>NC_059080.1:65353420-65656450 GCF_020497125.1 Mauremys mutica | reverse complement strand
TTGCTAGCCTCCTGAAGTGGAGAGCCACACAGACAAAACCTTTGGAAGAATAACAGTTACTGTAAGGTAAGGAACTGTTCTATATAGGCCAGAGTTCATATGCCTTAATTCAGAAAGGCGTTGGGGCAACATAAAACAAAATATAGTCCCAAATGCCTCTAGCAGTAGTGAAAGGGCAATGTCCTGCATTATTTTGTATAATTTACTCAATCCTACAAGAGACCTCTGGTGGAATTGTGGATTCATGCTCATTCTGTATAACTCCATGTTCAGTGTTTTTTCTCCACTTGTACCTTGTGAAACATCAGCAAGTGGGAACAAGTTTATTAAATTTAATCCATTATTAACTGATTCATGTGGTATATACACATACACATTGTTTTATTTTCTAATATAAATGATCAGCTGAACTTACATTTGCAAGTTGGGGATGTTGAGGACTAAAACTTTCTTTTTGTGTCCTACAGGTACAAAATCTGCTCAACCCAATGTGCACAATTATTTGACCTCAATTGTGGCTTAATTGGATCAGTTTATATAATGAACTACTGTTCAGTGGCTTGTTTGCTCACTCCCTTTGAACGTTAAGCTATTGTCCTGTAATGAGTAACATACTGTAGGCAACTAGGGCTTTCAGCTCCTTAGTCTTAACTTTCTAATGGTCACACATTTTATATACCTTGATTGGCTCTGGTGCAGGCTGATTTTTGAACCTTGAAGATGAGGAGGGCTGGAGATTTGTCTGAGACTCCACAATCCTTTAAGTGTTCAGTACATCCTTTGGTTCTGATTCAGCAGAGTACTTAAGCATGTAATACTGAAGTCAGTGAAACAACTTGTGTGCTGAAATTGTGCATGTTCATAAAACACTTTTGAATTGGAGCACCTTTGCATTGTTTTACCAGCTATTTCCAAAGGACTCATGTTTATAGCAAAACATTGTGTAATTAATCATTTAAAATGATTATTGTGAACCAGCTAAATGTTCCTTCTCTTTCAGGAATCGTGGAGAAAAGCAAATGAGTGCTTTCGAATGTGTCCGAAAAGTCTATCATTCAGATGGAATTAAAGGCTTTTACAGAGGAATGTCGGCCTCCTACGCAGGCATATCTGAAACTGTTATTCATTTTGTTATTTACGAGAGTATTAAGCGAAAACTATTGGAATTTAAGACTGCTTCTAGTATGGACAGTGAGGATGAATCTGTAAAAGAAGCTTCAGACTTTGTTGGAATGATGATGGCTGCTGCCACTTCCAAAACCTGTGCCACATCTATAGCATATCCACATGGTAAGGGCAAGCATGTTCCTTAAGATCCTGAGCCAAAGCCCAAAGAAGTCAGCAGGAGCCTTTTGATTTCTATCATTCTCTGGATCGGGTCCCAATAAAAGAGTACTTTTTGCTACACTTCTGTCTGTTGTTCGATTTAGCAAATTGGCATGGCCAATTTCTGATTCAGCAAGTCAACCAGAGGCTACAGTATTTCTAAACAGATATTTAGTCTGACCCCTTTGGACAATAACAGTAATTTATACCAGGGAACTGCTCTAATCCAGTCCATACAGGTTCAGGGAAATATGGCTTCATTTGGACCCCTATATTATGCTCATTATTTGTGTAAGTTTCGAGTAAGTAACCAACAGAGCTCTTGCTTTTCCTTTTTAATGTTTAGGGAGATATGTCAGCAAGATCTCCTCCAATCTTTCACTGTGCTGTTCTTTTGCTCAGTTTTCCCCAGTAATGCTGCTTACTATGTCTCAATCTAGCAATGTACTTAAGAATATGCTTAATTTGAAGGTGAAACAAGTGTGATTACTCACATGCTTAAGTGGTTTGTTGGACCTGGGCCACTCAAAGCACCATCACTTCACCTCATTAACTGGGCATCTGGAAATAGCTAAACGTTTAGGTTATTTTGCTCTTAAAAGGACGTGGCTTGTCTTTTTCTTCCAGATTCCCAACCCCGGTAATTGCCATGTTGGCTCTTTTACCTACTATCTAAAGAGTGTACGGTGTTGAGGGTTTTATGCTTGCTTAATCTGTCGGCTAAATTAATTAATTTGTTTTCATTACATTTTTTGCAATGTGATGACCAAAATAACCAAGTGTTACTTTCTTTACACAGAGGTTGTACGAACAAGACTACGTGAAGAGGGAACAAAATACAGAGCTTTCTTCCAGACACTATCTTTGCTTGTGCGAGAAGAAGGGTATGGATCCCTCTACCGTGGTCTAACTACACATCTGATCAGACAGATTCCAAACACAGCTATAATGATGTCAACCTATGAAGTGGTAGTCTACTTACTGAATGGATAGCAAAGTTACAAGGCTATCTCTAGGAAGGTGGAAGACCAAAAGATTGCAGTGGACCACCAAATATCAGTGCCAATGTGGTGGGCAGAAGAAAATTATCTATCAGGAACAGGCAGCTATGGACGAAATAGAAGATTGATTATAGGCAACCATGAGCAATTTGCTGCCTTATTGTATGGTTCTTTTGTGACCATGTGACAAAGGAGCTGCCCCCAGGGGAATGCCTTTAAACACATCTTACTTCAAAATTGCTATTTTCTCGCCATGTGTTAATTTACATGATGCAAAACCATGAGCTTCAGTGATTTGGAGGGAGGGGGTTATATATTGTATTCGATTGCAAAGGATAGCCTTGTTCCACTCATCATGTTTGGTCTTCAATACATTTTGTTTCAATGTACAATAACCTCTTAGGGTGAGGAGGATGAAAGCATAGATTCATAACTTTGTATGTCTGAAACTTGTATTCAACTCCATCTGAAGTCTCAAATGATGAGACTGAGGTAGTAGTCGCAGCATGCAACTTCCATGATACTATCTGAAGGAATGTGGCACAGGGACCTAAAATAGAATGTATTTCAATCTCACCTTTTGTAGCGACAATACAGTTCAAAGTTGTGTGAGAAGCTCTCATTGCTTAACTTTGCAGGATACCGGTCTCTTAGCAGAACTGGAAATCCAAGCATTCCCATACTGAGTCCTCTTGCATTCATTATCATAGATCTCTGCTCCCTTTTAGAATTTAAGGAAGACCATAAGATGTACTGTTAAAATAGATCATGGAGTCTCCTCACCTGATCTGTAATGTGACCCACACTACTAACACTGGAATTTCAGAACAGTCTTTAAGGAGTCTTAATGAAGTGTTAAATTCTAACAAGTGAACCTGCTGTACATGATGCAGGATATATAATGTTCAGTCAAACATAGCTTTATGCAAGCTAGTGACTAGAGTACCAACACTTCTCCTGGATTAAAGGAGGAGGGCACATACTTCACCATGTGTAAAGCTATAGGAAAGCACATAGATTAAATTCCTGTGTAGTAACAAGTTGGGAGTTGCTGTAGATCATTTTCAGGGAAACCCCAGCCACTTGCAGAATGATGGTGAAGATGGTAATTGAGAATATTTTGTTTAAACATTCCCCTTAAAAGTTGCCGTATCTCTTGTTTTTCAACCTAAAGTTGGGTGCAGAACTGCAGATAACCATATAACTCTGCCCTTTCAGTTATCTGAATATTCAGGCATTGATTTTTAATTGATGTTTTGTAATACTAGTTACAGAATAATGCATTATGTTTGACAGCATATCTTAGCTAGTTCGGTTACTTGTTCTGCCATAACTTATCAAGTTTTCCAGATCCAGAGTATGAGAAATAAGTTTCACGCTCTGCGTAGCTTTTCAAACTCACACGTAGACCTTGAATACTTCCAAGATTAAATCTGCTGCCCTTCGGATGAGATGTTCACAGTTATTTTCGTGGCAGTAGCTTTCTATCTATAAATGCCACTACACTGGTATAACAAAGCAGTGCAATTAACTCCTCCAGTGTGGTACTTCAGTATACATTAAACTGTATGTTTGCGTGCAATGGCTTTATCTTACAAATGACTCCTTATGCACTTTGTGGCCTTTTTTGGCTTGTGATTTTTCTCCCGTTTAAGATTTTAAATAGTAGTCATGTGCAGTTAGAAACAGTGTTTGACGCACACAGATTCTTTTGAAGCTAAGTGTATGGTTTGATTTCCAAACACCTATGCAGAAAAAGACATTGTTTGCAGTAGATCGCTAGGATCGATGTCCAGATAGTTTTGGAGACTTTTATACATAAAAGTTAGATGCATACTGAACAACCAGTTTGTCTTGTTTTTATTTTCCTTTGAGCATTGTAGTGTCCATCATACTATGGCAGAAATCTTTTAATATAGACTTGCAAGCCTTGGTGTTAGTAATACTCCGTAATAACTGCCTCTCCTTTTCAGGGCCACCGTAGAGCACAGAGCACCACTGCTATGCCCGTTCAGTAGGGGCTTGGCTGCATTGATGTGCTTTCTGTAGAAACTGAGTATTCTTACCTGTTTTTTAATACTAGAAGTGTTCTCAGTATAGCCTGTGTTGCGCATATTTAGACTAACCTTGGCAATCTTTGTATTCTTATTAGTACAAGGAGATTATTTAAAAAGGAAAAAAAAATACCTCAGTTAAGAGGTTTTCCCAGTCACCTCTCTATGGGAAATCTGCTAATGCTGTATTACTCACAACTAGCCTTCCTGCTTCCAAACATTAGTGGCCAGACTCCTCAGATCTTGCTGCTGACACCAGCATTTAACTAACAGCAAAAGTTTAAGCGTAGGAACGTGAAAGCCAAAAGTGGTTATAAAGTAAAAACTATGTTACAGAAGCTAATTATGGGGAATGAGTTACATTAAAAACATATTTCTCTTCAGGAGATATCCAGGCAATTCAGCTATAGCTGAATTTTAGATTTAGCAAGCGCACAGGCCCAAATTCATCCCTGGAGTTAATGGATATAATTCCCACAGTTTCATTGGGAATTGTACCTGTGTATTCCAGGGATAAATTTGGCCGACTAGATCCGGTCTGCTTTCAGTGCACATGCATCTGTTACCCTACAAGGTTGTGCGTGCGTGCATGCCTCGCAGGGAGAAGCAGTGAATCTTGCTTCCAAAGGCGAGATATCTCAGTAGAAAGTTCTATCTTTTGTGCTTTACACTCCTTGTTATCGGCTGAAGAGAGACAATCAACCTCTTGTTCCAATTCTTCATGGAGTTTTAATCCTTCAAAGATAAAACCTTTTAAATTTCTTCAGGGGTGAACTTTTACTGTAACAAAGAAACAAACCAAATTGTGTGTTTTGTTTTGTTTATAAAGCTACCACAATGTACAAAGATACCTCTGAATTATTTCCCAAAGATATTGAAATTCTTTACATAGTTTTCTTGTTATCTATTTTGAAAACATACAGAGGCAAACAGATGCAACATTCAATTATACATTTATTACAAAATTGAAAGAGGAGTGTACTTTGATGTTGTTATGGGTCGTCATCTCTTACTTGATTCTTTTAATGTAGTTTTACATTAAGTTATACCGCCATGATTTTCTGTCTAACAGAGGTTAAATCTCAGTTTTCTGGAAAGGGTAACATTTGAGAATGACTTTACATATCCATCTAATTTATATATAAACCAACATCCATTCTTATTTAAATATGATATATTTTATTTGACTTTACTCAACACCTGGTTAAGAGTCAAGAATCATTGTATAATCCTGCAGATGTCCACTTTAGTCAGAAGGTGGCACTATAGTGTGATATGCTCAGCAGAAGTGGATCCATGTTCCACTTAAACTTGTATCTGGTCTTAAACAATTCTCAGTCTTTCTACAGTATAGTATATAACAAGAATATTTATAAAATAATGGCATATCACTGTAAATTTTTGTGGCTGGAACTTGGAAAGCCATGACAAAGTCTTCAGTGGATAGGTCTGTATTTTATATCCCTCTCAATCAATATCGTGGATTTAGAAATCCTAACGTGCAATGTGAAATGTTACAAAGCAAGGTGAGTTTTGGTGTACCAAATGGAAACTTCTTCCTAATCTTAAACTGACTGCAAGATCTATGTTTATTTTTTCCCAATCTTTGATTTGTTAGCATACGTTGTTCTTTGTAGGATCACTCTAGTGATTTATGATTGGTTTTTATTTTTCTTTATACTGAATGACTGAAACATCAGCCAATCCATAGGTCTATTGACATTGTACCTATATAATTCTCCGATTTATATGAGACACTCCACATATTTACTCTTTATTCAAAGACGTTCAAGAATGACAGTTTGTGCTTTATTGCTGTTTTTATTTTTGCCTCCTGATAGTCAGATCTGAAACATTCCTTAGATTGTAGCATTTTAAAAAAATTACTTGCAGAGAATTCAGATTGAAGACACTTTAAAAAAATGTTGCTTCCCAAGTGTTTTTTATTCTAGAAACAAGCAAAACACTGAAGTGTGCTAGTTAAATGTATTACTTTCCAATTTTTTGTAATACAGTTCTCTCTCTGTAAAAACTGAAGTCATGTAAGTTTTCAATTGTTCTATTTAAGAGAGTCTGCAAACCCTGCATATGTGAACATAATTATGCCGTAGGAGTTGTAGCTAAACACTCACAAATGACCATCTGAGAATCCTTTAACGCTCATGTGAGGTTTGCTGCTATTCTTGCATACATGTAGTTGGCTGTAAACTATGTGCATTTACTCTGTATTTATATTATATGGCTAACTTTTTTGTTTGGATTATTTTAAACTTAAAAAAATAAAATGATGTGCTTATATTCAAAGATGGCTGTCTGTGGTGTTGGACCAAGATTTAAAATAAATAAATAAATACAAAACTGAGACTTGATACCTAGCTGAAGAGCTCAGGTTAAAAATAAGAGACTAGCTGGGAAATCCCCATGAATCCTTTCATCATGTGTCAGTATAAATATAGCTGAAAGCTACAATGCATTTAAATTGTGATCTCTCTCTGAAAATGTCTGGGTTCTGCCTAGTTACTCCTAAGTGGGGCTTTTGGATGAGATTTAGATAAGACCCAAGCTCTTGTCTAAATCTACATGGACATTCAAAGTTCTTTATAGCACTTTTTGAAGAGCAAGCATTTGACCTGGAATCCTTGGTCAACATTTCCTCATCCTCCACTGTTTTGCAGCATGCTGGCTGTCCATTTAGACAATTTTCCATACCACACATGACTGCAATTCCCTGGTGCAATGTGTGCCGTCTATAGTATATAGATCCTGCAGGATAATACGTACTACAGGAGAGTGCTCTAGCAATATAAGCTGTTATATCGTTTATCTAGTAGATAGCTTATGCAAAGCAATGCTACAATACAACCTTCTACAGTTCTATAACGCAGAACACTACAAAAGCCTAGAACTAATAGAAATGTAAAGTGGATAATTTATTTGTTATATAAAATATTTTCAATCTGAGTCTGTAACTTGACTCCTGCAGCAAGTGTATAGTTACAACACCTGATGGTGCAAATCTATCTCTTGCTTAGTCCATCACATTAACCCAGCACAACGTACTTAGTGACGGGTTGTGTCCAGATGCTTCCTAGCTGCACGGAATAGAAAGGGTCACCCATTATGAAGCACAGGAACTGCTCCCTACACATGACCCTTGGAGTGCAAGACAGCCCAAAAGAGGCAAAGATGATTGTGCAGGTTTGGCTCTTTACCCCTCCCTATGCTCCAGCCAGCTCTGTCAGAGAGTATGTTATAGTATTCCAGTATGTTATACTCCCTGAAGAGTTGTAGAAGTGAGTGTACTTCCTCTTCAGAAGCAGCAAAGAGTCCTGTGGCACCTTATAGACTAACAGACGTTTTGCAGCATGAGCTTTCGTGGGTGAATACCCACTTCTTTGGATGCAAGTCTTCAGAGTCTTCAGATACTTCCTCTTCAGAGTTCATTCTGGGGCTTTTCACCACTGCCAATGTGGAGTGATGCTTAATTGGCTTGACTGAGCCTTTTAACACCCCCCCAGCCCCATGTATACCAAAAACTTGTAATAAGGCTGACAGCACATTTAAAATAAACTGTTCAATGGTATATTAATGTTTATTGGTAACAGGGCTCTATACTGCCCTCTGCTATGCTGTTCAGAAGAGGGAGGGGGTAATAGAAATGAGTGACAACATGCAGAAGGGAAGGGGAAGCAGGGGCTTAGTGGCATGATCTGCTTTCCCCAGCCTCTCATTTCTGGGAAGGTCCCTCCACAGGTATATCTTGGCCTCAAGGCTTCATCGTTTTCCCTGCAGCAAATGATGCAATTCAGATACTGGAGTGGGAGGAAGGGTTGTTGAAGAGGGAATGGTGTAACAACAAAGTCGTTATTAGCACTGTCCCAACGTTGATCACTGCTGGTGGAGAGTATGTAGCCCATCTGTAGTATCATGTGTAACTATGCCAAAGCCTATGGTTAGGGAGGCTAGGTACAAATACATGAAGTGCTCTATAGATTTCAAGTAAATGAAAGTAATGGGCTCCAAAGTCTTCTGCATCTGGTCAAAGTACCAACCAGCTTATCCAAATACTCTCAAAGAGCTAATATGTCCCATTGTGTTAAGAACCTCCTAAGACCCATCCTCAAATGTGACTCAGGTGCTTAGGAATGACAATTGCACTGAAAGGCCATGTGCGTGGTGGCTGTTCAGGCACTGGTCAACTCATTCCTGTTTATCTCTTTGAGTTTGCCTTGAAGATTTGCATTTCATTTTGGATGCTTCCTTCTTGCCCTCTGTCAGGAACTGCCAGATCTCTGCATAATCCAAGTGCTTTTTTATGCCCCGATCTTCCCTGGAGTGGTCACACAAAGCATTAGCCCCAGTACATCTTCGTGGCAGGAGAGCAGCAGAATAGTGACTGCACCAGTGCGGATTAGGTTTTATTAAAAGGTAGCTAAATAGACTGAATTAGTGTTAATGCCAGTAGGGAATTCTGCAAGGAAATCTCAGTCAAGAGCTACCTGGACTAGAAGTCCCATCCACTAGTGTTGTCATGCCCTCACACTTTAAATTAAACCAGCTCTTGAGGATATGGCAGACTCCTCCTACAACTGCCACAATTTTGAAGGCAGTTTAAAACAAAAAAACCATGCCCCTGGAGCACTGAGAACTTGGTGGTCCTGGGGGCAGGGCCGGCTCCAGACCCCAGTGCGCCAAGCGCGCTCTTGGGGCGGCATTTTGCCGGGAGGGCAGCAGGCGGCTCCGGCGGACTTCCCGCAGCATGACTGCGGAGGGTCTGCTGGTCCTGCAGCTCTGGTGGACCTCCCACAGAAATGCCTGCGGAGGGTCCGCTGGTCCCACGGCTCCGGTGGAGCATCCGCAGGCTTGCCTGCGGGAGGTCCACCAGAGCCGCAGGACCAGCGGACCCTCCGCAGGCACGTCTGCAAGAGGTCCCCCAGAGCCGCGGGACCGCCAGAGCGCCCCCCACGGCATGCCGCCCTGCTTGGGGTGGCGGAATTCCTAGAGCTGCCCCTGCCTGGGGGCCAGAACAAAGATCAGCCAAATACCCAACAGTGCGCCCCAGAACTTGCACATGGATGATTTTTTTATTATTATTATTTTTATGGCAGGGAGGGGTGGCCTGCCAGGCCTTATTGTGCAAATAACAGTTCAATATGGAAATTCTGTATCGGTCCAAACTCTTCTCAAAGCAAGGCTAAGAAACAAAGAGAGGGTGCACAGGTAACTCCACTGCATGCAGATGTACACCAATGGTATAACAACCACTGGACAAAGTCTGAGCAGATATTCAGTGTGCTCCTATTAAAACCTAAACAGAGGTTACAGTGTTAATATGAACTCAAGTGTATATCATAAAATAATACACTTTTGACCTAGATAGGTGTAAACATCTCTCTTTTTAATATCTTATTTCTTTCTTACAGGTATGAATTAAATTCGTATGTCACTTTCACAAAAGAAAGTTCCTGAATTTGGTACCCTGATTTTTTTATCAGTTATTTTTTGCTAAAAGATTGCTTTTGCTGCTGTCAATGAGGGCTGCATGCTTGGTGCAGACAGCAAGAGATGAATCATTTTAATAAACCGCTTTTAAATGTCAACATTTTTATATACTATTGCCAGAAAGCTTAATTTGTGCTGACTCAGACCATCATTATCCTTAACACGTTTTCTGTCAATGGAGAGTGGTTGCATCACAAGAGGACAGAATCATAAATATAATTGAGACTAGTCAATATCAGAGGGGCAGAAAGTAGTTCAAAGTGAACTGATAAGATGAGAGCATTAGGGATGCAGGTACAGAGGAGAGATTCAGTGGTGAAGTCTGGCACTTCAGAAAAATAAACAGCATTGAAGCTGTACAAAATGTTCAGATGTGACCAAACAGCAACACCTATCACATGGATAGGAGTTTATTTTCAGTTGGTCTTTTTCATAGTGACCTAATGGAACTTCTCCATCGAACAAGGATGCAGGATATATTGAAGCAGGATTAGGCAAGTCATGATCTTTATCTTGAAAACTGAATCTTTAGCTTGAAAAGTCATCTTCATTTTAATATTTGACAATCTCTGCTACAGCAGGAAAACCTGAAAGTGAAATTGACTAACCTGAATAGATGAGCAAAAGTAAAACAGACTAGTGTATTGTGCTTTTCCTAATGGAAAAAAATGCAAAATATAAAACAATAGAGAATAGAAGTAAATTAGATTTTTATAAATATCTGATCTAAGGTCATATTAACATTAGTAAGAACATTTAAAATAATATGGGGTCAAATAATTCTCTGTGTATTAGTCCCATGTAGGAGAGTTAAAAACTCTGAATGAGTATTCAGAGAGTTTTCTCCTTATTGATTCATCACGAGTTTTGCCACAGCTTGGACTACACTAGCAGTTTAACCCAAAGAACTATGGATCCTTCATGGCCTGCATATTTCATGGGAGATTCTCATGAGATCCTGCACCATAGTGCCTCTTGGGAAACAAGGCTCCTGAACAAACCATACTACCTGAAAGTCCCCCTCTAGTCACTTCCCCTGGTTTCTCCCCAGAGTAATCATCATATGGGGAAAAACCATAAGAAGTGAATGCTGTGATCGTATCATTTGTTTGGGAAATCCCACAGTGCTATTGTCAAGAATATGCTGTGGAGAGTGGTCCCCTCTCCCTGTCTGTGAGGGGCTTTGGTGGAAAAGTCATGGATTCATGAGGACATGACATTCCCTCTTTTTGTGTGACTATCCCTTTCCATGCTCCTCCCTGTAAATCCACGAGCCCACCCCTCTTCCTATGGACATAGCCCATGTTTTCTGAACCTGTCAGTTTCTCTTTAACACAGCCTGGCAAAATTCTACTCATCCATGAGCAGTAATCTTTATTGACATGCAAGTAAAATATAATTATTTTTTCTTTATGATCATCATCATACGTTAAGGGCAGTCAAGTAGATTTTTTTTTCCGTGGCTGGTAAATTTTTATGACAATTGTGCTCAACCACTTCCACAGTTATTAAAGTTAAACCAGCTGATATGTCATTCCCTGGCATGTTTCTTTCTTCCCAACTCCAGAAATAATAAGTATCAATAAAAGACTGTAGGTGCCAGCTATATACATATATACATATATATATATATATATATATATATATATATATATATATATATAATACACACACAAACTCTCTCTCTCTCTCTCTCCCACTAGTAACACTAGCATGCCCTCACAGTGATTTCATAATTCACAAATTACTTAAGAGACTTCCATTCTGATTGATACTGGATATGTTTAAAGGCTTGGGAATGTAGTTTAAATTACTGATTAACAAAAATGATCCATTATCACTCACTCATTTCCCTAAGAGAGCAGTTGAAGGCAAATGGTGAAAGATGACTGTGCAGTTATGCTTGTAGTGTGGGATAATGCTATTCACTAATTCAGCCAAGCAATGAACAAAGATTTGAAGTGCTTTTCTTGCCATGAAAAAAGAAAACTAGAATTAGTAGAAAAATATTGACCATTTGTTATGAGAGAGAAGAATAGGTACCAAAGCCTCAGCTATTGTAACTGAGAAACCCATTGCCAAATCCTTCTAGCTCAGCTGCAGGTGGAATAGTAGTAAGCCTTACCTCAGTCCCTGGAAAAATCATGGAGCAGGTCCTCAAGGAATCAATTCTGAAGCACTTAGAGGAGAGGAATGTGATCAGGAACAGTTAGCATGGATTCACCAAGGGCAAGTCATGCCTGACTAATCTAATTGCCTTCTATGACTAGATAACTGGCTCTGTGGATGAGGGGAAAGCAGTGGATGTGTTATTCCTTGACTTTAGCAAAGCTTTTGATACGGTCTCCCACAGTATTCTTGCCAGCAAGTTAAAGAAGTATGGGCTGGATGATTGGACTATAAGATGGATAGAAAGCTGGCTAGTTCGTCGGGCTCAATGAGTGATCAATGGCTCCATGTCTAGTTGGCAGCCGGTATCAAGCAGAGTTCCCCAAGGGTCGGTCCTGTGCCCTTGTTGCCAAGAAGGCAAGGGTCTGAATGATCACTCTCCTGCCATCTATTGATGAACTGGAGGAAAACACCTTCTGAACAGACTTTATTTGCATGGGCAAATCTACTTCCCCAAGGTAATCAACTCTGGTTCTTTAGGGTTAAAATTCATTTAAGTCTTGAATGCAGCATTAATTAAATGTCCTTATCCTTACTATATGACCAAAGGGAAGCAGAGCTCTACTTCATATGGCCTAACTGAAGAGTCACCATAGCTGATACCTCATTTGCTAACCATAGGGTAGCGAGCCAATGCCAAGTGAAAGACAATGAGGAAACAAATGTTTCTGTCTAGAGGTTAGGATTTTGTGTAAGGGTCCAAGTGCTATGTGATTTTCTATCTCCAATGAAATATACTCAGCTGGAGTGTCCTTGTTTTTTCCCAGTGACCACTACTGCTAAAAATCACTGATAAGTTGGACTAGGGGCTGAGCTTTAAAGCGTGTGTGGAGAAAGAGAAAGCAGTAGCAGTGAAGTTCTCCACCACTACCCCACCAGTGAAATCATCAGAGCTGAAATCACTAAGAACTGGGCTAGGGGGGAACCTCAGAACATGGCATCACAGCTACAGGCAGCATGGTGACAGACACAGCAGCAAAGGCACCCCCTACCCAGCAAATCCTACAGTTGTGATTACTAATAGCTGGGCTAATGGTGGTTGTGGTGCTGTGGGACTGGGCTAGATTAGGCTGCACAAAGCACCTAGCAGAGCGGCAGTTAGAAGCAACTGTGGTGAAAGGCAGCAAAGCAGTGACAGAGGTAACAGGGACAAGAGGCAGCAGCAGTGGAGGTATCTGTCCTCCTCCTCTACCCAAGGGGGTGGAGTTGCTTGGGGCAGCAAAAAACCTAGAACCGGCCCTGGTCACAACTGAGAATACCAAATTCAGGACAAACTGTTGAGAAATAGGGTAGATACACCCCAAACTGATGATTATTCTTCCATAAGATATATAAACCAGCAACAAAAGAGAGCTTCTGTTTCACCACACTGGCTAACAAGAAGTCATAAAAGAAGTTTCCTTGGGTATTCCAGTCCTTGTATCACCGCCCAAAACATTGGATTTAAAGATGAGTGGTTCTTTAAAAACCAATCTCTTCAAATAAAAGGTTCTTCTAATCCCAAAGGACCAGCCACACACCCGGGTCAATATATAATTTAGATCTTACCCAAAAATCACACTGATGCCAATCCTTTAGTATCTAAAATCTAAAGGTTTATTCATAAAAAGAAAGGTGAGTTGGTTAAAGGGATCAAATACATACAGTAATTGCAAAGTTCTTGGTGCAGGCTTGTAGCAGTGATGGAATAAACTGCTGTCTTGATAAGTCTCTGGTTGATTCCAAATAATTGGAAGGTCCTCAGTCCTTTGGTTAGAATGTTCCCATTAGTATAAGTCCAGAGGTTTGAGCAGGAAAGAGGTAAAATGGAGTTGTTTCCGGGGCCTTTTATAGCTTCTGACATGTGGAGGGAAAACCATTGTTTCAAACAAAGCCCTCAGCACAGCTAATGGAAAATCACAGGTGACAAGATGGGGTTTGGTATCACATGGGCAAGTTGCATGTCCATGCATATTTTTGCTTAGACACAACAGGAAAGTACATTATCTGTAGATAGGCATCTCCCATGGTCCATTGTGAGTTGTGTCCTTTTGATGGGCCACTCAATTTGAATAGTCCCTCCAAGATGTGCTGGCTAACTACCTTGGGAGAATTACCCCAGGAGCAAACATTTGAAATCCAGGTATAGAGCCAATATTCATAACTTCAAATAAAAAAAATGATACATGCAGCCAGATAGCATAATCATAACCAGCAAATCATAACCTTTTCATAGACATCTTACATGCCACATTTTGTACAAAATTTGTTGCAAATACATAACAGTGGTTGCAGCAATGATCTATATGCTCAGATTTTAATCAGATAACATCACAGCATGTTAAAAGGACATTTGTTCACTGGACTTTCATATTAAGGTAGAAAATAGAGGCAAAGGGCCTAGTGCCCAAGATACTATAGGGTGGGTATTTTACTTATTATTTGCATACTTTTGAATCATTGTAGCTGAGTTGTCCCAATTAATGCTGTGTTCCCTCTCCCCTTGACTCAGCACTTGTGAGTGAGGAAAGTATCACCTCAGTGGCACACACGGGATTATTTAGTTTTTCCCAGATTTCTGGATGAGGGCTCAAGCTGGTTTTGTAATTTTAAGAGGAACTCCTCAAGGTAGTCCATTCTTTTTTGTCAAGGTCCAAATTTCTTGATCAAGGCCTAGTCAAGGTATAGAGTCCAGAGAACAGAATAAAAGAACCCCAATAATAATAATAATTAATAAGTAAATTAAAAGATTTCAGAGTCTGTTGAAAAGCATCTCACAGTCCAGATTTGGCCCATGGGCTGCCTATTGACTACCCCTGCCCTAGATATTGACCATGGCCCTTGTTACTGCCAACACCACCTGGCAGAGAGGTCACAAGTGGATAAAACCAGCATGCCACTGCTTCATTTTCTTTTCACACAGTAATTACAATAGTAACAGTCTGCTCTGAGGCTTTGCAAATGAGATGTTCCCTGTAATGCAAAAATATGAAGGCCAGGATTTTTTAAAATGGATGTTTAAAGTTAGACTTCTAAAACCTGATTTTCCAAAGTGCTGAGTAATGAACAGTTCCCATTGACCTCTGCCTGTTTACCCATATAATTTGTATGCATACCATTGGGTATGTACAAGGCCGGCTCCAGGCACCAGCCCAGCAAGCAGGTGCCTGGGGCGGCCAACAGTGAGGGGCGGCACATCCGGGTCTTCAGCGGCAATTTGGCGGCGGGTACCTCGGTCCCTCTCGGAGTGAAGAACCAGCCGCTGAATTGCCGCCGAAGACCGAAGACCGAGCGGTAGAGCTGCAGATCGCGATCGGGGCTTTTCTTTTTTTTTCCCTTGCTTGAGACGGCAAAAACTCTGGACCCGGCCCTGGATATGTACTGGTTCATTAGACTTGGATATTTTGGGAAGGTGTGGCAACTGTTAAATTGTTACAAGACTATAAAAAAGAGTTCCAGCATATTTAAATTCATTTGCAACTGATAACAAGTACTACCACCATACAAATGCAATCTGAAATCCCGTAAAATGTACAGTTTGTGGGAGATGGGTGTCATTAGTTAATATATTCCAACCTAGAGCGATCCAGAGGAAGACAAGTTCATTTCATGGAAACTTTTGAGTTTCAAAACTTTTTTTTTTCTTAATTCAGAGGAAAATTGTCCACCCCAGATTACTCTGAATAAGGCAGAACAGGGACTGGGACGTGGGTGTCTAACATCCCAGGCTAGTACCCTAACCAGTATAAAAGATGTCTCTCTCTTGCCCCTCTCCTCTCCAATTAAAATTTTGTCAAATCTGATACGTCTCTGAACATTTCAGTTCCGACAAAATTTCATTTAGCCAAAAATATTCTGACCCACTGTCATCCAAACCCAGACTGATCGCAGTTAATGTTAGGCTTGGAAAACACAAGTAACAGTTAAACGCCAAGATTTAGAGCAAAGCGTTAGTCATGTGTGCCCTAAGGTAGCAGTCATTTTGAACAAAAGGTCAAGGCAGTGACACCATGCCCCTATCACCATATACAAGCTTTCCAGAGGCAAGTGTAAAGTTGTTACTTCTTGTCTGGACATGTTTATTTTTGTGAGTAACAGAGGCAGCAAAGGGATTGCCATTTAGAACTCCTTTATAGTGAACGAAGAAGTGGCCAGAGCTTAGAAACATAGTTTTTCCACTGTTTTTTCTAGTCCTAGGAATTTCTCAGCAGAAATGGTGCTATGGTCTTTTGGGAGTAGGATGCCAGCTAAAGCACTCATATGGTTCACTAAGCAATCTTTATGTACTCCTTGGGAGTGCCAGCTTAACAGCAAGTTAGTAGGACTAGATGAATTGAGGTAAAATTGCATTAGAAGCTGGCCTAAAATGACATGTTCAGCAGAACATAACCCAAAGTAAAATAAAATAATCATTCCTCAAAGGCATTCCTGGTCTTTATCAAAGGTGTCTTAGAAGTCAGCTTCATCAACTGGGAAGAATAAAAATGCAACCATGCTTTTATGATATTGGAAAATAACAGAGGTGTCTACTGAAATGAGGACATATAAAACATAGAGAACATTGTGCATATGTTAAAAGCATAAAGGTACAGATTTATGAGTGCCTTCAGACTTGGGGATTGTGTGATGTTATTCAAAAGGTAATGTGAAAAATCAGACGCTCTCAAGGACTGATGCGTTAGAATGCTGTCAAGGACAGCAAGGAAAACAATAAAGTACAACTATGGTACCAGAGATACAACTTGCATAACTGGGGCTCAGTCTGTAAATACCTATATCCTTATCCATAGGCCACCCTGACTCAAACTGAGTAGTACCTTCTGCAAGAAGTCCCATGATTCCAGGGGAGAAAGGCATCACGTAAGGGGCGTAAGGTTGGAGACTTGAGCCCCAAACTTACAGTTCTGCTGGAATCTCACTTGAGAAGATGTCTGGTGACAGGATGTTCACAAGAAAGCTGGATTAGTCTCTTGAGACTATTTTAAATTCTTCTTGTAAAAGCCTGAAATTTACATGTTCACTGTCTTGTACCTTCAAACCATTTGTTTATAGACAATTAAACATCTCTTCACAACTTTGACATAAAAGCACATAGCAGTAAGAAAAGCCTCAACACATTTTGTAAGAAACTTCTTGAACTTAATGTTGATATTACCATCATAGTCTTTTATCATAAAACTGTTAGCAGCAGCACTGTCGGGGTCATTGAACAATAAATAATGGAAGTGTCATATCATTTATAGATCATGAGTTTTGGATAATTTTGCACAAATGAACTGTATTCTTCCTGCTCCACAGAGCTGAAGGGAGGTTATGGTTCAGATTTTTTCACACTTGTAGTTAGTTTATAAAACTATATGGGCACTTTCTGATCTAAAGTGACAAAATGAAAATATATTTATATGCACATTTTAAAGAAAACAAACTTAAAAAAAAAACAACCCAGAATCTAGGGGCTGGATTTTATCTACTTGTTGGAAATTGTTCTGTACTGTGGAAAACTCATTAGGTTTGGCTTCATATTTACCATTACTGATTGTCAACTAAACTGACTAAAACACACATAAGTGCTTGACCCACACCATTACCCTTAACAAAAAAATCTATGTAGGTGTTTGGCACTAAACAAAGGATTCAGGCTTAGCAAATCAGAGGAACTATCTGCTTTACTTGCCACTGAATCAATTTGCAGAGCTGTCAGTCTGCAACATAGAGTCACTGCTGCTCTCTGGAGACAGAAATAAGACTCAAGAAGAGCTAAAGATGTTTAATTTGCGAGCATGATCCAGACTGGAGATTTTTACTTGGGTTCTCAGTGAAGGTGAAATATCATAACAGTATTGTGTTACATGCTAACTGAGAGATTCTCAAACTGGGGGTCATGACCCCTCTGGGGGTCACAAGGTGGTTACATAGGGGTTGCGAGCTGTCAGCTCCATGGGGCTGACGGCCCTGGCCCCTGAAGCCCCATTAAATTAAATTAAATTACCCCCCTCCCCCCATTTTTAATTTATAATGGGGGGGGTCACACTCAGAGGCTTGTCACCAGTACAAGCAGTTTGAAAACCACTGAAGCATGAATCATTCCTTGCCAGTGCATGAGGCCTGCTGTTCCTAAAAATGTTTAGGGCCAGATCTACAGCTTATGGAAAGATTTCCATTAACTTAACTGGGCCTTGGCTTAGGCCCTTAGAGCTAAGTTTTATATAAGTATGTGCTTAAAATTAAACATCTGCTTAAGTGCTTTGCTGAATAGGGGTGTTAGATATAACTATAATGGGGCAATGTAAATACTTTTAAGTGTGACTGTACTATCTAAGCCCGTGTGTAGCCCCATCAGTGTAGTAACTGAGCACCTCACATGCCTTAATGACTGTATCTTCTCACACCACAGTGAGGTGGACAAATGTGACTATTATTTGTAGAGTGGGTAGGGACATTATGATAGTGAAAGACAGAAATGAAAATTTTCACGCTAATTTTATTCTATTTTTTGACCAGTTCTAATTTATCCCCATTTTAGAGACAAGGAACTGAAGCACGGTGACTTGCCCAAGTCTCTCAGGAAGTCTGTGACAGTCAGGACCTGAGCCCAGATCTCCTGAGCTACTATCTGGTGCCTTAACTACAAGGCCATCAGCCTTCCTCTCTTCCCAACTCTGAACAGCCTTCCTCTCTTGGCTCCTGATTCTAGCCCCAGTTACAGTGGAGTTCCTATCAAGCATCTGTCTGTCACCACCTGCCTACCCCCACCTCTGTGACATAGCCCAAGAATAAGGCTGCCTTGACTCTACCTCTGCAGCATGCCTCTTTATGCCTTCAACTCCTGTTAGAGTGACTCCTGTTAGAGTGACTCTTGCAATTCCCTCTCTTGTGACCTCCCAAAGTCCCAGTTTTCCAGCCTCCAATGTGCAGAAGGCTTCTGCTGCTGCTCATTTTCTCACACATGGAAAACCACATCAGCCCTGTTGCCCAGCTATATACAGGAGAAGACACTGGATATGTTTCATTAGGCCACAACTTTGTTATGAGATGTCTGGGGGTACCCAGCAGATAAACTGTACAGTGCAGGTAACACCATGATCATTTCAATATCTAATCAGGGGCTTCCGTCAGCCCCTCCCCTTTCCATCCTGATCTCCAGCCAACCCACTGCTGGGACCTAACCACCCCCCCCCTCAAATGAGGGATAAGGTGGGATACAAAGGAGGGGGGATGGCTCCCTACCATACCAGTCTCAGGTGCCCTGATCCCCACCCCCCATTTCACTCCTTTGAATCCTTTACCAAACCATTTATCTGATCACTGTATCCCCTCCCTGTGGAGTACCTGCACTGGACATCTGACCAACACTTATATAATGAGCCATAGCCTAACTCCCGTTCCCTACTCACCCTAATAAAGCCCCCCTCCCAGAATCTGCTATGGGGAAGGCAAACAAACCCTTCCCCCCAATCCTCCTTGGCCAATCTGGTGGTGAGGGAACTATTTCTTCCCAGCCCTCCAAGAAAGAAGCGGCTAGCGCGATGCCCTCAGCAGGTCTTGACCAAACCAGGTATTTTGCTGCTTCCAAGGATGGAGGTGTGGGTGCTGCTCTGTCTGGTCTGGGAAAGGCTTCTTCTGCCAGGCCTGCCCTTTATCAACTCCCTGGCTTTCGAGTCCCTGGGGAATGAGTCACCCACGCTCACCTGCTCTACTTCTACAGCAGTGTCCATGCCTCTTTCCCCCCTTACCTCCTTAAAGTGATATACCCCTTCCACTGGCAAGCCAGACACTCCCTTCCTCCCCTGCTTAAGGTATGGTGTGGTCATTCACTTCAGCCTTCCTCATGGACCCTGTATCCCTGGTTTCCCCTCTTTTATCCTCTATTAATGCCAGCCACCTCCTTGCCAATCACATAAACTTCCTCCTGTAGGTGCAAGATTCTTTTTCTCCACATGTCTTGAGAAGTCTTTCTATATCTTTCCACCTTATTCTTTATTTTTATATCTCATCTGAAAGCGTCTCTCTCACTAGCTGCACTCTCCATCTGCTTTCACTTTTTTAAATTTTAATGTTGACGGTGTTATTTAACTCCAAAGAACATATCTGGATACAGTTTGTAGGAAAGATGCTACACCAAATACAGCTCTTCTGTATTATAGCCTTCTTTCATCTTCTCCAGTTGCTTTGTGTCTATCAGAAATCCATGATTTCTAGCAAAACTTCTTTAACTTTCTATTTGGTTGTATGTAAGGGAAAGAATGTTATACATTTTTACCCTAATACAAAACAAAAGTATATCCACCCTTAAAATAAGAACTAGGAATTGGGTTATTTTTAAAGACGGCATTTAGATGTTTATCCCTCACTGAAAGTCAATAGGAGTTGGGTGCCTATCTCCCATTTGTGAATCTCCCCCAAGGCCTTTTTGTATGATTCTTTAGAGATAAACTTAAAAATTAAGTTGTACCCCCTCTGCTAGGGCCTGGCCCTGCAAAAAACATTACTTTCCTTTGCAATTTTTACACAAGAGTCCTTTGGAGGCTTAGTCAGACAACGCATGTGAGTTAATGTTTGCAGGATCAGGTTCTTCAAGGGGTTTAGCTTAGCAAAACCTCTTATGTACAGAACACAATAGTCAGGTTGTCCTGTGTGGCTCATCAAGCTGACTCAAAGCCAGGCAGAAGTAAGTAAGGATTGGTCAAGGGTTCCGATGCAACTTTTACTGGTGGAGTTTACTAGAGAACATTGTTTCATTGGTCACATTTTATATTCAAATTCCATTTATAAATTGTTTATAAAAGGTTAATAAATATCAATAGAACTTTTAATAATTGGTGATTATAAATGTCAAAGGGTCAGTAGGTAGCTTACAACTACCTATAACATCTTCTATTGATATACAATATCACATAGTACTTCTATTAATTTAATATATAATACATCTATCAATCATTTAATAACCTTTTGTAAATGAGCCTTAATATAAAGTGTGGCCATTATATTTATGTTGTTTCTTGGGGTGGTGAGATCTTCACATATTTTATGGAATCTATCTATTTTATCAGCTAAGAATTTATCAGGGACAACCTGAATTTGAGATGGACTCTTTTGTTTAGCCTAGTCCACATATGAATGAAGGAATATAGTGTAATTTTAATTCTATCTCATTGAGCAAAGTCTAAGACTGGCATAACGCTTGATTTTTTTTCCCTAATCTTCATTTCAGAAAGTCATTTCTCAGCAGCTCCAGTCACTGAGAAAATTTTGGGGAGTTTTCCACAAGACCTAGAGCTAATCTGAGAGCAGGGACTGCAGGGTTGTTTATCAGGGAATCTAAGTAAGTTTGTCCAATCCAGAAATTTCATTACCGAACTCTCCACTAAGGTTCTGAATCTGAGCTCATTTACTCTGGTGTAAATCAGGATATTAGGATATTATTATTTATTGTTTGCATTGCAGTACTGCCTAGAGCCCAGGCCCTCACTGAGCAAGACACTCTACAGACACATTACACAAATAAGGTCCCTGCTTACAATCCCCATGAAAGTCAATAGCGGAACATCAGAATATATCCAGTCTGAGTGAGTCCAGCATCAGCCCTCACAAGTCTTTTCATATTCTGTTTATATTCAAGAGCTGAGCTATTACCGTTTTTTGGGTTTTGTTGTTTTTTCTTTTGTTTTTCTTTTTCAGTTGGGTTTATTTTGCCTTTGAGTTGACAGGAGACGTCTTCTATAAATGCAAAACCAGATGAGGTTGGTATGTCCTTTATGATTTGCATAGTAATAATGCTGTCTCCTTTTTTGTTGTTGTTGTTTATAGAAATGCAATGAACTATTTGAAAACAATTTGAATAATCAGCCAGCTATTGTTTCCCATAGTTAACAAGTAGCACAGATGGCTAAGCTTTTATGCACCCATGGCAATTAACTCAGATTAACTACCTCAGATTGCTTCAGCTATATATCTCATCAAAACTGCTGGCTGGCAGGAATGACATGCATATTTCTTTAGCAGCTTTTTTATAATCATATAATATTATATGGACATTACATTTCATCTTTATTTTATGATAAATGGTAATACAATCAAAATGCATCCTCATCTGCAATTATAATTGCATCCTCCTATGAGCCTGATTCTGCAATCCTTACTCACTTGAGTAAACATTACTTACATAAACAGTCCCATTGACTTTGGTAACATTGCAGGTTTGTGCTCTACCACCACATTATAATTGTACAGCATTTCTGTATTTTTTGCTAATGCGATCTAATGCTGTCATTAAATGGCTGACAAAGTGTCCAACAGGCTTTCTGCTGCGCTTCCAAGTTGTTTGCCAAGTCTGCTGTCTCTGTGACTCTGCTAAAATGTTTGGGGAAAAAAACAGGTTTTGTTCTAATGTTATCACAAATTGTCTAGCCTTCAAGTTCACTAAAGAATTCAGTGGGTGAAATGTTTGGCAGGCACATGAGACCAGCTATCAGCAGGCTCTTCCACTCCTGACTTTAAAGGTCTGCACCATATACACCTTGATGTATATACCACCAATGTTTGATTAATCAGTTGCTCTGTCATTTTCCTAGGCTTTAGTTTATCTGTTCACAGAATAGATATGAAAAGATGAATGTGAAATTAAGTGCATTAAACTGAAATTACAGCCTAACAATGAAAGTATTTTGTGATAGTTACTCTGTTACAAATCCAGTTACATTATGACCTTTACTGAAAAACTGGCCTTGATTAGCTCCATGTTTTGACTGCAAAAGTTCTTCTGATCCCATTATTTGCCATCATGAACAGTATAATCTATAGAACAGGCTAAGGACTTCTGTAGAGATCAAGATCAAGCTGTATTGACTCCGGGAATGAATGTTGATAGAAGAAGACTGCTGTGTGAAAACAACTCGTTTTCAGCCTGGAGGCCCTGGGAAGTTGAAGTTAACCTGCCAACTTTTATTTTCCTAGAAAAAGATTCACTCAGTTTGTCTTTATAAGAACTGCTCTTGATACCAAAAGGAAATAGATTTATAGCCTATTTCAATGGACTATTAAAAAACCCACCTTTTAGCTTTTTCCCCCATCATGCAATTCATAAGAAAGTGTTTCTGCTAATTTCAGCCTTGAGAATCTTCTATCTGTTTAGCCCAATTCAAACTTGATCCTGTTGTGCTAAAGCTTGCACTCTTACCCTTGGATTTCGCTCACCTCATGGACCGAAATTTTTTTGTTACAGGAAGGAGTTGATTTAGATAGTTGGTTAGTCATCCCTGACTCAAAAGCCTGGACCCTGGTTTAAATTAGAGCAGCCTAAGCACTGATCTAATTTACACCAGCTGGCAATATCCCTAATGAATGATACCCCAGTTGAGAATTGGGGGATATACCCATGCTCCTCCCTTCCCAGACTCATCCCTGGCATGCCCCCCTCTGCCAGGCCAGGGAAGATGTCAGATTTAGGAACTGCCTGAGACCTCCCCCAGAGGGGCAGAGGAATTGTTAGCTGGCCAGCTTCTGACTGCTTTGCACTGCCTGAAGAGAGGAGGAGAATTTGGCCTGTGTGGGTCATTTTTTTTCTTCCTTTTTTCCTTTCCCTCTTAAGTCCAGCCTACCTCCTTTTTTTTTTAAACTGATTTAGCCATTTCAGTCTGAGGTGCTTTTTGGATTGAAATAGTTAAATCAGTATAACTCCCCTAATGTGAATGTATTTACATCAGTGTAAAGGTGCCTCATACCAGTATACCAGTATAGCTTATTCCCCTTGCCTTAAGGTATAGCTATACTGGTACAAGACACCTTTATGCTGATACAACTGCACCCATACTAGCAGGATTGTAGCACTCAGACTTTGCACTCAGGTACATCTTTTGTGCATAGAGAAGATCTTAGAATACATGACCATAAAAGGGGCTAGAGTTACTTTTGATGCACTATCTCCATTAGAGATTTGCATGATTTCTAAAACTAGTATCAGGGAGAATTCAGATGCAGGACACATGATGTCTGGGACACTCCATTAGCCATACTTAACTTCGTTGCTGATGCCAGATCCTTCCCTGCAGGCACTCCATCCTGTGATATGTTTGGCCAGGACTTTCTTGAATAATGAGTAAAGTTTTTTGTTTAATTGGAGTGTTCCCTAGTGATAGTTGAAAGGAAGGATCCTAGGACAGCAGGTTTTTCTACTCCATTCCCTCTGAAGAGGATGACAGGCCAGGCAATCTGCAACTCCCAGCATGATCCAAAGGAGACTGAAACACTCAGGCTATATACACACTAAGTAGGTATAAGTTCTTCTTCGAGTGATTGCTCATATGCATTCCAGTTAGGTGTGCGCGCGCCACGTGCACGCTCGTCGGAAGATTTTTACCCTAGCAACACTCGGCGGGTCGGCTGGGCGCCCCCTGGAGTGGCGCCACTATAGCGCTAGATATATACCCCTGCCGACCCGTCTGCTCCTCAGTTCCTTCTTACCGCCCGTGACGGTCGTTGGAACAGTGGAGTGCGGCACTGCTGTCCTCCACAGCCCTAGCTTCTTGCTTGTTTTCTCTACATAGTTGTTGTATATAGTTCAAAAGTTTAGTATAGTTTAATTTAGTTTACTAGTTTTAGTTGTAGTTAGTATATAGGGGAAATTGGGGGGCTAACCCCTTCTTTTTCCCCAACCCAGTGCAGGCCCATGCCCAAGGCACCAGGCTTTAAGCCATGCTCGGCCTGCCAGAAGCCGATGCTGGTTGGAGACCCTCACGATTCGTGCCTGCGGTGCTTAGGAGAGTCTCACCTTCCAGATAAGTGCCGCATTTGTAAGTCTTTCAAGCCAAGGACTAAAAAGGAGCGGGACTTTTGCTTGAAGCAGCTCCTAATGGAGTCGGCACTTAGCCCTGCAGCGCCGGCACTGGCCGCCCCGCAGTTTCGGTACGGAGTGCGCCTGTGGTTCCAGCTCGTTCCGGTACCGACGTCCAGCGAAAACATCAGCCGGCACCGGCCCCCCGGCACCGTTCCCTTTCTCCTTCGGGGAAACGCAAGGCGGCACCGGCCTCGTCCAAGAAAGTCTCTGCGCCTAGGCCTGCAGTCCGACCTCTGGCACCGGCACCGGCGCCTCCGCCTCTGGCACTGACAGTGCACCAACCTAGCGCTGTACCGTTGACTCTGGTACCACAAGAGCCGTCGAGTCCGGTTCCACCTTGCTCCCCGGTGCACACTGCAGTTGAGTTAGCTCTCCCGTCAACGCCTGAGACCTTTTCGATGGCGAGAGAGCTTATTGTGTTGACGGAGCCAACGCATCCTCAACCCCCGGCGCTGCCGGTGCGGGTTATTAAATCAACGGGCAAGCCGGCCATAATGAGGCCTCCTTCCCCTGACCGGCACGTGACTCCAGGTCTCGCTCCCGAAGACGTTCCCGTTCAGGCCGGTCTCGATCTCGGCACCGCTCGCAGTCCCGGTACCGCTCTCCTTCGCGGTACCGGTCGTACTCGCGGAGACGCTTTCGGTCCCGATCACTGGACAGGCGATATCGGCACTGATCCGGCTCTCGGTACCGCTCTCGGTACCGCTCGTCCCGCAGCCGTTCTCACCGTCGGGACTCGAGATCCCGGTCGACCTCCCGGCACCGGTGCGGTAGATGGTCCCGGTCTCGCTCCAGGCACCGTGATGAGCGGCACCGCTCCCCGGCACCGTCCAGGGACAGAACAGCAGCATCAGCAGCTCTGTCGCACAGCCTCTCGGCACCACCTTGGCTTTCGAGACAACCATCCGTCTCCTCCCACGCTGACAGTGCTGCTGACCAGCGCACTGAGCCTCAAGGCCAGGACCAAGGTCCTCCTCAATGGGCCTTCTGGACTCCATGGGCATACCACGAGGCACAAGGAGCCCCCTTTGCGACCCAGACCTCCAGGCCCTCCGACCACCGAGCGCCTGAGGCCACGGTCAGCAGACCTCCTCCCACTGCCATGGAAGAGATGCCACTGGCGTCCGAGGATGCTGAGCCTCCTCCTGTTGCAGAGGCTCCACAGCAGCTCTCTGAGCCCCGACAGGACCCTCTGGTGCCGGGCCTGTCCTCCTCTTCCTCTCCGGATGAAGCGGTGGCAGGAACATCCGCCTCGGGCCCTCCTCCGATTGACCTTCGAGCCCATCAGGACTTGTTGAGGCGGGTGGCCCAGAATATGAACCTGCCTGTTGAGGAGGTAGCGGAAGACGACGACCCGGTCGTGAATATAATATCAGCAGATGCGCCTCTTCGGGTGGCCCTGCCGTTTATCCGCACTATTCAGCGAAATGCGGATACCATATGGCAGTCACCGGCCTCCATCCCTCCGACCGCCCGTGGAGTGGAAAGGAAGTACATGGTCCCGTCCAAGGGCTATGAGTACCTCTACACTCACCCTGCTCCCTGCTCGTTGGTGGTCCAATCAGTCAACGAGTGTGAACGCCATGGCCAGCAGGCACCGGCGCCTAAGTCTAAGGATGCGCGGCGCATGGACCTTTTAGGCTGCAAGGTCTACTCAGCCGGTGGCCTTCAGTTATGGGTCACCAATCAGCTGGCCCTTCTGAGCAGATACACCTTTAATACCTTGGTGTCTCTGACTAAGTTCTCCGAGCTTGTGCCACAGGAATCCCGTCTGGAGTTCACGGCCCTTTTGGAGGAGGGTAAGAAAGCGTCCCGGTCGGCCCTCCAGGCCTCTCTGGACTCGATGGATTCGGGAGCCAGGACCTTGGCCTCTGGAATAACCATGAGGCACATTTCCTGGCTTCAAGCCTCGACGCTTCCACCTGAATTACAGCAGACAATTCAGGACTTGCCTTTTGATGGTCAAGGTCTCTTCTCGCAGCAGACTGACCCACGGTTGCAGAGCCTTAAGGATGGTCGCATCACGATACGTTCTCTGGGCATGCACACCCCGGTGACCCAGAGGAGGTCCTTCCGGCCCCAGCCATACCGCCCTTACAACCAGCCCAGGCCGCGACCAGACAACAGGCGTCGTGGCAGGATGAATCGGCGTAGGCAGTTGGGCAACCAGGGGAACCAACCCCAGCCGCCCCCGAAACCTGCTTCGGGGTCGAAGCAGAACTTTTGATGGGACGCCCGAGGACGGCCCACCAGTTTCGTTACCGGATCCTTCCCCGTTATTTTCCAGTCGTCTCTCCCAGTTCCTGCCGGCTTGGTCCCAGATAACATCCGACAGCTGGGTACTTCGCACGGTGGAATCTGGTTACCGCCTCCAATTTGTTTCGCCCCCTCCCTCCCACCCACCCTACCCATCCCTCTTCAGGGACCCCTCTCATGAGCAATTCCTCTTGCAAGAGGTCGAGACTCTGTTGAGCTTGGGTGCCATAGAGGAGGTGCCAGAAGGCATGAAGGGCAGGAGTTTTTACTCCCGCTATTTCCTAATCCCCAAGGCGAAGGGAGGTTTGCGTCCAATCCTAGACCTCCGAGAGCTCAACAGATTCCTGATGAAGCTCAAGTTCCGCATGGTGACCCTGGGGACCATTATCCCCTCCCTGGATCCGGGAGACTGGTTTGCCGCCCTCGATATGAAGGACGCGTACTTCCATATAGCTATTTATCCTCCTCATCGATGATACCTTCGTTTTGTTGTCAACCACCAGCACTACCAATTCACGGTGCTCCCCTTCGGCCTCTCCACGGCTCCGAGGGTCTTCACCAAGTGTATGGCGGTGGTCGCCGCAGCCCTCCGCCGTCGTTGAATACATGTCTACCCGTATCTCGATGACTGGCTGGTCCGCGGAACGTCCCAGCAGCTCGTAACGCAGCACATGTCCATGGTCACAGGCCTTTTTCACAAGCTAGGCCTCCTGATCAACACCGAGAAGTCTACCTTGACTCCAACACAGAGGATAGAATTCATCGGCGCGGTCCTGGACTCCAATCTGGCCAGAGCCTGCCTCCCTCTGCTTCGGTTCCAGTCCATGGCTTCCATCATTCGAAGCCTGCAGTCCTTTCCAATAACGACGGTGCGCACCTGCCTCAGCCTCCTAGGCCACATGGCATCGTGCACTTTCGTGACCCTGTATGCGAAGCTCCGGCTTCGCACCTTTCAGACTTGGCTCGCGTCCGTATACCGCCCTCACAGGGACTCTATAGACATGGTGGTCACGATCCCGCGGTCAGCCCTCGACTCTCTCAACTGGTGGTTGGACCCAGGGGTGGTGTGTGCCGGAGTCCCATTCTGCCCTCCCCACCCCTCCATCAGGCTGACGCCTCGGCCATGGGGTGGGGTGCACACCTCGACAGCCTGCACACCCAGGGCTGCTGGTCACCCCACGAGCTGACCCTGCATATCAACGTCAGGGAACTGAGAGCGGTTCGCTTGGCGTGCCAGACTTTTCGCTCCCACCTCCAGGGCCGCTGCGTGTCTGTCTTCACAGACAACACGACAGCGATGTTCTACATCAACAAGCAGGGTGGGGCACATTCCTCCCTGCTTTGCACGGAAGCGATGCAACTGTGGGACTTTTGTATAGCCCACTCCATACATTTAGTAGCATCGTTTCTCCCGGGAGCACAGAACACGCTGGCAGACCGTCTCAGCAGATCGTTCCTCTCCCACGAGTGGTTGATTCGTCCCGATGTTGTCCACACAGTTTTCCAGAGGTGGGGCTTTCCCCAGATAGACCTATTTGCCTCCAGAGAGAACAGGAAATGCCACTGGTTCTGCTCTTACCAGGGACACTTCCACGGCTCCCTCTCAGACGCTTTTCTCCTCCCGTGGACGGATCACCTGCTGTATGCCTTCCCTCCGTTCCCCCTCATACACAGAGTGCTGCTCAAGCTCCGGAGGGACAGGGCCCGCCTCATTCTCATTGCTCCGGCGTGGCCGAGACGGCACTGGTACACCCTGCTGTTCGACCTCTCAGTGGCGGATCCCATTCCCCTCCCGTTATGGCCGGACCTCATAACGCAGGACTTCGGCAGGCTTCGCCACCCGGACCTGCAGTCCCTCCACCTTACGGCTTGGCTCCTGCGTGGCTGACCCGAGCAGAGCGTGACTGTTCTACTGCAGTGCAGCAGGTGCTGCTGGAAAGCAGGAAACCTTCCACTCGGTCGACTTACCTCACCAAGTGGAAACGTCTCGCACACTGGTGTGGTCAGCAAGATCTCAATCCTTTCCTGGTGCCTATTCCCAAGATATTGGATTATCTCTGGTCCCTCAAGGAGCAAGGCCTCGCGGTCTCCTCCTTGAAGGTGCACCTGGCAGCTATTTCCGCCTTTAGGCCCAGCATAGGAGAACGTTCCATTTTCTCGAATCAAATGGTTTCCCGCTTCCTTAAGGGGCTCGAACGCTTGTACCCACAGGTGCGGCGCCCAACACCTACCTGGGATTTGAACTTGGTCTTAGCAAAGCTTATGGGAGCCCCCTTTGAGCCCTTGGTCACGTGTTCACTTCTCTATTTGTCCTGGAAAACAGCCTTCCTCGTCGCTATTACTTCAGCAAGACGAGTCTCTGAGCTTCGCACCCTAATGGCTGAACCGCCGTATACGATCTTCCACAAGGACAAAGTGCAGCTTCGGCCATACCCCGCCTTCCTTCCTAAGGTGGTGTCTGCCTTTCATGTGAACCAGGACATCTTCCTCCCGGTTTTCTTCCCTAAACCGCACACATTACGCCGGGAACAACAGCTCCATAGCCTGGACGTTCGTAGGGCCCTCACTTTCTATATAGAGCGAACGAAGCCCTTCCGGCGTTCGCCCCAGCTCTTCGTGGCAGTAGCAGATCACATGAAGGGCATGCCAGTCTCTTCTCAGCGAATCTCGTCCTGGGTGACATCGTGTATCAGGACATGCTACGAGCTTGCTCACATTCCGGCTAGCCATCTCACCGCTCACTCTACAAGAGCACAAGCCTCTTCTGCCGCCTTCCTGGCCCATGTCCCCGTTCAGGACATCTGTCGGGCGGCGACCTGGTCTTCCGTTCACACCTTTGCTTCCCACTACGCATTGGTGCAACAATCCAGAGACGATGCAGCCTTTGGCTCAGCAGTCTTGCATTCTGCCACATCTCACTCCGACCCCACCGCCTAGGTAAGGCTTGGGAATCACCTACATGGAATGCATAGGAGCAATCACTCGAAGAAGAAAAGACGGTTACTCACCGTTGTAACTGTTGTTCTTCGAGATGTGTTGTTCATATCCATTCCAGACCCGCCCTCCTTCCCCACTGTCGGAGTAGCCGGCAAGAAGGAACTGAGGAGCGGACGGGTCGGCAGGGGTATATATCTAGCGCTATAGCGGCGCCACTCCAGGGGGCACCCAGCCGACCCACCCAGTGTTGCTAGGGTAAAAATCTTCCGACGAACGTGCACGCGGCGCACGCACACCTAACTGGAATGGATATGAGCAACACATCTCGAAGAACAACAGTTACAACGGTGAGTAACCATCTTTTATGCCACTCAGGGGCATGAATAAGCCACCCCCCTGAGCAATGTAAGTTATACCAACCTAAGTGCCAGTGTGGATAGCGCTATGTGGGCAGAAGAGCTTCTCCTGCCAACATAGGCTGGGCTACACTGGTGTGGGGGTTCGAACTAACATATGCAACTTCAGCTATGCTATTCGCGTAGCTGAAGTCGAAGTTCGACTTACCTGGCCATCCTCACGGCGGCGAGTCAACCGCCATGGCTTCCCCATTGACTCCACTTACTCCTCCTGCCAAGGTGAAGTACGGGCATCAATTCGGGGATCGATTTATCGTGTCTAGACGAGATGTGATAAATCGATCCCCTATACATTGAACACTACCCGCTGATCCGGTGGGTAGTATAGACATACCCATAGTTACCGCCGCTAATGGGGGCTGGAGTAATTAAGTCAATGGGAGATCTCTCTCCCGTTGGCTTAGAGTGTCTGCACAAGCCACTGTAAGCTCTGTAGTGTAGCCATAGCCTCAGACTTTTAGGAAAATGGTGAGTGAAATGATTCCTGCTAATACTACCTGGTGTTTGATGGACTTCTCTACCTAAATCCTAAAACAAGGCAGAAGTAGCACAATTATCCATAAGTGAAAAGGAAAAACTCCCACTGACTTCAGTGGGAGCAGAACTGTGTCCTCTACTGCATGGTAGGTGACTCAGTGACTCTAATTACTACTGAACCCTGCCTTTGCATACCATTCCCATCGTACAAGTATTGCCATTGATTTTCTGGAGTTGCAGTATGGCCACACTCTTTATTGTCTTATGATACAATACTGCTGGAATCTACATGTTGTTCTTATTTTCTTGCACTGCTACAATACCTTCTGCCCCTGCATACTGAAGACAGGAAGAAGTGCCATTTTTTAAACTTTCACATTCTTTGAAATCACATCCCATTTACATTGTATGTTTTCTCTGGCATGGAAGATTTCCCGTTTTGTCAGAAGCACCAGGATGGGAAGGAGGGGTGGAAATGGGAACAGGAGGCTGAAAAACATCTACTGTCACTGAAACCTCTAAGTGACATACACAAATTATCTTGCATATTTCAGCTTTGCATAACAGTATATATCAAGCTAATGTGACCCGATGGGAAGAATTATTACTGATGCATGACAGTCAAATTATAGAATTAAATGAGCCAATTTATGGATGATTTTTATTTGTATTATTTGTATTACTTGAATTTTGTTTGCATTATCCTCTCTGGGATTTGAATACCGAAGTGAATCATTTTACATTTAGAAATTTTTACACACCTTTCTACTATTATCTCTGATTTCTCTATTCATAATTTATGAGCCTCTTTTCATATTCTTATTGCTCAGTTTACCATTGACAGACTAAAATATAATTGACTGCACCACTGATTCCAATCCAAGGCCGTTTCCAGGAACAAGTCTTTTTGTTTTCTAACTTGCAGTGGCTGCAGAAAGTGTTTTGTGTCTAGACATTCTGGGGTGCAAAAAATTACCAATATGTTTATACAAACAGGAGTCACATTTATGTGTCTGTGGATGTGAGGTAAATGTGCTGAAAGCACACCACATTCCTTATTTTTTATGTTTCCAAAATAGAGGGGAAAGTTGAAATAACTTTCTGGAGGCTCAAAAATGTATGTGATCTGCTGCTGTGTTTTTTTGTTTTTTTTTAGTATAACCATTTTCATGTATGTAGTTATTTTTGTATTATACTGACATAAAATTAATAATAGGTTTTTTTAAAATTACCAATATATATAAAAAGCAAATGTCTATGATCAAAATATAAATGGATCCAGAAATAAACACAAAATCACAGTTTTATCAGCTTGTTTACTGCAATGAGATGTTTTCAAGGGAAAATCATTAATTCACTTTTAGAGTTATTCATATAAATACCAAACCCCAGTTGTCTCTTCCTGCAGTTTGCAGTGTTTTTTGCAATAGAGAAGGGGCACTAAACAGGGTAGAAATGAGATTTACTTAAGCCAACACAAAACTTGCAATTCCCCGGGTCTCTAATTTCCTTGTGCCACAGTCTTACCACACAGGTTTGACTAAATCCTGGTCTGGAAGAATGGCATGGATTGCCATATACAGGCCTAGAGGTAGCTGTGCAGAGGGCGAGGCAGCTTGGCAGCAATACTTAGTTGTCATTTGTGCCTTGGAAAATGTTCCCTTTGATTTGGCCAGCAAGCAGTAGCCTGAGTGTAAAGTCCAGTGGGCCTCAACATTTTGAGGTACTTAACCTAACATAATGTAATGGCGTGGAAATGCTGATAAATTTCACAGCCCTGCTTTGCACTGTAAAACTCATTTATTCATATAAGAGAACTTGACTCACAGACTCAGTGGCCCCCACCATCAGGTTATTTAACATACTGGAGTTAATAGTATTAGGCAGCCACAACTTCGAATTTCCAAACTCTTAATGTGTGCCTCATTTTTCTTTGCTCATTAAGACGATCAGCATAAATCACTTTCCTTCTTGAATTTTGTTGCTTAACATTTAAGTATCCATCTTGAACCCAACCGCCTTCATCACAAAAGAGGCAGTCAGTCTCTATGTTCCTTTCTCTTCTGTGACTACTTTGGAAAGGCAGCAATCTATCACAGCTGGAGTACTGGATCCAATTTTGGGCGCCGCACTTAGGAAAAATGTGGGGAAATTGGAGAGAGTCCAGAGGAGAGCAACAAAAATGATAAAAGGTTTAGAAACGCTATGGTCCTATGAGGAAAATGTTTAAAAAAAACCTGGGCATGGTTAGTCTTGAGGAAAGAAGGCTGAAAGGAGATCTGATAACAGTCTTTAAATATGTTAAAGTCTGTTATAAAGAGGACAGTGATAAATTGTTCTCCATGTCCACTGAAGGTAGGACAAGAAGGAAGGGCAATATAGGTTAGATATTAGGAAAAACTTTCTAAGCATAAGGGATGTTTAAACACCAGAATAGGCTACCAAGAGAGGTTGTGGAAACCCCATCACTGGAGGTTTTTAAGAAAAAGTTGGACAAACACTTGTCAGGGATGGTCTAAGTTCACTTGGACCTGCCTCAGCACAAGGAGCTGGACTTGATGACTTCTTGAGGTCCCTTCCAGCCCTACTTCCTATGTTTCTATATCAGTGGTTCTCAAAGACGCTCCGCCGCTTGTTCAGGGACAGCCCCTGCCAGGCTGGGCCGGTTTGTTTATCTGCTGTGTCTGCAGGTTCGGCTGATCGCGGCTCCCACTGACAGCAGTTCGCCGCTCCAGGCCAATGGGGGCTGCAGAAAGCGACGCGGGCCTAGGGATGTGCTGGCCACCGCTTCCTGCCACCCTCATTGGCCTGGAGTGGTGAACCGCGGCCACTGGGAGTTGCGAGGATAAATACACCAAGGGCTGGGAGGCTCCCAAATACCATAGTAATGGGAGCCATCTGAGTATTGAGATGATTCAAAAAAATTGACATTTCCAAAGCTGCATGCTAATTCCAAGTACATTTGTATAGATGGGGTGAAATCTTGGCGCAGCTGAAGTAAATGGAAGCTTTGCCATTGATTTCAATGGGCCAGTATTTCACTGAGGGCATCCTACAATCAAATCATAATTAAATGCATCATAATGAAAGGATTGCTGATTGCTGTATCCAGAATTATGCACATTATTTTGGTATAAGTTTCTCAAACACGAACAGCTGAATTTCTGGTACAGTCACTTGTAGCTATCCACCTGGAGATGCGATATCATCCGAGCTCACAACCAAAGCATATTTCAATGCCTGGTTTGGAGATTCATGAAGAAAGGCAAGGATGTTACAGAAAGTGTTGTGGTTCAGTAGGTAGCACTCTCCCCTCTGTTTCAGTGCTGAGTCCCTTTTTTTTTTTTTTCAAAATGGGCAAAACACTGATTGCACTAAGGATAGTTCAAGACTTATATACCTTCCTGATGGTATATTCTTATGAAAGGGGTTGTTGTAGTTGCCACATGGATGTTATATAATACTGAATGGGACTGTAATTGACAGGCACTCCACAAAGCAATCTCTTTGTGAAGATTGTGGTCCATTCTGTGAAAGAGGGCTAGAATCATAGAATATCAGGGTTGGAAGGGACCTCAGGAGGTCATCTAGTCCAATCCCCTGCTCAAAGCAGGACCAATCCCCAACTAAATCATCCCAGCCAGGGCTTTGTCAAGCCTGACCTTAAAAACCTCTAAGGAAGGAGATTCCACCACCTCCCTAGGTAACCCATTCCAGTGCTTCACCACTCTCTGAGTGAAAAAGTTTTTCCTAATTTCCAACCTAAACCTCCCCCACTGCAACTTGAGACCATTACTTCTTGTTCTGTCATCTGCTACCACTGAGAACAGTCTAGATCCATCCTCTTTGGAACCCCCTTTCAGGTAGTTGAAAGCAGCTATCAAATCCCCCCTCATTCTTCTCTTTCGCAGACTAAACAATCCCAGTTCCCTCAGCCTCTCCTCATAAGTCATGTGCTCCAGCCCCCTAATCATTTTTGTTGCCCTCCGCTGGACTCTTTCCAATTTTTCCACATCCTTCTTGTAGTGTGGGGCCCAAAACTGGACACAGTACTCCAGATGAGGCCTTACCAATGTCGAATAGAGGGGAATGATCACATTCCTCGATCTTCTTGCAATGCCCCTACTTAACAGCCCCAAATGCCGTTAGCCTTCTTGGCAACAAGGGCACACTGTTGACTCATATCCAGCTTCTTGTCCACTGTAACCCCTAGGGCCTTTTTTGAAGAACTGCTGCCTAGCCACTCGGTCCGTATTCTGTAACAGTGAATGGGATTCTTCCGTCCTAAGTGCAGGACTCTGCACTTGTCCTTGTTGAACCTCATCAGGTTTCTTTTGGCCCAGTCCTCTAATTTGTCTAGGTCCCTCTGTATCCTATCCCTACCCTCCAGCGTATCTACCACTCCTCCCAGTTTAGTGTCATCTGCAAACTTGCTGAGAACGCAGTTCACGCCATCCTCCAGATCATTAATGAAGATATTGAACAAAACCGGCCCCAGGACCGACCCTTGGGGCACTCCACTTGAAACCGGCTGCCAACTAGACATGGAGCCATTGATCACTACCCACTGAGCCTGACAATCTAGCCAGCTTTCTATTCATCTTATAGTCCAATCATCCAGCCCATACTTCTTTAACTTGCTGGCAAGAATACTGTGGGAGACCGTATCAAAAGCTTTGCTAAAGTCAAGGAATAACACGTCCACTGCTTTCCCCTCATCCACAGACCCAGTTATCTCTTCATAGAAGGCAATTAGGTTAGTCAGGCATGACTTGCCCTTGGTGAATCCGTGCTGACTGTTCGTGATCACTTTCCTCTCCTCTAAGTGCTTCAGAATTGATTCCTTGAGGACCTGCTCCATGATTTTTCCAGGGACTGAGGTGAGCCTGATTGGCCTGTAATTCCCCGGATCCTCCTTCTTCCCTTTTTTAAAGATGGGCACTACAGTAGCCTTTTTCCAGTCATCCGGGACCTCCCCCGTTCACCATGAGTTTTCAAAGATAATGGCCAATGGCATGTGATGGGGGTATATCAGACCCTCTGAGCCCCCTCTGCTGGATAACATGTGTCTCTGCCACACCCTGCTCCCCAAAAAGGCAGCCAAGAGGGTCCTCCAAGCTGCCTAGAGTGGCTGTGTGGGACACAGCCAATCAGGGCCCAGCAGCCTAGTATAAGAAGAAGTGCAAGGCCAGATGGAGTGCAGTACGTTGCTGGAGCTGAAGGAGCATAGATGATGTATGGTTGACTGATGGAGTTACAGAACCCCAGACAGGGCTGTGCTGCCAGGAGCCAGAGAGAGTGAGAAGGAGCCCTGAGCTGGTTGTGGGGATTCCATCAGGACAAGACCCTGAGGTAAGGGTGAAGATGGCACAGGGCTGTGGGGAAGTGGCCCAGGGAATTGCAGCAGCATGACTTAGATAAAGGGACACAGTAGATAACTGTTATCTACAGGGTCCCTGGGCTGGGACCTGGAGTAGTGGGCAGGCCTGGGTACCTCCCACCCCACCATGAGCCACTGGACAGTGAGGCACTCCAGAGAGGGGAACTGAACTATAGTGGCCCAGCTAGAGAGCTGTAGCCAGGAAGCCCCAAGAGGGTGAAGATATTGTCTTCAGAGGAGGGACAATCAGAGAGAGAGAGTGTGTGCAAGTGTGCACTTTACCAACGGGGTGCTCACAAGAGGTGAGTGCACTCTGTTACACTGGTATTAGAAGTGGGATTTGGGACTGACCCCTGAAACAAGGGAACAGTGGAGGAGTTGGCAAGGCTGCATAGCATCTAGCATGTATAAACATCTAATTCTGTATTCTTGTGGCAACACTGTAAAGCATGAGAGGAGAATACAAGGACAGAAAATTCAGTGGGTCTATTGATTATTATTATCTAAAACTTACAGTGATCTCCCTGATGCTTAATGTAGGGAGAAGTCACAATTATCAAGCAAAAGCAATACAGTAGCTTAGTTAAAGTGAGACTGGTTTTGTTTAAAGTTTGTGCACAAATATAAACAATTCACATTTGTTTTGATGAGGGGAGAAGGAAGGCAGTCCTTTGTTGCTAAGTCAAGGTTTATGAGATCCCTGTGCCAAATCCCCATGACTACAGATTTTGAAAGGTGTATTGAACATTCATTCTGTCAGACTTCTGGCAGAGCTGCCAGTTATGTCTCTAAAGTGATCCTGACAAAAAGTCTTTGCATGTGCAACTGATCACACAGAGAAAGGGCACTGAGGCATTAAACAATCCAACCCCAAAGTACCTCATATCTCTGTCAGTTGGAACCTTACTGGCTGAATTTAATGAAGCAGAAAACAGGCTGTAGAGCTGTTGTGACCTTAAAGCTACCACAGAAAATGATGCTAGTGGAAGAAACATTGAAAAGGAAAAAAAAAAAAGAATTTGAAAATAGTAAGAGAAAAAATAACATTAGAAACTAGAGGCTCCATGCAACTCTTTTCAAGGAGATTGGGTTTATCATGGTTAAGAAGAAATAAACTGAGGATTGTGCACATTTAAATAATAAGAATTATCAGCTATATAGAACTTGTGCTGCAACCCCCAGACAGCCCTGAGGCTGCTACAAAAGGTACAGCCCAGTCTTGGTGTCTTGATTCCAAGTCCTCTAAACTAAACTCCTGCTCCCCAGTGGAGCTATATATATATTTGCAGAGGTGAGCAACAGATCTATATTCAATTTGGTGTAAGTGGCTAGAAGTTGTTGATGCCTCACTTCTTACTGCTGCTGGCTATGTTACTGCTGCTCCCTTCTTTGGTCCTGGTTCTGCAGGTATCAGAGCACTGATAGGAGGTGTGGTGAGGCTAAGTACTATTCAGCCTTTGCTCGATACCTACTCAGGTCTATGTAGGACCCAATCCTGAAAGATTCTGCAGGCCCTTAGCTCTTAGTGATGTTGAGGGTACTCAGCATCCTGCAGGCTTGGGCTAAGAATGTGGACCATTATGCTCAGCAAGGCAAATAAAATTCTGCATCTGCACTGATCTGAGCATGGTTTGGTAGCAGATACGCTGAAGGAAGAGAGATGAAGAGGCGGTAGGACTATCAGAGAGCAGGGTGGTTTAAAGGCAATCTAGTGTATGCAAATGATGGGCTAAATTCATCTTTTGGGGCTGAGGTGGTCCCTTGTAGGCCACCTGACACACAAGGTTTCAGCTGCCATCTTCCACCTGAAGATCCTCATGACAGCCTTTCCACTGCAGGGGTCCTCTGCCAGGATCTAACACCAACATATGTCATCCTAGACACCGGTGGATCAATTCACCCCTGTATAGCAGATAAGCACAAGGCTTATGCACCACGTAAGTCTCACTTAAGTCCTGTTTGGAAGACTTAGGTGGGTCTAAAAAGAGAGCATAGGCCTTACCTGGGGGCTGAATTGCACCCTGTGTGAACTCAGTCCCATGTGCAGAGCAGCTATTTGTATTAGTCCAAGAGTCTCCTGCTGCTGCCCAGAGGCTCTGCTCGCCCTGCAGTGTGGTGAATAGCTGACCCCAGGAGGAAATAAGAGTGGGGCAGTCAAGAAGGTCAAGACATTTTCCCATGAGACGAGATCTGCCCCAGTGACCTGCCTCAGTATTCTGGGCAGCAGCCTGCAGCGTCTGCTTCGCGCAGCTTGCTGCTCTTTATTGGTGGGTGAGTTGTAAAGCACCATGCTCACTCAGCAGTACTTGGCTCAGTGCTGCTAGCTTGTGACCTTCAGATACACTCTGCACATTAGAACACTCAGCTTGGGCCAGTAAATATTCAAAGCAGGATGCGGATTTAACTAGGCACCTATCAATGCTAATGGGAGTCATACTGTATCCCCTCTAAGCCACTTTGACAATTCTCCCCATATACAGATGTGATTTAAGGGGACAAGGGCATCTAAATTCATAATGAAGAGTGACAATTCATCTTCAGTTCATTCTACTACATAACTGAGTCCCATCTGCCTGCCTGCCTCCCATCTGCAAGACCAATACAATACCTAGAGTGTCTTAATGCATACTAATTCCCTAGACAGAGAGCTAGCAAAAGACACATGGGCCATTTAAGTCCCACAAAAGTCCTACAAATAGACCTTAAATGGTGTCGCTGCCTTGGGCTGCCTCTCTGCACAGGGGTGAATTTCACCCCAAATTAAGAATATGTAAGGGGAAAAAGTTCCCTTTATTTAATTACATTCTTATGTTTGGTTACTCCAGCCCTCAAATCAGCTTCTGTAGAACAAGTCACATAAACCCAAGACATGTTTTTCACTTGCAAACATCTCCTGGTTAATAAAAGCTTGATGAAAATGTAAAAGCATAACAAAAATAAAATGTTTTTTAAAAAGATCCAGAAATCAATCACATAGATCTTTATACTCCTTTAAATTGATTTTTGTTTCACAAATTGCATATTTATTGAAAAATGTAGTAATGTATTGATTATACTTATTTAAAAATACAAGTTAAGGTAGAGCCTTTCCGGAACCTAACCTATTTTTTTTCTAAATTACAGACAGCTTCTTATTTAAAAAGGTTTCTTTGGTCATTTAAAAATGCATCGTAAAAACATTAAATCAAATGTATGTCTCTTCTTTTTAGTTCCTTATTCTGCTATGAATTACTTAACGGAGTCTTTTCCTCTATTGTGCAGGTGACAATGCCCCCTGCCCCCTTTTTCCTCAATAAAATGTATTATTTAACCCCCTCACAACATGCTAACAACATCAAAACACTGTACGCCATATCAAAATTTTCATCACGCTGTAAATTGCACTGGTAGTGGCACCTGTCTATAGCAAGTGCCATTACTAGTAAAGTATAACTAAAGTCTCAGATTGTTCTCACCCTGTTTAATAGGATGGACCACATTTTAATGGCCAATGGTCACCTCCCTTCCAATTTATAATTGTTCAAACCACTTCCCTTCCCATACCACAGCAATTGTTTACAGTGTATTTTCAGCTTTTGTTAATATAATATAATGGCTGGAAATAAGGAGAGCCAGAGCAATGTGACCCTAAGCTTTCTATGGATCACAAATATTCGCCAGCTGACACTATGGAAACCACTGGGTTAATACTACTGTGTCAAGTGTCACCTGATGGCACTGTTACACAGGCTTTCAAGTTTTTAGAGTGCAAGCAAATGTTTAGTCTTGGGAAGACACACTGTGCTGTTACTAGTTTTTGTGATAAGTTTCTGTGTAGAGGCTGCAGTCTTTGGAAAGGGAGCTGCATGAGCAGTAGGAGTTTGTTCTCTGCCTTGGTCTTGGATTAGAGACAATTCTTGAGACTGAATTGTGCCTGGACATGGAGCATTGTGCTGAGTCGAGATTCCTGGAAAAAGGGCTTTCTCTGAATGCCGTTAGTTCACCTCTGTTCCAGGACTGGTGTATACATGTAAATAAAAACACGTTGCATCTATCCTAACTCTGCTCTCTGATTTCTCCTCTGCTGGGGAGCTGACTTGCAAGACCCTGGACATCTGCTACTGCTTTGCAGAGGGGTGCAACTGGTGTCAGAATCGGAGATTTGTGTTGAAAGCAGAAGGGGTGACAGTATGTTAAGGGACTATTATAATTCCATTTTACTGAATTTATAGGAGCAAATCTCAGCCTTAATTTCCATTGGCACCAGTACCACTTTACAGTATAACTAGTAGCTTTTCCTTATGAAGGGAATGAGACTATACAGGAGGAAGAGGGGACATGCATAAATACCCATCCTCTCTCTGGTGCACAGTCCCTGCTCCCAGAGGTGGGTGAGGTAGGGTAGGTGTAGCCAGTGATGAGCTGCCAAAAAATTAACAACCAGTTCCCTCCTCCTCACTCTACAAGGGGGTCGTGGCTCCCCTCCACCCCCCGGGACTCCTGCCCCATCCAACCCCCTTCCCTGTCCCCTGACTGCCCCCTGCCACCCCATCCATCCGCATGGGACAACCAGTTCTGAAAGGGCTTCTAAATTTAACAACTGGTTCCCACAAACCGGTGGGAACTGGCTCCAGCTCACCACTGGGTGTAGCCCGAAGATGCAGTGCTGTCTGGGGCACCTGACATTGGCCACTGTCAGTAGACAAGATACTGGGCTAGGTGGACTTTTGATCTGACCTGGTACAGCCGTTCTTATGTTCTTATGCTATCTGGATTATTATTTTTATAATGATAATCCATAAAGGCCACAGCCTAGACTGGGTTCTCATTGTGTTAGGTGGTGGTGTACATACACATAACGAGAGACAATCCCTCTCCAAAGAGCTTACAATCTAAAGCAAGTCACTTCAGCTGGGCTTTGTAAGGGTGAAGGAATGTAGGACTGGGACCTTAATAGATGAGAAAGTGGGAGAAATGAAGTATTATCCCCATTTTATAGTTCAGGAACTGTGGCACATCAAGATTTAGTGACTTTCCCAGGAAGTCTGTGGCAGAACCTAAATCTAGAAGACCTCTAGAATCCCAGTCCAGTGCTTTAACCACACAATCATTGTGTTCCTAGTCTATCCCTATCCCACAGCATTGAAGTATTTATGGTAGAGGAGGGCTACATCAGCCACTAGAAATTTCCTCCCATATACCCCTTCTGAGATAGTTGGTGCACTGCTTGCTATTTATTTAGGGTGCCAGTTCCCTTTGATCTACAGTGAATTTGTTTTGGTGAGGTGGAAGGGGCATCAGGCCAAGAAAGTGCACTGTATTCCATGTTCATTTTATTTATTAGGCAATAAAGTATAGAGAAGGCTACAAATACAAGATGAAGTAGGAGATACACTAGAAAAAATATTTGCTGTCCAACTGAAGCAAAGCAAGGTAATAAGATTAAAATTATTACATTTTAATGGCACTGTGATTTGAACAATGGTGTCACTGTGGTTAATTCATGCAGTGTGTGGTATTATTACAAAACTGACATTATTACAGGAGAAGCCACTGAATGAATAGCCATGAAGTCTGAACTCCCCTCTTCTTCCTAGAGGTTGTCCTAGCAGGTCAGGGTTGAAGCTTCCCTTTGGGGAACCTTGCCTTGCTGCTTCTAATACAGTGCTCGTTCTGGGGATAGAAGATTTCAGTCACTAGGTCTGTCTGTTTTGTGGGAGCAAAAGTCACATATAAAACAACTGACATTTAAAAAAAATGCTGGGTAAATCTTTGATGGTACAGATTTAAAATCTTTAAGGGGCAGATTCTGATATCTTTACTCACATTGGTAGCATTGTTGTCCACAAATAGTTCAAGTAATTCCATTGACTAATAGATTGGGACCATTTGAAGAGTATGGTATGATACAAAATTAAGGTGTCAGACTCTGTCCTTCTGAGTTTGTCTGACCCTTTGAAGTTTTATTTAGACTCTTCTGATCTGCTTTCTGCCAGAAGGTAGATTACACAAGTTTGGAAGGACATTAGGAGTGTTTTTATTCCTCCCACTTCCCTTCCTTCAATTCTTTTTTGCCTACCTTCCCTCCAGGTTTTTTTCATGTTTTAAGATTGGTGACAGAAGAAACAAGTTGGGAAACTGCGTCCCAGAAACTTAACTGACATTTGCATCCATTTGATGGTTTATTACAAAAGATACATGAGTATTTCGGTCCACTTGGAGTGGAGGCATACTCACAGCACAAGACCAGCACCCAGCTGATGCACACTGGCAGGACAGTTTGGGGAAGCTTGCAGTGCTGCTGTCATGATACAATTTTTTGGTACATAAACAGAAGAGCTCAGACTGCCAACTGTCAGAACTCTCCTTTGGCTCAAATGGTACAAGCCTCTAGTTTTGGAACCAAAGGCCCTGGTTTCCAGCTTCTTAGATATGTGTGTAATTTATATAGTCATATTATTTGCAGCATGCAAATTACAAATTCCCAGAGCAGGTTGCCTCTACCTCTCCTTCTCTCATTGGAAATAATTACTCAGATTGTCTCCAAAAGGAGCAAAATAAGGCCTTTTATAAAGGAATATCTAGTGCCTGCTAGAAACTGCAACTGAGGGTATGTCTACACTACAAGACTATTTCGAATCAACTTAATTCGAATTTGTGGAATCGACCTTATAAGTCGAAGTTGTGTATCCACACTAAATACACTAGTTCGACTGTGTGAGTCCACAGTAACGGGGCTAGTGTCGACTATGGAAGCGGTGCACTGTGGGAAGCTATCCCACAGTTCCCGCACTCCCCGCTGCCCATTGGAATCCTGGGATTTCCCCCCCAATGCATGCTGGGGGGAAAAATGTGTCGAGGGTGGTTTTGGGTAACTGTCATCATTGAACCGTCAATCACGCCCTCCCTCCCTCCCTGAAAGCGCCTGCGGGCAATCTGTTCGTGCACTTTTCTGCTCAGTGACAGCGCGGGCGCCACAGCACTTTGAGCATGGATCCCGCTGCAGTTATGGCCGTTGTCAACTCCTCGCACCTTATCGTCCACCTCTTCCACAGTCAGCTGCTGAGAAATAGGGCTACTTTTCAATGGTGCTGCGAGCACTGGTGGACCATGGGGGACGTTTTACCAACATCAACGTCGGGTGGCCAGGCAAAGTTCATGACGTGCGTGTTTTCAGGAACTCTGGCCTGTTTAGACGCCTGCAGGAAGGTAGTTTCTTCCCGGACCACAAAATAAGTCTTGGGGATGTGCAAATGCCTATAGTGATCGTCGGGGACCCAGCCTACCCGCTAATGCCCTGGCTCGTGAAGCTCTGTGCAGGCGCCTTTCACAGCGACAAGGAACTCTTCAAGTACCAGCGAGCAGCGAGCAGCGTGACCTGTGACTGTTCAGTTTCTTTACAGAGAAGCTGAAGCTGCCCCTGTTTCTTTACCAAGTGACTGTTGACTAGCATCTGCAGTTACATACCCCGCCCACTCCGCTTCCCCAACTTCCAACACACGTTTAAAAATAAAATACATGTTCCACTGTAACTTTACAAAGGTTTCTTTATTGATGACTTTGCGTTACAGGGTTGAAACTGGGACACGGACTGTGCTGGGTAGGGTGTGCAGTGATGTAAAGACCACCTGTAAACTCGAGGAATGACAGGCTCCTGCTCCCAGAGCGGTCTGCAGTGCCGGACTGGATGTTTCAACGGAGCCTGCCATCCCTCCTTTTTGGGACTCTGTGTGCGTGGGCTATGTGGCCTTTTGGCGGGGGGGGGGGACGGATACAGATTCCTCTGCTGCGTGGCTCTGTGGTCCAGGACAGGAACCGTTGCATGAGATCTGTAACCCCCCTCCCCCGCTACAAAGTCACGTACCCCCCCACCCACACAGAACCTGCAAACCACCTCCCATACCGACAAGGGTGTGTACTGACTGCAGTGTGTGTGTGACCTGCTGCTGATCCTGCCCCCATGTCTGTACCCTGGTAAAGGTGATTGTCCTGTCAAATTACCAACCCCCTTCCCCCCCTTCAAACAAAGTCTCCTCTAAAAGAACATGACGGAAACAGTAATTAACAGAAAAGTATTTTTTATTATCAACTAGACAGTTAGGGGATGAAACTGGGATGGGGGCTTGGGTGAGGCGGGAAGGAAAGGACTTTTCAAAATGTAGGGTATGAGAGCTTTTGGGTACTTGAGCACTCTGCTGGGGTGCAGTGACAGTTTACACGGCCTCTGGCGCCCCTCCTTCTGGTTATTTTGGGTGAGGGGGGTATGGGACTTTGTGGCGGGGGAGGGCGGTTGCAGATACACTGCAGGGGGGCTCTGTCCTCCTGCCGGAGGTCCTGCAGAACATGCACAAGGCGCAGGAGCATGTCCGTTTGCTCTCTCATTAGTCCAAGCAGTGTTTGAGTCGCCTGCTTGTCTTCCTCACGCCACCTCTCCTCCCGTTCGCTGAGTGAGCGCTGGTACAGAGAGAGGGTCTCCCTCCACTGGCTCTGCTGGTCCGCGTCGTCTCGGGAGCACCCCATAAGTTCAGCGAACATCTCGTCCCGTGTCTTTTTATTTCGCCGCCTAATCTTTGCCAGCCTCTGTGAGGGGGATGCTGTGGCGGGTCTGGAGACAGTCCAAGCTGTGTGATGGGAAAAAGGGAGTGAATTCCTTGCCAAGATAATTTTTTGCGAAGAATGAACACAGTCTAATCTGTCTCTGTGAATTCTGGGTTGAGATCCCAGTGCCTGATGGGGCAAAAACCATTTTCGCAGGTCGTTCTGGGTAAATGTCGTCAGTCATCCCTTCCTCCGGGAAAGCTACAGCAGACAATCATTTCAAGCCCGTTTTCCCTGGATTGCCCTGGCAGACGCCACAGCGTGGAAACCATGGAGCCTGTTTTGCCTTTTGTGCCTGTCACCGTATGTGTACTAGATGCCGCTGACAGAGGCGGTCCAGCAGCGCTACACAGCAGCATGCTTTTGCTTTTGCATGACAGCAGAGATGGTTACCAGCCATATTGTACCATCTACCACACCATAAATTGGTAATAAGATGGGCATGGTTAGCAGTCCTTTTGCACTGCACCATTTGCTGCTGTCATAAGTGCCCCTGACTGCTCTTAGCCAGGGGCGCAAAAGCCAAAATTGGGAATGACTCCCTGAGTCAATCCCTCCTTTTTGGTATCTAAAAATAGAATCAGTCCTGCCTAGAATATGGGCAAGTGTACTAGAGAACCACTGTATCAGAGAACCAGAGAGCACAGCTGCTCTGTGTCAGATCCTGCATAGATTATGAGCTGTATGCTATTCACAGGGGGTGCTCCTGCAACAACCCCACCTGTTCATTCCATTCTTCCCCAGCCTTCCTGGGCTACCATAGCATTGTCCCCCCACTTGTGTGATGAAGTAATAAAGAATGCAGGAATAAGACACAGTGCCTTGTTAGTGAGAAATGAGTGGAAGGCAGCCTCCAGTTGCTATGATAGTCCAGATAGGACATTAAGGAGTGTGGAGGAGAGGAGTCCAGCATCCTGCTGCTAGTCCAGGGGCAATTGAATCTTTTCTTTACACATGAAGGGTTGGGGGCTGATGAAGCTCAGCCCCCTGTTGCGATGATGACGATGGTTATCAGCCATATTGTACCATCTACCAGGAAAAATTAGGGCCAGGCGCCCTTGATCGACCTAACGGATGGTAGTCTGCATGGTTACCAGTCCTTTTGCACTGCCCCATGTGCCAATAGGCTGATGATGAGGACGGGTACCAGTCATTTTGTACCATCAGCCACCCATGATGGGGGGGGGGAGCAAAGATGTTGGTGTTGAGTGCTGCACCATCGCGTCTATCTGCAGCATTCAGTAAAGATAGGGTGACATGTAAAAGAGTCAAGAGAGGATTGTTTTCCCTTTCACTTCTGGGGGTGGTTGGGGGGCTGCGTAAATTGCCGAGCTATGCCCTGACCCACCGCGGACACTGTTTTTGACCCTAGAAGCATTTGGAGCTCAGCCAAGAATGCAAATCCTTTTCGGAGACTGCAGGAACTGTGGGATACCTTGTGTCCTCAGTCCCCCCTCCCTCCATGAGCGTCCATTTGATTCTTTGGCTTTCCGTTACGCTCGTCACGCAGCAGCGTGCTGAGTCTCTGCTATGCCGTCTGTCCGGAGATTTTTAAAAAATACTTTGGACCAGGCGTAACATTACAGTAATTCCCCTAATTACATGCAGGAGTCTCCGAACGAGATCACCCTGAGGACGGTCACTGAAGGAGATAGAGAGCGCATGCTGCGTGAAAGCCAGCACAAACCAGGGGCCTATGCAGCCGTGCTCGGGGAGGCAATGCTCCCTGAGTACCTCATGAAAGCCTGGCGCGGAAAAGTGTGCTACCACGGAGCACCCAATAAGGCAGCTCTCCCCAGGAACCTCCTGCGGAGGCTTTTCGATTACCTCCAGGAGAGCTTCGTGGAGATCTCCCAGGAGGATTTCTGTTCTATCCCCATATATAGAGAGATCTCCTTTTCACATACTTCAGATTCCTGTTATATTAAGAATAAAAGTTTACATGGTTAAAGCACTTACCGACTGCTCCTTCCCCTGATTCAGGATCCGGGTTAATGGCCGGGGAGGGTTGGTAGGGGATCTCCGTGACGGTAATGAAGAGATCCTGGCTGTCGGGGAAACCAGCGTTGTAAGCGCTGTCGCCTGCCTCGTCCTCCAGAAACTCTTCTTCATCTTCCCCGTCCGTGAACATCGCCGAGGAACTGTCCGTCGACACTGTCCCATCGTCAGAGTCCATGGTCACTGGTGGGGCAGTGGTGGCAGGCTCCGTAACGTCCGTTTGCCGCTTTGTTTTTTTGGTAGCCTTGTCTGGGGTCCTTGATTTTCACGCGGCGCTGCGTTGCATCCCGGCTGTATCCTCTGTCTCTCATGGCTTTGGAGACCTTCTCGTAGGTCTTTGCATTCCGTTATTTGGAGCGTAGCTCCGAAAGCAGAGACTCCTCGCCCCTCACTCCGATCAGATCCAAGAGTTCCTGGTCAGTCTATGCTGGGTCCCTCTTTCTATTCAGAGATTACATGAACTCCTCTGCTGGAGAGCTCTGCATCGCTGCCGGTGCTGCTGAGCTCGCCCCGATGTCCAACCAGGAAATGAGATTCTAACTGTCCAGACAGCAAAAGGAATTCAAATTTTCCCGGGGCTTTTCCTGTGTGGCTGGTCAGAGCATCCGAGCTCGGACTGCTGTCCAGAGCGTCAACAGAGTGGTGCAGTGTGGGATAGCTCCCAGAGCTAGTAAGTTCGATTTGCATCCACACCTAGCCTAATTCGAGACAGCCATGTCGAATTTAGCGCTACTCCCCTCATCAGGGTGGAGTACCGAATTCGAACTAAAGAGCCCTCTAGGTCGAACTAAATGGCTTCCTGGTGTGGACGGGTGCACGGTTAATTCGAATTAACGCTGCTAAATTCGAATTAAAGTCCTAGTGTAGACCAGGCCTGAGTAGATTGGCCTGAATCCTCCTTCCACTCCCTTCCTCTGGAAGCCAGCCATCTCTGCACCCTCTTTCCCATTAGCTCACACATGCAGGTAAAAGCAGGACTTTGCCCATAATCTGGAGTCATGTGGCTCAGGTGAGTTGTTGGGCTGAAGGAAGCAAATCACTACAAAAAGAGCCAGTTACTAACTTCATGCTTTTGGATGCATCCTGCCGGTACTACTGGCTTTAGCTACAGGTAGTCCACAACATCCTTAGATTAAACAGGCCTGGGTAACAGCTGTGCCAAGACAATTACTTTAAACTACCCATCTTTCTGTCAAAACAATGGCAGTCAATGTGTTAAACTGACCGAAAGGGAAAATGTTATATGGTAATAGTGGTCAGCCTCTGAAATGGAACCTTATTAATTATAAAACCCAGCACTTCTTTGTTTATAGCTAGTGATTTACATCTGGATCACTGTATTTATTTTGCTGTAGAAATTTGATTTATCCAATCGAGTGCTTGATGTTCTGCCGAGTGCAAACTGAACTGAAATAGAGGTTGTTGAATGTCGTTGTTTGCTGTGTTAGATGGAATATCCTGCATTTAGTCATTTTTATGGCTCTGAATTATGGTCAGGTAATACTGAGCAGCTACTGTCCCCACAGGACCCTCATGACAATGAGAGCTGCTTCTCATGCATAGAGTAAAACCTTTTATTAATAAAGCAACGGCTGTGGAAGAGAGTGGCCGAGGGAAGCTGGTCCCAGACCAACAAAAATTGTCTTTCCCTATGCCAGGAGTTTTGGCCCAAGGTTTTGTTCTAAAATGTATAGCTCGCAGGCTGTAATTGACACAAACAACACACAGTTTATTTGAAGAAGTAGAAAACAAAAGAAAAGAGGGTCAGGTAACTCCGTCCTTTAGGTCCAGATCATCAAAGTTATTTAGGCATCTAAATGGGAGTTGGGCACCTAAATACTATGTGGTTCTCAGCCTCAGCCAACAGCTGTTGAACTCTAACTCTTAAGAGGCTCTTTTAGTTTCTGACTCCCAACGAACTGCTATAGCATGGACTGGTTTCCCTTTGAGTTTCTGCTTCATTCTGAGCCAGCTTTATTCCTTTCTCTTTTATAGTAGGGGGAGATATTTGAAACCGTGTTCTCCTTTTACACTGTTTAAATCTGAGTAAGAGGTATACGCAGGGGAATGTAAGCAACACCTTACACTTCCTTGCCTGAACTGCCAGTAATTTAGCAGTGAAGTTAGTTTTGCATAGCAGTGGAGACAGACCACCAGAAATGCTCACAAATTCAAGCACACTTTCCATACTGAAGGAAAAAAGATGAAAATCAATAGCGAGGTACATCCTGTGTCATTTCTGTATTGTAAAGTTAGCATCATGACGATGGAAATACTGTGAGGCTGCCAACAACTTCATCAGGATTATTGCGGCCATACATCAGCTTCTGATCTCTGTTACATCAGTGCAAATTGTGCATAAATTCAGTGAAGTTAGGGGAGTTATACTGGATTTGTACTGCCAGAATGGAGATCAGAATATGGCCCCACATGTCCAAATTGCATTCATAAAATCAGTATATTCTGAATGTCCCTGCCCTGTATTCAGTATGCCCCCTTCCCAACAGATATTAGGTGAGGAAGTCAACAATTGGCCTTACATGTGTAAAATGAATCTTGCATCCATAAATTGTGGGAATGAAATAGGGGAGTGTGGGTGTCAGAGTGCAGGAAGTGAGTAGGTGAGCCTGCACTCTGATCAGTTAGGCCAGTGGTTCTCAACCTATTTATCATTGTGGGCTGCATATGTGGCCCACAAAGTGTTACCTACGCAGCAGGTTGAGAACCACAGTGCCCCTCACAAACCCCCATGCCCAGTGCCTTCCACTCAGAGACCCCTCCACAGAGTGGGGCCAGGAGCAGAGCACCAGGCATGGGGCTGCTGGCAGACCTGCCATGACTCCAGAGCCCATTGCAACCCCGGAGCCTGCTGTGCAGGGATGTGTGGCAGCTGGCAGTCAGAGCTTGCCGCACGGCAGGGCAGCTAGGACTGGGTCCCACAGCCTTTAGCACACAGCTGAGCTGGGCTGCAGCTGTGTGCTAATTGGGCTGCATGTGGCCTGTGGGCAATGGGTTGAGAACCGCTGACTTAGGCTATGTCTACGTTACCACTTATGTTGGCAACATAAGTTATACCAACATAAGCACTACTGTGCATAGGCGGCAAGTTTGTATAATTTTTGGTGGGGCCCAAAATGGTGCCTCCCCCCCCCCCGCTCCCGCCCTGTAAGCTGATATAAAATGAAGCTACAACGCGTCAGTGCCACAAGATTACAAGGGTCAATTAAAAGTGGAAAGTCAGAAGCAGCACTTGCCTACTTCAATATACAGTATTATATTTTGTTGCACCTGTTGTGATGAAGTGGGAATGTTAATATTTTCTCTGAATACTGTGTGGGTGCCTCAGCTTCCTCTGCAAGGTGCCAACTGAAGGTGTTGGGGACAAAGATCAGGTGGCCTCCTTGTCCGGAATCGAGACACAAAGGCCAGAGGAGAGAGTGTCAGTTTGGAGCTGGCTGGAGAAATGGGGAGAGGCCCAGAACCTGGGTCTGGGCTCCCGACCCCGCAAGATGGACCTGACTAAGGGGTCCTGTTTTCTGTACCCACAAGCTCTGTTCTAGACTGTGATCCTGTCATCTAATAAACCTTCTGTTTTACAGTCTGGCTGTGAGTCACATCTGACTGCAGAGTTGGGGTGCAGGGATCTCTGGCTGCCCCAGGACCCCGCCTGGGCGGACTCACTGCGGAAAGCACACAGTGTGGAAGAGCATGCTGAATGCTCTGAGGTCAGACCCAGGAAGGTGTAAGCTTCTTGCCCTGGAGACAGTATGCTCAGAGAGGAGGCTCCCCCAGAGTCCTGACTGGCTTTGAAGGAGTGGTTCCAGAGCATCCCAGCATCCCCTTCCACACCATGCGCTTCCCGGAAGTCCGCACAGGAACTGACACTCCCTCCTCTGGCCTTTGTCAAGAAGGCTAACAGCATTTTGGGCTGTATGAGTAGGGGCACTGCCAGCAGATCGAGAGACATGATCATTCTCCTCTATTCAACATTGATGAGGCCTCATCTAGAGTACTATGTCCAGTTTTGGGCCCCACATTGCAAAGAAGGATGTGGAAAAATTGGAGAGTCCAGTGGAGGGCAACAAAAATGATTAGGGGGCTGGAGCACATGACTTCTGAGGAGAGGCTGAGGGAACTGGGATTGTTTAGTCTGCAGAAGAGAAGAATGAGGGTGGATTTGATAGCTGCTTTCAACTACCTGAAAGAGGGTTCCAAAGAGGATGGATCTAGACTGTTCTCAGTGGTAGCAGAGTACAGAACAAAGAGTAATGGTCTCAAGTTGCAGTGAGGGAGGTTTAGGTTGGATATTAAGAAAAACTTTTTCACTAAGAGGGTGGTGAAGCACTGGAATGGGTTACCTAGGGAGGTGGTGGAATCTCCTTCCTTAGAGGTTTTTAAGGCCCGGCTTGACAAAGCCCTGGCTGGGATGATTTAGTTGGGAATTGATCTTGCTTTGAGCAGGAGGTTGGACTAGATACCTCCTGAGGTCCCTTCAAACCCTGATATTCTATGATACTCTAAATTGACCACCAAATTTAAGTAGCGTGTTTTTCCCGTCAGGTGAGGACTCTGGGGCAGGGCTGGGGATAAGGAACTTGGGGTGCAGACAGGCTGCCCCAGGGCTAGGGCCAGAGAGGACTCCCCTCCACCCTCCCTGGCAGCAGCAAGCTCCAGGGGAGGGACCCCTCTTCTCCCCCCCAGTCACTGCACATGCTCCTAGGGTCCCTCTCAGGTCCAGAAAGCCCACTCGCCTCCCCTATGGTGGGTACCGGGCTGGGGGAGTTGCCATCACGTGTGGCCTCCCCTGCTGCCACCCCTCACCATAGCCTCACTGGGGATGGGGCTGCCCCTTGCCCAGCATGGTGCAGGAGTGGGGGGTGCAGGGTGGTGGCTGGGGAGGGGCAGAGTATCACAAAATTCACCCAAGCCCCAGCTGCTCAGGTCTAGGAAGCTCCCCTCCCCAGTGGTGTAGCCAGGTTCTAACATCAGGGGGAGCGAACACGTAAAAAAAGGTGCCAGCCAACATATCCAATTACTAATCAGGTAGTAGGGTTTACAGTGCTATAACAAGAGATTATGCTATTATCATTATCCAGTCAGCTTGCACGCTACTATTTTGAATTAGTGATAATTCAGAGAGAGAGAAAGAAGAAAGCTGAATTTAGAGAACAATTATTAACCAGATTCCTGGTTATCCACCAGCCACTTTGCTCCAGCCCATGGCACAAAGCACCATAAACGCAGTAGAATCTGGCCAAGAGACTATTCACCTCAAATTGGCATCAGCTACACTCCCCCCTCCCCCGCCCCCAGTCCCCACTATTCAGGATGTAGCTGAGTGAAAAGGTGGCATTGGGGAAGCATTTAGCAGGTAATTGAAAACTCCTATAGAGCACTGTGCAGTCCCTGAGAACATTGCTGAGTTCTGAGCACTGGGTCTGCAGCTAGTCAGCAGTGAGACTGAGGAGACACAACTGGCACCTTAAAGCACCTTTACCCCCACCCCCTTCACAAGCTGCACTAAGCACCGTTTCACAGCCCCAGGTGCAACACTGAGGGAGGGTAAGTGGGGGGGGGCAATAACCCAAAGTCGCTCCTTTGCCTCCTGGCCCTGCTGATCCCTCAGCCTCCTCCGCTGAAGAGAGACCAGGAGAAAAAAACATCCCCCCCCTCCCCTTTTCCTTCCCTCTCCACGGGCACCAGCTGAGCTTCAGAGCCCCCTTGCCTGCCGCATGGCTGCCTTGCTCTGCACGGGGCTGCTGCTCCTCAGTCCCCCGCCGCACTTGGGGGAGCTGCCCTGCGGCTCCTCCCGGCAGAGCCCACCCCGGCCGGCTCAGGGAACTGGGCAGCTGAGAGCGGATGGGCGCCTCCTCCTCCTCACCCCCGGGGAGCCCGGCAACCAGCCGACCTGCCTGCAGCCCCCTGCAGGAGGGCGGTGCAGAGCCCAGAGCCAGCTGGCAGCCACATGCAAAACCCGGTCCGGACTCCAAGTCCGGAGCCCAGTGCTGGCTGCCTGGAAAGGTGCTGATTTTGTAAAATGTGCTCAAAAGGGAGCGGCAGGGCCGCCCAGAGGGGGAGGCAAAGGGGGCAATTTGCCCCGGGCTCCGCAGGGGCCCCCAAGAGAACAGCGGAGGCTCCCGCCTCCGCCCCTCTCCTGGAGCCTCAGCGCATCAAGCGCCGAGTCTCCGCCGGGGCCCCTGAGCCCTGCCCTGCTCAGAGCCACGTGGTGAGGGGGCGGGGCTGGGAGCTCCGGGCGGAGCTCAGCTGCCTCCGCTCGGCGTGGAGCTCCCAGCCCCGCCCCCTCACCACGCGGCTCTGAGCGGGGCGGAGCTCAGGCCCCGCCGGCCACACGCTGCGGCTGTTCTGGCGAGGCGCTGAGACTCCGGGCGAGGAGGGAGCCGGGGTTAAGAGGCTGGGGCCGGGGCGGGGGGGAAGCGGGACCCGCCGCCGAAGCGCAGCCCGGTCTTCAGCGGGGGAGGCCCTTCCGTTCCGGGACCCGCCGCCGAAGTGCCCCGAAGACCCGCGGTGGGGACCCCCCCCCGGCCGAATTACCGCTGAAGACCGGGCTGCACTTCAGCGGCGGGTCCTGCTTCGGCGGTAATTCGGCGGCGGGGGGCTCCCGCCGCGGGTCTTCAGGGCACTTCGGCAGCGGGTCCCGGAACGGAAGGGCCCCCCGCCGCCGAAGACCCCGGGCCCCCGGAATCCTCTGGGCGGCCCTGGGGAGCGGCTGCTTCCCCCTTTCCACCCCACTACGCTACTGGGTGGGCGGGGATGCTCCGGGGCTGGGGGTGGTGGTAGTGGCAGCCAGGGGCCGGTGCCTGCTCCAGGCAGGGCCAGGGGAGAAATCCAGCTCCAGTTATTGGTGGAGCACAGCCCCCAGCCCTGAATATTCCTGGGGCTGGGGCTCCTGGAGCCCATATAACCCGGCGCCTATGCTACTGTGCTTAGCGCTATGCTGACGGGAGAGCTTCTTGCGAAGGTGGGGGGAGGGGGTTATGCCGATAGGTGATCTCTCACCTGTTGGCATAGAGTTTCCTCACCACATGCGCGGCAGGAGCTGCAGCACTGTACATACAACAGCCATACTGGGTCAAACCAAAGGTCCATCTAACCCAGTATCCTGTCTTCTGACAGTGGCCAGTGCCAGGTGCCCAGAGGGAATGAACAGAGCAAGTAATCATCAACTGACCCATTCCCTTTCACTCATTTCCAATATCTGGCAAACAGAGGCTAGGGACACCAATGATGGACCTATCGTCCATGAATTTATCTAATTCTTTTTTGAACCCTGTTATAGTCTTGGCATCCACAGGTTAACTGTGTATTGTGTGAAGAAATACTTTGTTTTAAATCTGCTGCCTATTAATTTCATTTGGTGACCCCTAGTTCTTGTGTTATGAGGAGTAATTAACACTTCCTTATTTGCTTTCTCCACACCACCCGCCATTTTATATCCCTCCTTAGTTGTCTCTTTTCCAAGCTGAAATCTCTCTTCATAACCCTAATAATTTTTTGCCCTTTTCTGAACCTTTTCCAATATATGAGATGGAGTGACCACATCTGCATGCAGTATTCAAGAGATGGGCATACCATAGATTTATATAGAGGCAATATGATATTGTCTGTCTTCTTATCTATCCCTTTCTTAATGATTCCCAACATTGTTAGCTTTTTTGACTGCTGCTGCACATTGGGTGAATGTTTTCAGAGAACTATCCACAATGCCACCAAGATCTTTCTCTTGAGTGGTAACAGCTAATTTAGATCCCATCCTTTTGTATGTATAGGTGGGGTTATGTTTTCCAATGTGTATTACTTTGAATCCTTTTGTAGCTCTTCATAGTCTGCTTGGGACTTAACTATCATGGGTAGTTTTGTATCATTTACAAATTTTGCCACCCTGCTGTTTACCCCTTTTTCCAGATCACTTATGAATATGTTAAGTATGGGCTGGATGAATGGACGGTAAGGTGGATAGAAAACTGGCTAGATGGTCGGGCTCAATGGGTAGTGATCAATGGCTCCATGTCTAGTTGGCAGCTGGTATCAAGTGGAGTGCCCCAAGGGTCGGTGCTGGGGCCGGTTTTGTTCAATATCTTCATTAACGATCTGGAGAATGGTGTGGACTGCACCCTTAGCAAGTTTGCAGATGACACTAAACTGGGAGGAGTGGTTGATACGCTGGAGGGTAGGGATAGGATACAGAGAGACCTAGACAAATTAGAAGATTGGGCCAAAAGAAATATGATGAGGTTCAACAAGGACAAGTGCAGAGTCCTGCACTTAGGACGGAAGAATCCCATGCACTGCTACAGACTAGGGACCGAATGGCTGGGCAGCAGTTCTGCAGAAAAGGACCTAGGGGTTACGGTGGATGAAAAGCTGAATGAGTCAACAGTGTGCCCTTGTTGCCAAGAAGGCTAATGGCATTTTGGGTTGAATAAGTAGGGGCATTTCCAGCAGATCGAGGGACGTGATCATTCCCCTCTATTCAGCACTGGTGAGGCCTCATTTGGAGTACTGTGTCCAGTTTTGGGCCCCACACTACAAGAAGGATGTGGATAAATTGGAGAGAGTCCAGCGGAGGGCAACAAAAATGATTAGGGGGCTGGAGCACATGACTTATGAGGAGAGGCTGAGGGAACTGGGATTGTTTAGTCTGCGGAAGAGAAGAATGAGGGGGGATTTGATAGCTGCTTTCAACTACCTGAAAGGGGGTTCCAAAGAGGATGGATCTAGACTGTTCTCAGTGATAGAAGATGACAGAACAAGGAGTAATGGCCTCAAGTTGCAGAGGGGGAGGTTTAGGTTGGACATTAGGAAAAACTTTTTCACTCAGAGAGTGGTGAAGCACTGGAATGGGTTACCTAGGGAGGTGGTGGAATCTCCTTCCTTAGAGGTTTTTAAGGTCAGGCTTGACAAAGCCCTGGCTGGGATGATTGAGTTGGGAATTGGCCCTGCTTTGAGCAGGGGATTGGACTAGATGACCTCCTGAGGTCCCTTCCAACCCTGAGATTCTATGATTCAATATTTCTATGTTGAATAGGACTGGTCCCGGTACAGACGTCTGTACTGTTTCCCACCCCTCCAATCCAAAAACGGACCATTTCTTCCTACCCTTTGTTTCCTATCTTTTAACCAGTTACCAATCCATGAGAGGACCTTCTCTCTTATTCCATGACAGCTTACTTTGCTTAAGAGTAAGTGTAGACATAATCTTAGAGCAGGGATGGGCAAACTTTTTGGCCTGAGGGTGACATCTGGGTATGGAAATTGTATGGCAGGCCATGAATGCTCACAAAATTGAGGGTTGGCATGTGGAAGGGATGAGGGCTCCAGCTGGCGGTGAGGGCTCTGGGTTGGGGCCAGAAATGAGGAGTTCAGGGTGCGGGAAGGGGCTCCAGGCTGGGGCATGGGGTTGGGGTGCAGGAAGGGTGAGGGCTCTGGCTGGGGTGCAGGCTCTGGGGTGGGGCAGGGGATGAGAGGTTGGGGGTTCAGGAGGGTGCTCCAGGCTGGGACTCAGGGGTTCAGAGGGCAGGAGGGGGATCATGGCTGGGCCAGAGGGTTGGGGTGCAGGAGGAGGTGAGGGGTGCAGGCTCCAGGCAGTGCTTACCTCAAGCAGCTCTTGGAAGCAGCAGCATGTCCCCCATCTGGCTCCTACATGGAGGTGCGGCCCGGTGGCTTTGCGCGCTTCCCCATCCGCAGGTGCCGTCCCTGCAGCTCCCATTGGCCTCGGTTCCCAGCCAATGGGAACTGCAGGAGCGACGCATAGGGTAGAGGCAGCGTGCAGAGCCCCCTGGCTGCCCCTGTGTAAGAACCGGAGAGGGGACCTGCTGCTACTTCCGGGAGCCGTGTGGAGCCATGGCACACGCAGAGTGGGGTAAGCCCCCAACCCCACTCCCTGGCTGGAGCTTGAGAGCCAGATTAAAACATCTGAAGGGCCGGATGTGGCCCCTGGGCCATTGTTTGCCCATCCCTGTTTTAGAGCCTAATTAGTGCCCCAGGAGAAACTGATTGGGGTAATAATCTGGTCAAGCTGGTGTTCTGGGTGGGGTAAAAACTTAATTGGCCCCATCAGCTAGGGCTGATAAAAGAGGCAACAGGAAGAAAATGCGGGGGAGGGAGGTAAGAGAGGGAGGAACAAGGCTAGCGGGGACTAGTTATACAGGGGTCTCAGAGTAGGGAGACCTCTGCTCCCCCCAGGTTCTGCTGAGAGGGCCTAAAGCTTGGTAAGTATTGTAAATAGGTGGGAGTATGGGGGACTGTGGCTATATTGGTGAAGGGGAATCAAAGTAAAGTTTTACTGAGAGTACACCTGGTGAAATCCGTGCAGTTTCTCCAGGGAAGAGGTCAGGGTGAAAACAGGCCCGTGTTGTAGGGTGGAATTGATTTCAGAGTTGTGGGGAGCAATGGATGCTTATTTATACTGTGGTAATGACCAAAGGCCCCAAGTGCCAGAGACTGTAGAAATATATAGAAGGCCATGTGCCCTTAGACAAGGAGCTTACTCCACCAAGATTTTGATTACCCTGTTCCTGTTCCTCCTTGAAGGACTATAAAATGTAGCAAACGATACTGACAGATCCTATCTCTCATAAATAGGGCATGTTTCTCTAAGGGCCTAAATTTCATTTGCACTAAGGCTTACACCTCTCTGATGGTGTAAAGAGGGTTTCAGTTGGGTGAACATATAATTCACTCCTCACTTCAAAGCCCGTTACTCTGCCAGAGTCATGTAGCCTTAGAGTACATAGGAGCAGCCTAAGGAATTTAGGTTCCCAAATCCCATTGTTTTTAGTTAAATCCTCCTGCCTCCAAAAATAAGGATGTGGTGAAAACAAAAAAGAAAATAAAAAGAAGGAAGTGGGGCAGGGAGAGGAAAGGAGAACAACATTTCAGTTTCTATCCACTAGGAATTAATCAAAGATTTATAAAAAAATAAGATCAAACCTTTTAAAATTTGTTGGCGCTCCCTCTTCTTTGAAACATCACCTACTCTTTAGCTGCCAGGTCAGCCAAGTTGCTGTGCCACGCTTCTATCGCTGGAGGAAGTCTTTTACATTCAAAGGGAAATGGAGTAGGTGCTAGCTCCCTAGACTCCTTTGAAAATTCCAGCCTAAATGTCAGAATAACTTCAAGGATGCAGAGTGAGGCTCCTTTGATGTGACTAATGCAGATATTCAAATGAGATACTTAACTTTCATGGAAGTGGCTAGCTTGGTCTAGCTGAGCATGATTACTGGCAGAATACTAAAGCTTGAGCCAGTTGGATTAATGGGAAATGTATTTTAGTGATGGTGTGTTGTGTTGCAGAAAATAAGAGTGAACATAAAAAAAATCACCACAACAGGGGTTCTACCTTGTTCAAAAGGGCATATGATTACGCTGGAAGAGCGGTTATTTCCCAAGTGATTGTAAGTTCCCCTACCATAATTTTCCTATCATTCTGTTGGAAGGCTGCTGAGCGAGAAGACCCCAATCTCCTTGATGCAGGATAATCAAATGGCATGATAAGAAGGTTCCCTGTATAGCAATTTGATGCTTTCCAAGTGCTTTTTGGTCACCTTGAGCAATCTTCCCAATCATGCCATAGTTCTTCACTCTTTCAATTTAGTACCCTGAGCAATAACAGATTGCAGAATTCGATTTCACACTATGTGCTTCTTTGCAGCACCCCACTTCAGAGAGAAATCTTTAGGGGTGTTTTGTACTCATGCTTCAGTCTCTTGTACGGTAACTTTGGCCTTTTTCGATGTAGTGTGCAAGAACTTAGACTATGCCAGCTGAGACATGTATCAATACAGAACCCAGAGGCAGCAGCTTTTACTTGTTCAGAGACAAGTCATGGCAACTGTTACGACATTGTAGGAGCTTTGGTTTATGATATCCATTGAATGCTGCCCAATTGTTTGAAATCATACTTGTTGTTTTATGATCAAACACATTTACCATGCACCCAAAAATGCAAGGAAAAAACTCATTTCTATAAGGTATGAGATCTACAAAAAGAGCCAAGTTCCTCCATGGTTAGCAATTTAAATAGCCAAATGTACCCTAGGAGCCCCCAAGAGGGACAACTGAGTCCCAAATGGGTCCTGTTTAAGTTGGCTATTTTAATGATTTCACCTTTATTTTTATTGAACTAGGTTCATTTTTACCTACATTATTTACAACCTGTCTTATTAATTTGGCTTTTTTGTTGTTGTTTCTATTAAATGGTTTTGATTACATCACTACTTTTATTTAAAAAAAAGCAATTGGATCAAGATTTAAGTTATCCATACAAATTGCAAATTTTATACACGCTAAAAGTTGGACAACTGATCAAGATAGGTAACAGGAATGATGTTGTAAGAGTTCTTTACCGATGACTTCTTAGTATCCCGCACTCTAACTAATTTTATCAAAGAAATATGCTTCCATGCGTTCCCAGAAGAAATTCTGTTTCATGAGATGTAGCTGGTGCACAACAACTAAGGGCGGCTAACACCATTAATGTTTTGCTGGAACACACATTTAGGACCAAATTTTCAAAGGGTTTCTGCAAGTATGCTTGCTTTATGACTGTATTCAATTGCATGTAATGTTGTACGCATTTCCAGGTAGAAATTATATATCTAGGGGGCCCGATTTTTTGATCCCATTCACACCATTTTAAAGTAGGAGCAACCCTGCTGAAGTTACATGCCAGTGGTATAAATGAAATCAGTATAGGGCCCAAAATATGCTGCGATACCAGTTTGGATCACTTACAGGCAAGGTTTTTTATTTGCAGGTTTGTGGCCATATTTGGAGGTCCTTTGAAAGTTTGTCCCTTAACAGCAACAATAGTCCACAGGTCCAGACAAAGTTCCTATTCCAAGCCTGCTTATATGGGCAATTTTCTGTGGACATAAACTTGCTTTTTTGGCTAGCGGGTCATCACAGTGCCTGTTGTCTTGAACCATCTACACTCACTCAGTCAGCAAAAGAGTAGAAGGATCCTTGTAAGTTTCATAACTGTTTTTCCTTTAGCTTTTCTTTAATTCAACGTGGAGGGCTGGAGACCACTGGATAGAAACTGCATGATCCTCAGAATCAGAAATGAAAATGGTCATGTCTGTTCCTCTGTTAACCTCCAGACTTGTCCATGCCACAGATAGAGATATTTGAAAACTGTGCTTAAATACAATTCAGATACAGCTCTCTAATGCTCAATGTATTTGGCCAGATGGTATAGGTGAAGGCCAAATCATGTTCAAGGAAATTTATAAAACTATATATTATAAAAGCAACCAAACATTGTTAGTATACTATGCAATAATACATCAACCTGAGAGATTTGCTATACAGGCCTGGCTCTGCATCGAAGCACCTAGCCAATTGTGTTCAAAACTGGCTTGAAGGGAAGCTTTGTTTGCATCATGTTTTAAAGGCAGGGCTGGTAGCACTGTCTATTATAAAGTTGCCTGCCACTTCCCAGGGAGGAAAGATAGTTTAGTTGTTTGAGCATTAGTCTGCTAAACCTAGGGTTATGAGTTCAATTCTTAAGGAGGCCATTTAGGGATTGGGGCAAAAATCTATCTGGGGATTGGGCCTGCTTTTGAGCGGTGGGTTGGACTAGATGACCCCCTGAGGTCCCTTCCAACCCTGATATTCTATGAAGACCCTGTTTTCAATTGCTTGAACCATTAAGGCTGAAATTTTCCATGCTAGGTGTCTGCCTTTGGCTAATTTATTAAAATAATGATTTAAAACAGTTCAGTCCTTTTTAAGAATGAGGCTAGGGAAAAATACATTGTTTTGTGCATGTTGAAAAAATTCTGGCAACCTTTCTTTGAGACACTCTAATGCCTTCATGCTTTGGAGCAGGGATTTGAAATATAGCCTTTGTGTCAGGGATGTGCCTTTTGCTATCCCCAGGAAAATTTGCCCAAATTTAGTTAAGTTATAAACCTTTGAGAAACTGCAACCTGCACAGGCTCAGTAGAGACTTGTTCGATTTTATCAACTAAATTCCCTAAAGATTTATTACATTAAAAGAACATTATTAAGGTTATAAATTCAAGCATTCAAAAGTTAGAAAATGCCAGAACAGGGGGAAATTTTAATGTTCCCACACATTTGAGTGGCGATGTCTCCGTGTTTCTGAGATAGAGGTCAGTCAAGGATCTCTGGCCATAGATGTTCACAATACTGATAAGCGAGTGACTCATTAGAGCTTCAGCTGACTAACTCAATGAAATCAAACTCTATTGAAATGTTTTTAAACTAGAAATCCATATTTCCCTTTTCATGTATCAAGCAGTTCACTAAATTTTCAACACATACCAGTAATTATACTTATCATCCAAACCTAGGCCAATCCTACGTTGAAATCCACTACTGCAGACAGCTGTGTGGAATGCCATTGGGTTCAATGAGAGTTCACGTGGGTGCGGGGGGCCCATGCTAGTGAATCCCAATCTAAGATCAGAAACCTGTTCCAATTTTACCAGTTCTTTGTCAAATAAGCAATTTATACTCAGATTTACAGCTCAAAGTCTGATTTAATTTTTTTTCAGGACAATTTTTTGGCATATAGAGCTAGAGAATACAGCATCAGTGAACTATAAGGCTGTTAAATTAGGGTTTTTTATTAATTTTGTGGATATTATTCAATATATTTTTATTGCATTAATAGAAAAATATAGAATTCTTCTGGCAGCCAAATTAATACTTCTGAAGTAAACTCTGGTGACTCCTAAATAATGACCTTGCTGATTATTGTATAATATGGTCTGTTTCATAGCATATTTGCATTAAGTACCTTCAAACTATGTGTTAACTATATTACTGTACATTTACAGAAAAAGTAAAGAAAAATGTCACCTTACTATTTGAAAAGCGTACAAAACCCCAGCTGAGACACAGACTGTGAGCTATATACACTGTAAATGATTTCATTAAACAAAACACAGCTATAGTATGGCTGTTGTCTTTCTTTTCTAGTTTATGGTTTCTGCATATAGGTTTATTATGGAACTTAGCAAGAGGATCAAGTTTGTCCAAACACTTTCTTGTTGAATGTGCTCATCAGAATGGCTGGCTAACCATTTCCTTGTATGTATTTATTTATTGTGGTTTGCACACACATTCTCTGAACAGAAGCCCTTTGCTCTAGGTGCTCCTTAGAATGTTTTAAAGTTACCATTTTAAAAGTACACTATTCTTCTAACCCCTTCTTCAACCAATATCCCAGCAGTTAAAGTGACATTCCAGGTCTTTGTGATCTCCCCTCAGGGAGCTAGGAGAAGCAAACAGGCCTAGCATCATGAAGGTTGATAAACTAGGGCTATTTCAGACCACTGGATTTCAAAGCTATGGGGACCTCATGCTACACCTATCCCCCACCACAGTTTTATATGAGTAGGGCTCCAGCTCAAGCACCCCTGATGATAGCAACGGTGGCTTTACATTCTTTCAGCTAAGTAGGCCCCATACCATTTAATGCTGTTAAGGTCAAAACCAACATCCTACATTGTACCTCATTCTTAAGAGGAAGCCAGTGAAGACAGAAAAATGCTGGTGTCATTTGCTCCCAGAATATACCCCCTAGCAAATGAGCTGCTGGATTATGCATCTCCTTGTTGTATCAAGCAGGCAACTTACTAACAAGCTTCAACAGAACTTTATTTACAGTGGAAACCCCTTTACTAAGCTGCTGCTGCACCCTCTGTAACTCTGTAACTCTCACTAAGCCTCCTCAACTCCTCCCCACTCCTTTCTGTTTCCTGTCCTTTCAGACTCCCAACAGCCAGTGCTCCCAGTTCTAATAATTACAAGCACATCTAAACACCACACTCCTACAAGGGCTACATAGATTTAAGGTGCTGTCCCTGTGATGGTGCACAAATGGCAGGTGAACTCCCTCAGTCCCTGGGCGGGGGGGGGGGGAATTTGATCTGTGCCCTCTCTTCTGGCTGTTTCTCCAGCCAATCAACATCACCTGTGTCTTCTCTGAATTGGGTCTTCACTAGCTAGCTCTAATCCATACCTTTGCTGCCCTCCAAACATGACTAATCATCTCACTCTGCCATTCTTTTCTACTGTCACTACTGTAAAACAGGGATAGTAATACTTACTGCACAGGAGAATCATGAACAACAATTCATGAAGTATTATATACATTATGAAGTCCTATTTTAAGTATAAGGGACTAGTGCTGTCTCAAATAGAACTATAGGCAAATACTGATTTCTTTAATGGTGACCACAGTCAATGCTAAGTAGTATTAGGTCTATGCCATAAAACAATTTGAAAGTATTGTGATGCTCCGGTATTATGCGGGCCAAGAATAATACATAAATTTCATTCTTACTGAGTCTCCTGTGTCTGAAAGAGCCTTGTGCACCATAGCAAACTGCACAACACCCATTTAAGTGTCTGTAGTTTCATTTCCTTGGCTAACCATTTTTAGTTGTGTAATTAGTTACTTTCATATTTTTGTAATAATTACTACATGAGATTAAGAAGGGGTGATTGTATTAGACATCATTAATAGGGTAAAATCTATGGATTCGCTCTTTCTTTCTCAGAAAAGCAGAGAGAAGTATCTGTGTTTTCCCCACCACCTTTAAATATGCCTTGTCCCTGTCTTTAAAAATGAGCTTTACAGTATTACATCATTGTATGATGTCTTTGCCATCAAACCTGTAGGTTGACCTGCTTTTAGTTACTTGATCTGTTTGGTTTGTTGGAGCTCAAGCAAACACGTCATACAGTCATGTTAATGTAAGAATGTAATAGGCTTATGTCATTTCCCCAGGTTGGTATATTGCTGGCGTGTGCCATAAAGTTAGCATTGGGTGTTTACATTGGAAGAGAGTAAAACAAATACAGCATTTGTTCTGGCTGCTTTGTGGAGTATCATTCAGATCTATGTTCTCAAAGGATGGTCTGCAGATCATTACTTGGAAGTGCTCAGTCTAAAGCAGCGGTGCTCCTATCTAGCTGTAGCTCCATCCAGGACTCTTTCAGGATTTCCAGAGGCTTGTTTTTAACCAACTAAACTTAGAAAGGGGATGTCCCACTTTGCAGGTCTGTAGTTGCTTCATGGTTTTTTGGGGGTTTTTTTCTCGGTGTAAATGCAGCCATGATCTGATTTGCAGTGTGTAACAAAAGTAGAAGGGTAGGATAGGAAACACTCAGTATAAAATAAATTGGAGAGGCTAGTGCAGTGTGAGCTGAAAAGAACAAGGGGAGATTTAATAAAAATGAAGTGCTATGCACAAGAAGAGGAAAAGGCCCCAAGGCCACAGGAAAGATATAAAATGGGGGAATCAACCAAGATGGCCACCGATTGTATTGGAGAGTTCATTTTAATTTTGTGTCGGTGGTTCTTTGCTAATACTATCTTTCCATGTAACCAAAGGCTGTATTTGACGAAGATATGAAATAAGGAGGTCAAGGTTGAGAGGGGAGATGTCCATGAAATAATCTTTATCTTCCACATTAATAAGCTGGAGAAACATTGATTCAGAAGCTCCATTTTAAACCTCCAGTAGCCTATCAAAATTTAGTATAAATGTATATCATATGCTGCATGTATTCTTTATGTCCAATAGAATACATTTTTAATATTGCTCCTCAAAGGTCTCGTTTTGAGAAGTGCTGAGCATGCTGCAAATTCCAGGTATTCCGTTCCAAAGTCCAAACCCATGAAAGTGCTGATTTAAATAGAACCACCAGCTCCCAGGTGGACCCTTTCATTCTTTATTTTACACATTCTCAATCTAATATTTAGCTTTCAGATTTGCATTGGCCATTACATTTTACTAGTTTTGTCAGTTGCTTTGTGTCCCAGGCCTTCTGGAAACTGAAGGTCAGGATTTCCAAGAGTAGAATTGTCATGATAATGCATAAAATGGTTTCAGCATTCCTGACTACAACAACATTCCATGGGGCTGTGTCATAGCCATCCAGGAGACACACAGTACATCTTCTTTCATTAATAGCTATGCAAGAAAAAAAATCAGCTCTTAAAGATTTAAAAACTCCAGTTTATGGACCATCATAGAGCTGGATGCATATGGAAGCTCATTTTAAAATAATACTGTAATTAGCATGGATTTTGGAGCTTTCCATAAGTTCTGTTTTCACTTCACTTTCATTTACCAATTTTTTACAAGTAAAAGGTCAAACAAAAGCAAACCACTAATGGAGACAAATTATGCTTTCTGTGTAGTCCTGCATGAAAGCCTTAGACAGTTGCATTCCAGCACTCATGTGCAATCATATATAAATTGGCTGAAAAACAAGACTGAGGATAGTATAGTTTTTTTTTTCATCAATAATAATTGGATGCACTTTAATAGCCACTTTCCATTTTCTGATCTCAAAGCACATTACAAATATTCAGCTGGAGGTAGGGGAGGGATGTGTATGGAACAGTTAATCCATGACTGGACTGGAACACAACAGCCACTTAGCACAGCAACAAAGCATATCTATTTAGGACAGGAAGTAAGGCAGGGTACAGTCACTAGGGCCATATGTACAAGGTAATTATGTGGACATAAAAATGGCCAGATCATTTCCTTTTCTGTGAAGCTGCAACATGAATCCCTGTTAGTACCACATAATCACTCACCCTGCTGTTGATGGCAACTGGTGTAAAATAAATTGGAGAGATTAGTGTAGTGTGCAGGCAGCTGGTGAGGAGACAAATTTCATTATGGGCCCCATCCAATGCCCAACGGAGTCAAAGGCAGGGGCGGCTCCAGGCACCAGCACGCCAAGCGCGTGCCTGGGGCGGCAAGCCACGGGGGGGCGCTCTGCCGGTTGCCGCGAGGGCGGCAGGCAGGTTGCCTTTGGCGGCATGCCTGCGGAGGGTCCGCTGGTCCCGCGGTTTCAGCGGACCTCCCGCAGGCGTGCCACCGAATCCACGGGACCAGGGACCTCCCGCAGGCAAGCCGCCGAAGGCAGCCTGCCTGCCATGCTTGGGGCGGCAAAATACCTAGAGCCGCCCCTGGTCAAAGGAAGTCTTTCCACTGACTTCAGTGGGAATTGGATCAGGCCCTAACAAAGGAGGAATGGGGCCATTCAAGGGGAAGAGAACTCTTATTTAGCTCTTCAGGAGGAAGAGTGCATAACTGTGTTTCTGCTGATTTTCCTAGACCCAGCAGGAGGCAGTTTCCAACCTTCTCTCTCCTGCACAGTTCCGTATTCTCCCCCTGATAAATACACTCATCCTTTAGCTTTAAGCCTAACCCATTACGCTGACTTCCTTTGAGTCTCTGAGCGAATCACATAACTCCACTCCACATCATGTCACTCCACGTCAGTTTTCCCATCTGTAGAAGTGAGTTGTTAATATTTACCTTTTTCAGAGAGATGTTATGAAGATTAAAGTTTTTAAAAGACTTTGAAGATAAAAACATTATGAAAATGCTTTGCTATTATTACTCTTGCAAGGGGCAATAAATCCTGATTTAGGCACCTGAATGTTGATTTAAGCATCTGATCCTAGTTTATATGAGAAGCTATGTGCCTCACAGGTATTTAGGTGGTTAACTTTGACCAGCCAAGTTTGAACATTTGGGCCAAGATAGTTATTTTCTTGTCATGAAATTTGCTTGCTAGCAGTAAGACGGTATATAGGAGGACAGAGAGACAGTTTTGGCTAAGCATGCATAAATAATAGATAATATGCTTTGGGAATAGCTATTTTCCCTGACACGTGACCCCAGTTTTTTCTTCTCTTCAAAGCTTTCAACTGATTTTCTGCATCAGGAAAAAACCCACAAAGATGTCAAGAAACTCTGAGTTTTAACTTGCTTAGTTTTCCTCCTCATAGCTGTGTGGGAGTGAGGGTGAAATAGGCAAGGAGTTCACCCCCATAAATTCGTGAGTTGTAGCCTGATTCTTTACTGCTAAGTAAAATCAAAGCTAAGCTAGTTCTATGGCCTACACAGGGTGCCCAAACTTCTATAGGACTTCTTTCAAGGCCAGAACCATCAGTATGATGGTCCAGTGGTTCCATGTAATGTAGCCAGAGGCGGATTACAGTTTAGTGGGACCCTTTCCACCTGCAGTCCCCATCCCGTGCTCCTGCCAGGGAAATGGAGTCAAGGTACGGTGGCTTGCCTTGCCCCTCTCTCCCCCACCCCCCAGCACTCCTGTCAGGGACTGGGGTTGGGTGTGGGGGGTGCCCATTTTTCCAGGGCCCCCCAATTGGCCAGGGCCCCTGGACACAGGCCCTGTAGGCCCAGTGGCTAATCCGTCACTGAGTGTAGTACCACTTCAGGGCAACAGGACTGGCTTGGGAACTTGCTCTATGTTTGGAGGAGCAGGGGTTCACTGAGCTGATGAAAATCACTGTGTAGCTGTAGCAAGCTGAGTGAGAGCCTAAACCCAGCAGAAATGGCATATTTTCCTCAGAGGTGGAGCCATTCCATTCTACTCTTGCACAACACTTGCTTGGGGTGCCCAGGACTGTGAATCACCAAGTTGCTCCCCAATTCTGTGAGAGACTTGCTGGTGTCCCCAGTCTGTCAGCTACCCAAACCATCTCCTCAGGGCTTTGCCAGCCCCTACTAGGCCTTGGAGGTTAACACTTGGTGTACCCCAGTTCCTGAGCTTCACTGAAGCATCTCCCTGTAGTGTCCAGCCCCTGTCACTGGACACTCTCAGTAACTACCAGGTTTGCTATTCCCAAGGGAGCACTATACACTCTGCTGGATTGGTACAATTCAGGATCAGGTCCTTTATAATACCACAGCATGGAGACATAGGCGCTGGCTCCGTGGGTGCTCCGGGGCTGGAGTACCCACAGGGAAAAGTTACTGGGTGCTTAGCACCCACTGGCAGCTGCCTGCCCGCCCATCCCAGCTCGCCTCTGCTTCGCCGCCTCCCCTGGGTGCACTGCATGCCTGCTTTTTCCCCCTGGCTCCCAGTGCTTGCGCAGCGAAACAGCTGATTCGCATGGCAAGCGCTGGGAGGGAGGGGGAGGATGGAGAACACAGCACACTTGGGGAAGAGGCGGGGCCAGGGCTGGGATTTGGGGAAGGAAGTCCAATAGGGGCGGGGGGGTGGAGTTGGGGGGGAGGGGTTTGGAATGGGGTGGGGCAGGGGCGGGGAAAGGGTGGAGTCAGGGTGGGGCCAGGGGCAGGAGGGCACGAGTACCCACCGGCACCGGGGAAAGTTGGTGCCTATGCATGGAGATATAATGGAACAATCATAAATTTATTATCAAAGATTAAGATTTAAGAGTGTCAGCTTTCATGCCTGGGGTGAAGTTTGGGAGCCATAGGAACTGCTGCGCCCCTTTAACCTCCCAGCTGGACTAGCCTTTTCTATACTGCACTGTTGGTGACTCACAACGTCTTCAGGCCCTGTAGTCACCCAACATGACAGCAGGTGGTGCCACATACCCAAACTGAGCTACTTGAGTGCCTTACTCAAAGCCAGGCAAAGACAACAGCCAATTTCCCAGTTTCATCACCCTGCACTCTTGCTGGAGTATAAACCCAAAATTGTACCATCTTGCACTGCACAGAGATCTGTACAATATAAGCTCATGAAGTTCACCCCTCCCTCAATATAGAGAGGAAAATGCAACAAACTTGTGTTAACCAAGCTGATATTTCCCTCCCAGACACTTCACTTAAAGGCACACTGGTTTAGATTGAAACATAAAACAAGTTTATTAATAACAAAAAAGATAGATTTTAAGTGATTATAAGTGATAGCAAACAGATCAAAGCAGATTACCTTGTAAATAAACAAAACTGCTAACTCAGCCTAAAATACTAGAAAGATTGGATATGAATTAGGAATTTCTCACCCTGACTGATGATACAAGCAGGCTTGCAGATTCTCCAGGGACAAGCTGCACTGGCTTTGCAGCTAGGGTGCCCCACCCCCATTCCAAGACCTTTTTTTATCAGAGCTTCTCTCAGGAGTTGAGTTGTGAGGGAGTGAAGAACAACAGATGATATTCATAGCCTTTCCATAGCCTTTCTTTTAACTGGTTCCCAGACCAGTTTGTGGAAAAATACAAGTACCCAAAATGGAGCCCAGAGTCACGTGGTCTGGTCGCATGCGGCTGCCCTTGCAGAGTCATAGCAACCATTACTTATAAGCTGGCTGAAACATCCACGGGAAGGCTAAGCTATTTCACAGCTCATTGTCTTTGTTGATGAGCCATTAGCACTGTCTGGCTTCTTCATTGTTGTACCTGAAAGGCTGGCTGTGGATGTTTTCTAGAGTAAGCATATTTGAAATACAGATCCATATCTCTAACTTTGGATACAAAAATGATACATGTATACAAATAGGATAAGAATATTCTACAAATCACAGCCTTTCCAATGACACCTTACATGACCCATCTTGTACAAAATGCATCATAATTATGCCCTAATCATATCATATATATAATAATATTACTATGATGAATATGGGGTGTAGTGTCACAAAGAGCTACTGAGTAAGGATAATGGAAACGTACTTTATTTGATATGTAATAATTTATAACACACTTCTTAGAGTCTAAAACTTATCTTTAACAGGCTAAATCCTTCTCTAGAGCAGTTTCTCACCGAGTGGCTGCAGGACAGGATGGGAATCATTTTCATGAATATAATTGCACTGCTCGATCACTTCCTGAAACGCAAGATGGCAGGGTGCTGTCACTGTCCCCCAGTTACAAGCCAAATAAACTTCTGAAGCGCATCCCTGCAAACAGCACTCTTCCACTTTCCAGTTCTTCTCCACCTGTTAAATCTTACAATCCTCCATCTGTATTTGGCTCAGACTGGTGATTGTGAATGAGACAATACCCAAAAAAACATCACTGGTCTGGCAGAAAACCAGTTTCTCACCTTGCTGGGGAGTAACACCAGGATAGGCATAACTTTTTAAATATCATCAGCACATACATGTAACAGTAATATTAATGCCCAGCATGATCCTGACTTTCATTCAAGTTCTCACATGACATTCTTTTTAGATAAATATTATGACAGGAATGTGTTAGGTGCAGAGTCTGTCAGACTGGTTAGGAGTTGCTAAGTAGTGAACCCCTTGCTAGCGGGCACGAATGGGCCTGTGTGTCACAGCTTGTATTGTTACCTGGCTGGGCACAGAGACAAGATCATGTTGATACATTTAACAGGATCGTGTAGTGTGAGTGCTCATGCTCCAGGAGGAACTTGGCCTCGAGGAGGCTCAGAGCTCCTACTGGAGCAGTGGGTCTCTGTACTAATCCCAATGCAGAGCTGGCTCTATCAGACCCAATGGGTCCTACCACTTTTATTTTAAAAACACCTATGTATATACTTTAAAAAATTAAAATTTCATGAACAGCATATTTTACATTTCACTTAAAGTACTTCATTCGTGTTTGCAGTACTAAGCTTTGTGACGAATACAGCCAAATAATCAATGCAGATGTAATTTCTCTGTTCTGAAAACAATTACCGTAACATAATTGAAGCATCAGTAATTATTTCAAGTTTTGTCCAAGTGTTATTTATTGATAAAGAATGAAAATGAGAATTTAATAGGATTTGTGAAAGATGAACATATTTCAAGCCCTGGAGATTCCTTTGTGAATGGAGGTTTATAGAAAGAAATGGCCAATTAAATGTATAGATTATCATTTTGTAGAAATAGTGAATCTCCAGTCAGATTTTTTTAAAGGCAACTTTTCTAGGGTTGATCTTTCTCTTGTTTCTTTCACCAGTGCCTGAGAAATTAGAAATATTTTTAGTTTATTAGCTGGAATGGAGTGATAGAATAACAGTTATTTCAGTGATTGCTGAATAAAAAAGAAATTATGGCCATTTTATGAATTTTTTTCTATTGTGAAGAGATTATAACAGGTTAAAAGAGGTGAAGTCAGCACCTGATCATGAATGGCCTTCAATAAGGGAGAAGTAAAATAAAAATTAAATACAGTATCTCACTCACATTGCAACGAGCATCTTGATGTCTAAGCTCACTTCCTCATTAACCAACTTCTCTCCATGGCGCCATCAATAAATTATACTTCTATGCTGGTCAGGATGATGTATACATCCTAATTTAGCACTTATGAAAGCAGCAATAGGAAAAAAAATAATTAATTTAAACTTTTTTTTCCTCTCTTGAATTCCTGGGAGAAAAAATTTGAAAAATTATTTTCAGGTCTAAAAAGGGGAAGAAAATGCATAGGAGCATATTCACTGGTGCACTCTGGCTGCTTTGTACTGCTGTAGAGAGGCCCATGTATGGTGTTTTTAAAAATACTACCCCAAAACACTAGAAAGTGACACCAAACATTTATTCATTAAAACATTTCTTAGGCTTTGATCCTGCAATGACTTACTCATGCTTATCTTTACATACTGTGAATAGTCCTCTCTGCAGTCAAGACATTCACATGTGTAAGTCTTTGCAGCATCAAGGCCTCCATTTATGTCTCAATAACCAAACAGTCATACCATTTCAGCTATCTTGCATGTGCCCTGACAGCCTGATCCAAAGCCTCTTGAAGTCAGTGGTAGGTTTTGATGGCCTTGGGATCAGCCCTTGAGCAAGGGGGAAATATTGGAATTTCCATTGAGAACATGTCACGAGGAAGTGCAAAATAACTTACTGAATTTCTAGTGACCATACCCTCTTCTCCCCTTCCCCTGCCAACACACGCTTTAAAAATAGCTAAAAGATGAAAGAAGTATTGGAGCCCTGGCAAAACACCTGAAACCACTAACCTCCCTCCTTCTTGTTTATAATTTGAAAAGATCTACAGTAGATGTTTTTCAAAATTGGTAAAAAATTGCACCTGCAGTGCAAAAACAAGTTTCAGCCCCAAATGAACCCTTCTAGTCAAGATTTATAGGGGCTTATAAAGGAAATAGTGAGACTACAAATGCACTCAAAGTCCAGAGTAACAATAATATACTTTTGCTGCTAAATTACTGTTGTGCAGGCGTGGGATTGGAGGCCTGAATTTGCAAGATGCCGAGCATCTCCTGGGAAGAGTTAAGCATGTTCAATTCCACATGATACCGCTAGGAGATGAGATGTGCAGTATCTGACAGAATCAGACCCCCTATGAAACTCAGTGTCTATTTGATGAGTTTCTCTTTGTCAGTATCCATAACTGGAATCTAAAATAACTGCAGTAACTGAGGAAAAAGATTCTGGTCTGAATTTTCAAAAGTGACTAGCACTTTTGGGTGCCTCAATTTTTGGTTGCCCAACTTAAGGCATCTTAAAGGGACCCAATTTTCAGAAAGTGCTGTGCACATGCTCTAAAAATCAGACCTCTTTAAGAAGTCTAAGGTTGGGCATGCAAAATTAGCATTCACTTTTGAATGTTTAGGCACCGGTGACATTTTGGACAGCTCAGTGAGCTCATCTGTTCAATGTGCGGAAGCAAAGGCAAATAAAATATTAGGCTGTATAAGGAATGGAATAGAAAATAATGCTGAGAATGTTATAATGTCATTATATACGTTGATGGTACACCTATCCTAAGCTACTGTGTTCATCCAATGACAAAGAGAAAAAAATAGAAATAGAAGAGCCCCAGGGATGAAAATGATTTTGTGTACAGAGCAAATGAAGGTGTGATTGTAACATGGGTAGCTGGTACAGGTAACCATAGAAATGGCACAGACTTTAGCATAGGCTAGCAACCTGAGCAGGTACCCACAGTCCTGGCATGATTATACTGGGTGGTTATTGCTATTGTCTGTGCTACCTAGATTAAAGCTGGCATAAGTATGCCTATTGGTGCTGCAATCACACCTTCATTCGCTATGTATAATATCCTTAGCAGCTTGGAGAAACTTTTACATGACAGACTAAAATATTACGACTTGGAGAGGAGATGAACAATTAGCGATATGATAGAGTTCTCTAAAATAATAGGCACAAGAGAAGATCAGTAGGGTATCCTTTTACTCTTTCCCATAATATAAGAACAAGTGGGCATCCAAATGAAATGGAAAGGTGATACATTTACAACTCATAGAGGAAAATAGTTTTACACAAAATATAATTAATTCTTGCCACAAGATATTATGGAGTAAAAAAGATTAATAAGATTTGAAAAGGGTTGGACTAGGTCAACAAATGGGCTGACCCAATATGGCATTTTCTCTGTTCCTATCTACAACTAAAATTAAGCTCAAAACTAAATCAAGCCTTCCACATCATTTGTCTCTCCTGAACTCAAATTCTACACAACCTAGGAGAAGAAGACATAATGAAAGTTAAGATGGCATCTTTTCAGATAGGATCTAGTTGTTATTGGGGGGGCATAAATAAAGAGAGGAACTGCTTCATCCCACAAATTAGAGCCATAACAAAGTTTCAGCTCTTCTTAGACATCATTTACATCTTGTCTCCAAAAGCCACTGCTCTGGACTGACGATAGTTAAGTACTGTGATTCTACTTGTTTCCCAAGAAGAGGATGGTAGCCTTGCAATCCAGCTGAAGCAATGAAAAGCTCGTAGCCGCACTACTCCTGGAAGAGGGGAGGAGCCAAATTCTGGCTCTGACAGCCACAGTCTGGTTTCTACTTCCTTTTTGCTCCAGGTAAAGAAGTATTCCTTTTGCTGGCTCTGTTCATTTCCCACTCTGCACTGGCCATCATGTAAAGGCTTTGTCCACTCCCACACTCCTGATTGCCCATTCCGAGTCTACCTGCACAGGATGGGGATTAACAACTACTGATTGATGATTTCTCCCACTCCCATCCTTCCCTGCACCCTTTTCCCTTTATATAGGCAACCTGATGCAGGTTGCTATACAAAGGAGTTGCTTTTCTGATGTAGCTTAGAAATACCATCATGATTCAATGGTACAGACTCCTTTGCTGAATTAAAGGCTGCCTTGTCTCTTTAAAGCTGGAAGGAGCAACCTTGGGGGAAAATGTTCCTTAATTCTAGTTCCCCCTTCCTGCTGACTGCCTCCAGTACTCTTATCTTGTTACAGTAATTATGAAGGTCACTCTCGGTAGCCTGGTTCTCTGGTTAACGTTCTTTTTATTTCTGAATGCCCTGGAGACTGGGGGGAGTCTGTGGTAGGCTCAGATTAGTTTCAGACAGGGAAGAACGGAGATACAGAAATTTAGTTTTTTAGCTGAAAATTCGAATGTTAATGTGTTACCAGGAGGCATGGTGTCATTCACAAGGCACCCATAACGTTCACTTCTTATAATATTCATTATTCAGTTTACTAAAGAAAAAAACAGAATTTAGCTGAGTTTGTTAATCTCTGAGGAAGCACCTGGAAAATTTAGCTATTGGTACAAGAACAGGTTTTTTTTATTCTTTATAGCTTAGTAAATTAAATATTCCACAAAATTTGATTTCTTAGAACGGAAAGCTCTGCAATGGAGAGCTTGTTTTCATTATTGCTCCATAATCCAAACCTTTCCCTATAGTGTGCTTCCCTACACACTCAGGATTTGTTAGCAGAATATTCTGTTCTGCTCCATTGTTTTTTCCAATTCTACCACATCTTTTTCAAACATTCCTCCTCCCCCCAAACAAATCATATTCCCTTCGATCATACCAAGGGTCATTATTTCAATAGCTTATTCTTAAAGTCCCATTACTAGTACTGTTTTATGATGGCAAATAGTTGGCTCAAAGTTGTATGCTTTAGTTTTGAGCACTTTGTTCTGCCATGGTTTGATATGTACCACAGGGCTAATATATTTCAGCCAGACTCCCTTAAACATCTGAAGTTTAGCATTCCACCCATAGTGTATGGCAATCAAGAGTATAACAAATACCAGCCTGACAAGTCAAGTTTCTGCTTATTACATTAGCATTGGGATGTCATTTTACAGCCTGATTAGGATGCTTTCTATTTTTCCAGCTAGAATAATAATTCATCTTTTCCTCACGAGTTGAAGCATGGCTTCTAATGCCAGTTATATCTGTTACCCTGCCTTATAGCGTACTGGAATTCACCTGACCATATTTACTCTTTTGTTTGCAGTGTTATTGTAGCAATATTGGTCCCAGCATATGAGACAAGGTAGGAGAGGTAATATTTTTTATTGGGCCAACGTCTGTCAGTGGAACGTACAAGCTTTTGAGCTTCACTCTGAGCCGAGCCTTAGCTCACCTACCATGGGCCTCTCATATTTCCTCTTGATTTTTTTAATGTAAAGTAGTGAGCACTGGTATTAAAAATGCCTCTGTGAAAAAAAATATTGCTAGGTCTGAAAAGGGGAGAGGAAAAAGGAAATATACTTCTTAAATTAGGGGTTTCAGTTGTTTCCAAAGTTAAGTGAAAAATTGCATACTATGATACATTATCTAATTACTATCTATCTATTATTAATGTGCATTTTTCACAATGTGACTAAGACCACCTTCTGGGAAGAACAATTAAAAAGTAAAACTGTACAAAACAAAGTTATCAACATTTTTTTAACCCATTTTGTTACAATCCAGCAGTAATTACCACATGGGCTGTCGTTCCCATTCAGATAATACAAGCTTCAAAATGGATTCCAGCCTATCTTTGGTTTCTGTACAATCATAAACCAATTGTACCTTATTGGAATAGTGTTACTGCACTATCACCAGACTTGACTTGATTTATGGTTCATTATTCTATAGTACTAGTAACACTGAGATATCTCTCACTGCTCTTTCAAATCGGAGTGACTTTGGGCCAATGGTGCTTACTCCAGGAATGTGTCAAAAACATCAGCAGTAATACAAATGAATTGTATTCAGCAATGAAGGGTGAAGAAATTAATCTGAGCTGGATCTCACACACACACACACACACACACACACACACACACACACACACACACACGCTAAAACCAGTGGGAGGGAGCTACTAGGGAGGAAAACTCAGTGAGGGAAATCATCAAGGAGTTTCCCCTGCACAATCCCCACCCCCCCAACCCCGCACCAACCCTTCCCACACACACACCAGAACAGGCCATGAATCTGCCTCCAAACCTCATAGAGGACACAAGGCCCTGTCCTCCTTGCTGTATCTGGGACCCAATCTCCCCTAGCCTAGGGTGACCAGATGTCCTGATTTTATAGGGACAGTCCTGATTTGAGTCTTTTTCTCTTATATAGGCTCCTATTACCCCCCACCCCCTGTCCCGATTTTTCACATTTGCTGTCAGGTCACCCTACCTTAGCCCCATCTCCTGGCTGTGGCCACATCTGCCTTAAAGTGTCTGGGGGGGGTCCCACATTGGAAGGGCTCCAAGGAAAATGATGATACCCTGGAACTACATTATCGTGTCTGAGGAGACTCCATGGGAGCAGGTGGAGGAAGAACACATGGCAACCTCAGATTCAACTCTTCCCTTGGTGGATTCTGATCCATAGAGAGTTCTCTATGGGGTCCTGAGAAGGGCAGAGGCATCCCTTCTGTGTTTGGACAGACCCCTCTATGCATGGATATGAGGGAGCAATCTGGCCTTTTGGAACCCAATCCCACAAGGTTATGGGTGCCTCCTGAAAGGCACTAAGTGCTCTCAACTCACACTGAAGTTAGGTGTCAGAACCTTGCAGGATTGGACCCAAAATGAGAAAAACCAGCATGTTGGTTTATAAGAAACTCCCATCAGCTCTTACACCAGAGTTCTTACAGCAGAGGAGAGATGAAAGCGAACTGAAGAATTTTTGCTACTGGGAATTATATCTTGGGAAACAAAAATCAAAGGCTAGACGAGCTCTGCAGCATTTTCAGATTTGTAGCTCATGCTGTTTTGTTGTTTCAGATTTCATTATTTCAAAGATTAATTTGAAACCTGTCTGGCTTATTCAAAATATAGTGTCCTTTTAAGTATCATATAGCAAGGACCAGAGGTAGGCTTGAGGAAAGAGGAAAGTTCCCATCATGGGAACAACACTGTATTTTAGTGAATAATCTTTTAAGATACAATATAGTGAAAACCAATAACGGGAGCGGGTAAAATTTTCAAACTGACTAAGTGGCTGAGGAGCCTAAATGTTGTTTTCAAAAGTGACATTGGCATTTATGAGCCTAAATCCTATTTTTTAGTCCCTCTCCCCAAGCATGGCTCAAGCTTCTTCTTGGTGCTTGCTACTTGGAGTGACTTCTCCCCCCTCCTCACATGGGTTGGGTCCTGAACTCTTTTTCGTGATGCACGGTGCCTCCAACCCAGGTAAAATTCCTCACCTATCTCACATGCCACCTCACTTAGTGCAATCCTTTGGAAAGACTGAATACTGCTACCATGGCTGGCAAGGCGGGTAAAGCCCACTACACACACAACAATAAAGTTCATCAACACAAACCCCAGCAAAGAACTGACACGCTCAAAAATAACAATATAACCAAGGGGGATTTTGTTGGAAGCAGAAAAATAGGATCTGGGGAAGGTTCCTCCTACCTGTCAGTCTACCACTGCTTCCTTAGTCCACCCAGCCTTGCGGCTTCATCCACCGCTCTAGTTCTCTGTGCCCTCTGTGTGGCAAGAAGGGTACACTGCTGAAGAGGCAGCTGACCCACCTTTCCATCTTCACAGGGTATGTATGGTGTGGCAGTGAGCCGGGCATTGTTATCTCTTTCCTCTTCAGCGGTGCCCTATTCCCTCCTATATAAGTGAATGCGCAGGTGGCTGACTGTTGCCTCTCTTTCTTTCATGTATTCTTTTTCTTTACACAGGGAATGGAAACATGGGTTATCTTCCTGTCTGATATTTGCATATTCATTAAACATGTCATTAAATTATTTCAGAATGTTTTTAATGATCTCTCACTGACAGCTTGAGAAGCACCTATCGTATGACAATCTATGACTGACTTCAAAAGGAGTGAGCATCCACCCCACTTCCCTCCTCCCCTGCCCCCAGAGGAAAGCGGAGCAACGTCAAGGACAGAAGGGTGAACTTCTAATACACAATTTAACATTGCAAGCTATCTTGCCATCATTTCAAAATTCCTTTCAAACATTTGAATATTCTGCAGCATCAACATTTATCGCCCCCAACAAAGAGGCATAATAGGAATGTGCACAGGTCCTGACATTCATATTCAGATTTGCATTCATGGCTCTGACATTAAGATTTATTTTGTATTTGTATTCTGAAACTGTGTGATTAGCAAATTAGCACAAAATCGAGACAAATAATAGGAGGAACATAAACCACAGGATTAGCTCTTTTTAAAAATCTGATATACAACCCTCTGCTGAAGTCTTCACCTTTGGGAATATAGTCCTATTGAATACATTGAGTTATAATAAACAATCCTGGATTTTTTAGGGCAGCTTTGACAGCTAAATGGCTAATCCTTTCAAATGGCAAAACAAAAATTCTCCCTACTATGGAACAAAAGATTAGTAATTAATTGATTCCCTTTTTACAGATATTGAACAGAAACACACATTGATTATGGTCATGTCTGCAATGTCATGTGTAAGATGAATTTTGTGTGATCACAATAGAATTTAGGATAGCAATAGAACGTCTTTACTTCACTCAAATACCAATTGACTAACTTATTTCCTTACTTAAGCTGGATACATGAATCCTCTTATTTCAATTACTACTGACAGGGTAGTATACATTATTTTACATCAATCAAAAGCTAATTTTTACTGATCAGAAGATAGAAAAAAACATCATTCTTGCTCAAGAGAATTTACCATCTAAATTTTAGACACGACACAGTGAGTGAATATGAGGGTTACTCAGTTGAGGAGTAAATGCCTAATAATATTTTATTCATGCTGTCTTAAAGTTTAGGCAAAGTTGTACACAGATGAAAACCAGGTCTTACAATGAAAAGTGTGAGACAAACTTAACTAAAAGCATCACTAGCAGCTCTGTCTATAATGAATGAATTATTAGATATTTATAAATAATATTAATGACAAGTTTATTGGGATAAGTTGTCGTAGCTAATTTTTTTACCCAGTCAGACTTAATGACTATGCATTGAGCTGACCCTGCTGGAAAGTGAAAAACTGTATGAACTTTGGTTATTTCCTACCTCAGTCAAAATATGCAAAAGCAGTCAAAGTCACTAATATTTTATGGTAGACTTTGCTCTGGTTAAAAGCAACAAAGACTCCTGTGGCACCTTATAGAGTACCCCTCTGATATTTGCTCTGGTTGTTCACCACATTTCTAATTTTGTCTAAAAGCATTAGTACTACATTGCAGAAAGTAGTTTTTAGTAGGATCAGAATAATTCATTAAAATACTGCAAAGTCGTCCTTAACACTCACTTTGCCAAGAAAATGCACCTGAGGTCACCCACGTCTCCTGAACCTGCGCTGCTCCAAGGCCTGGAGTGGTCCTCAGTGTAATTTAGACATCCCTGGGGACTTGCTCTGTGTAGACGTTTCTCTGGGCTACCATGTGTGCCACAACACTGCCCAGACTCTCCACAGCGCTGTGCTCTGCAGCCACACCCCTTCCTGCTCTGCCATCATTCAACCCATGCCACATGAAGGGGTCCTCAGAAGGCAACTTATGGTTGTCTACCGTAGTGACTGTGCTAGATGAATCCTCCCATGGCCTGATTTGGAGCTTGTAGTGCACCTTTTGAGCTCTGGCCCTTTTACCCAGAACAAAAGGGTTTTTGAGGATCTCACCCCACAGCTTTAAAGTGGTAATATATTTTAGAGTTCAGCACTGTGTTTTATCTCTTTTGTTATTATTGAGCTATGCAGGTTCTTATACAATATGCATCACGGTGGCATCTGAGAACCTTCCAGAATTAGGAAATTAAACAAGGCTTTATTGTCATTTTTGAAGAAAATTATTTAAAAAGAGATCAATTTCTAAAATTACTCATTTTACATATAAGAAATTGCTTTTGCTTTATGAAGAATTTGCTGCTCTCAGTTTTTCTGATTCTGCCTTGACTCATGCCAAGCTCAGGTTAATTAGACACCAAAAGTATATATAATGATGATACAAAATCCTTTTTTGCTTCTCAAATTAAAAATAAGAAAGATAATCTTGTCAATTTGGATACCAATGCTGATATTGATCAAACAGATTATTAAATCACTGACTGTCATATCTATTCAATGATTATTCTTATTTCAATCTGTCTAATAATTACTGTTTGATCAACCATAAAATGAAGATGTGTACATTTCTTTTCATAAATTCATTGAGTCCAAGGCCAGAAGGGACCATTGCAATCATCTAGTCTGGTCTCCTGTGTAACACAGGCCATAGAACTTCCCTGAAATAATTCCTTGATCTTATCTTTTTTAAAAAAATCTTGATTTAAAAATTGTCAGTGATGGAGAATCCACCATGACCCTTGGTAAGTTGTTCCAATGGTTAATTACTCTTTCTCTTAAAAATGTATGCCTTATTTCCAGTCTGATGTTGTCTAGCTTCAACTTCCAGACATTGGATCATGCTATATTATCTTTCTTTCTTCAAGATGTTTTTCCAGGATTAAATTTACAGATGTTGGTATACATTTTTTATTTCTATGATTTTTTTCACTAAGGTTTTGTCTTTTGTTAAGAATAAATGCCATAATTAATACAAAATGATAAAATAAAATTGAAAAAAGAGTAACAATAAGTCTTTACTATACTGTATTTCTGTTGCGGGTTTTAATAACCATCTTCTTTTGCAAAAGAGCTCAGTGCATATCAAGAACTAGGTTGACTCATTTTAAGTGACTGGATAATGAGGTCACTTGACCTAGTTGCCCTTAACTGTGGAAAGAAAAATTGAAGGTAGTTTAAACAATGCAGCATTTTTGCATATTAAGAGATTAGATAGTAGATGCCAGTGTTCAGAGTATTGAAATCTGTAACGATGTCTCTGACCACCATTTTGAGTATCATTTTGGCACATGTATGGCACCAGCTGAGCTCTCAGACAGAAGAGGTCTGTAAAAAGGTAAATGTGGAAGTATTTATGGTACAAGAAGAATCGAAGGGCTTGACTTAGTCCTGATGCAGATTAGGGATTCATCCTGGTGAAGAGCAGGCTGGGGTACTGCCATAGCAACCATTCCAGGATCTCTATTGGGTAGGGGTAGCTTTAAAGTATAGTCAGGGTTCTATGGTAGTATTACCGTGGGAAGCTGCCCAGGTCATATGCTGAATTTGTTACTGTCATTGGGTTAAATGTGCCTGATTCAGTAGCTGAAGTAGTAGAGGCTGATACATTTGGATTCAGTCCCCCAAATGACCCATCCAATTACATCATGACACGTGCCTCAATGTGAAATTACCTTCTGCTAGACCATCCATAACAGGAGGTGTGTGACCTGGGTTCTTTTGGCTTCTTATACAGAAACCCAATAATAAATTCAGTTGGGAGAGTTTCTACTCAGGACATTTTGCATATTCTTATAAATCTGGTCCAGAACTTCCAGGAGGACAGTTGCTAGTGAAGAGAACTTAAATCAGTACTTATCAGATTCATAGTTCAGTGATGCAGATTTCATGACCAAAAATTTATCTAAATTAGCTCAATAAACCAAATTTTTTAGTCCAGCCTAAACATATGGAGGTGCTGGTAGTGACTCCATTGTTGAATTCTGTTTAAAGTATACGAGGAAGGCAAAAAATATTTAAAAATTCTAATGTATTTCAAACAATAAAATTATTATAATTTGTGGCTATAAATCCTAAAATTTCTTAATCATAATCATATGTTTATTGTATAACATCACTACAGGGCAGGGTTAAGGTTGTTTGACTATCTCAACTGTGCACTTCCATACCTCAATATGTTTGGCTTTCTTTGAGGTGTAATCTTAACTATGAATTTTCTGGGTATGTAATCCTTGGTTTTGGAGTAATTACAAAATTCCTGTAATGTTTTTTTTACCCTTAAGTAACTGATAAGTACCCTTAACTCCATTTTACATTAGTTTTGTGTCTTGTTAATAAACAGATTGTGCATTCTAATTTGCAGTATGTTTGGAGGAGTTCCTTGGAATTCATAATTTTGATATTCTCCAATAGAAGATGTTATAGAAAAAGCAAAGGATTTTTATTATTATTATTAGAAATGGTTTGCTTGCTTACATATATACCAGATATTTGCAGTGGATAAACTGCATTTATTGTGCATATATGACCAACTCATTTCTTTACTTTTTTTCTCCAATCCATCTCCCCCAGAATGACATCTAACATTCCAAACTATGGAAAAGCTTCAAACAACCATAATTAAATAATAATTTAAAAAATCAGCCTCCCCCTTTCCAAATATGGAGTTTCTCCTCCAGTTGGGTGAGGCTTGGGATAGAAAATATTCAGCTTTTGATCAATGAAATGCTTGAGGTCTGATACTTCATGACTCATCAGATTTAGAAACCGGAGCTTTATACAATTTGAAAGCCACGTATACTTCCACTTTCTAAACATGTAAGTGTTTTTTCTCTCTAGACCCATACTGTAGATTGCAAAATTTTAGAAGTTGAAAGCATGACATAATTATATATGGGAAAGTTATTTTAAATACTGTCTATGCCATTCTAATAAAATTTAATGGGTATATCTTATCCTTCCCTTCAAAGATAGCATTATCGGACTTACAATACCAAGTCAGCCAGGATTTACAGATGCGGGATACAAAAAATAGTATTTTTTTAAAAAGTTAATTTTCTAAAAGTTTCTCTCTAAAATTAATACCCTATATATTATACATAAAGGTTTTGTTGATTGTTGTTTGGAAGGGCCTGCACAACTGACTCAGTTTCAGCAGCCATGAGAAATACAGCCAAAAGCCCTGATTATAAAAATCATTTATACTGTACCACACCATCAGATATTCCCTGGGTGTATATGCACCCGTATGCATGGATGTATACAGATACCCCAACTTAGAAATAGCTTACAAACAACTTATATTTTGTAACAATCTAGAATTTCAATGTAGACAAACTTAACTAACGGCATCACTAGCAGCTCTGTTTATAATGAATGAATTATTAGATATTTATAAATAATATTAATGAAGATAAGTTTATTGGGATAAGTTGTTGTAGCTAATTTTTTCCCTAGTGAGACTTAATGACTATGAATTGAGCTGACACTACTGGAAAGTGAAGAACTGTATAGACTTTGGTTACTTCCTACCTCAGTTAAAATATGCAAAAGCAGTCCGATCCTGACAAAATGTCTAAAAACTCCATTTCAAAGAGCTTTGCCTAAAACTGTAAATGTTTCACACACTTCTATGTACTATTATCCCCATTTTGCTAACAGAGAAATTGAAGATCTAAGAGGTTAAGAAATGTACCCAATTTCACACAGAAAGAGGCAGTGGCATTTTCAGGAATGGAACATTGGGCATTCAGATACCATGGTAATGAGGCCAATATATGAACCTGAACAGAATAAAATAAACCTTGTTCTTTAACCACTCAACCATAGTGCCTCTTACAAATATTTTGATAACCAGTAATAAAAGGAGGAACTGACTGAAAGTTTAATAAGGTTTTGTACAAAATATATTTTGGAAAGTTTGTGTTGGTCTGGCACACACCTGCCTACTCTGCCTTAAAGCCCCTTTTATTTCTGAGCTGTGTTACAGTGGCTCCCAGAGGCACCAATCAAGATCAGGAGTCTGCGATGCTAGGTGCTGTGCAAACACAAAGGAAAAGACGTAGTGGGCCCTGAAGAGCAGGCACTGCACTCTCCTTTGAAACAGCACAACCCTTGGGTATCACAACCAAAAGGAACAGGGAGTTAGGACAAGGGAAACAATAATGAGAACAGATGCTTATACAAGCCAGCTCTGGGGGCAGCTAGATGCTTTGGAGCTGGTTAACTGTTATATTTACAAATCAATAAGGAAGCTAAATCTGGAGGGTCTCTGATGCCCACCAACGTAGATTGGCAATTTCCCGCGGCCGATTCCCAGTTGTAGTGCCGAGTTGGGGTTTGAAGGCCAGGGGCTTTTGTGGACTAGGCTGGGGAAGGTGTCCCATGCCGAAGGGGAAGCGCGTTCACAAGCAGCTCGCTCTCGAGGCGGGGCAAGAGCAAGTCTGTACAAAGTCATTTCCAGGGAGGCTGCTCCCCAGTGGGACGCTCTGTCCGCTAGCTCCCCGGACTCCTGCCTGCTTCCCTTCCCGGGCTGACGCTAGGACCCTGGGGGAGCGTCTGGGGTTGAGCAGCAGCTCTCAGCTCTGCCGTGGCTGGCGAGGTGAGCCTGGGTGCTGGGCTTGGGGCTGAGCCGGGGGCTTGGCTGGCGGGGCAGCGGCTCCCACCTCGTGTGCAGCGCCCCGCTCGGGGCCCCGCGCTCCCGCTCGCCGGCGTGGGGAGGGCGCTGCGCTGCAAGGTGGCGCGGGACTGGGGGCGCCCCGGTGCCAAGTGAAGTTGGCGCGTGTGGACGGAGCGGCGCGCTGAGCTCATCGGCGGCAGGCTGCCCGGTAAGTAACCCCGGGGGCCCAGGGGCTGCCCAGCCCTCGGCACAATCTGTTGCTGTTTTAAATAGTCGTCGTCGCCCCCCCGCCCCCGTTTACCGATACCCTGCTGGAAATGTGCTATGCCAGGGCTTCCCCTCTATGTACGGACACCACCCGGCCAGATGCACCCCCGGTGGGTAACTCCGCTGAAGCCAGCTGAGCTGCTGCACCAGGGCGGAGTGAGCTCCCGCGCCCAGGTAAGACGAAGGAAAGGGCCAGTGGGTAAAGGGGTCATTCCACCCACTGGCCATCAGGCCCGACAATCCGGGAGCCCCCAGTGATGTTGGGCGGGGCGGTAGCTTGTTCCCCGCAGCGCGGCGGGGATGTAGTGAGGGTAACGTGGGCAGCCTGCTGCACCTTCCCGCCTCATTGCACAGCGCTGACTGCTCCTGACGCGTTGCCTTGGGTCAGAAGCCGCATCGGAGGGTTTCTTTTCTTTCCCTTTCAGTGTATATGTCGGGACACGTTATGGGATTTGAGGGAACACAGCCCGTTCTCTCTGTAGGTTTTTAGGTAGTTACCAGGGGGAAAGAAAAGCTCAAAACCATTAGCACGAAGCATGCTGAACTCTGCTTTTAAGTGAAGGCAGCCTTGCAGTTTTAATACATTGTGTTTCAATACTATGTCAATAATATTGTCTCCAAAGGAAATTACCACACCAATAGTAGACATTTACTCGGACCTTCACGGTCCTTCTTGCTAGGATACAGTGGCCAGTGTGACTCTTGACTTTTTAAAACAAGAGGATTCCTAGAAGGAAAACGTTTCCATGCTGCTGGTCAGGTACCTTAATGTGGGAACTACAGGGACTTTAAATGATGGTAATCACAAGAGATTTGAGGGGGTGGGGATGGAATGAAATAATTTTCCTTGACTCTTCTGAGCCATTATTGGAATCAGAAACTTTGGTTTCTACTCTGCTATGTTATTGATGTGAAGAGGCATAGCTAGAAAAGGGTAGGTAACAACTCTGGATCCTTGGACTGAGGTTCTATTAATGTAACTGACTATAAAGAAATTGTGCTCTAGCTTACTCCAATATAAGTAATATTTGGATACTTTGGATACTTACTAAAGAATTTGTGGTAGTATGTTGCATGTTAAGCTGTATTATCCAAGGGGAATCAACTACCTATAAAATATGTTATACTAGTTAATGGGCATATACTGGGACATTGCCAAATATTTTTATAAAATGTATGTATTTTTCTACCGTTTCTTTCTAAGACAGGACTCTGATTTATCTTCAGAGCAGTATGGCCTAGTGGACAGAGCACTGGACTGGGATTGAGGAGACTTGACACTGGTCTGCTGGGAGACCTTGGTCAAGTCACTCCAGTTCTCTGAGCATGAGTTTCCCCATCTATAAAATAGGGTAATGCTACTGACTTTCTATGTAAAGTGCTTTGAGATCTATTGCTGAAAAATGCTATATCAGAGCTTGGTATGATGATGATGAATTAGCTTACATTTTTCTTGTTACCATTTAGTTACTAAAGGAAATATTTTATTTTTTGTTTTCTGAATGGAAATGAATAAGCAAGGTATCTCATACCAAAATATGTTTATACAACATCATTGATTATGTTAGCACAGCTCTGGGAATAGTATTAGGCCAGGTCTTTACTGAAGTGGTGCACCAGTGCTGCGTTTTAAGTTAGTTAGTTGCTGCAGAGTAAACGGATATTGTAGGTCCCACAAGTACTATGGCAACATGAGTAATTTTTCAACAATGGATTATTAGTTTCCTTCCCTTCCACTAGGAAAAAATCTAGAGATTTAATGTTCAGAAAATTACCAGTCATGGTTTAAGTTAAATCAAAATTTGGGGCTAAAAACTTTTGACAGCGCTCATTAACTTGGTTCTGAATTGTACTCTTTCCACAGCTGATTTTCGTCCTCCAGTTGTTACATTCCACATGTTATGTAACAGTGTCTACTGTATCCAAAGCAGCCATGAGGGTCACTAATTCTTTGTCTTGATGCTAATCAAGACTGAAAATGGTAGGACCAAACCACTAAAGTGACATGTAAGCTCTCTGTAGTAAGTACAGAATTGCCTAAGGAAATTCTGGATGCTGAACTGAGTTATTTAAATGATGCTAATCAGGAAGTTGTGTGCTACTGTTTCATAATATCACAGGTGACCTGTTTACAGTAATGGTAGTTACTGACCACTGGCTTTAATAACTGCTATACCTAGTAATATGTGTCTGCTTAATATTAAAGCACATGTCAAAATAATACTCTCTCTCTTTTCTCCATAGTCAGTAAGAAGAAAACTAAAAGTACCAAAGGGGCATGTTGTGGTTGTGATGTTTTTGCTGATTTATTTAAACTCATTTTACAATTTAATTCACAAAGTGCTCTCGTCCAAAAAAGATTGTTTCATTCTTATTTATCATTCAGTATGAGCAAGGATGAGAGTCATTTACATTCTTCAAAATATAAGGAGTTTTTTCTTAAAATAATGTCTTACCTGAAGGCTTCTATATATTGTAACATTGGCACAAAGGTGTTACTGCTTTTAGGTTTCAGCTTCAAATAGGAAGTGCCACTGAAGAATCTGCTGGTTAATTGTACGCATACATCTGCATATGAGACGGGGAAGTTAATGTCATCAGGTCCTTGCATAATTCTGAAAAGACTTTGGAAGCTAGGGCCTTTCAGGGTGGAATTTTCAAAAATGCCCTCTGCATTAGCTTAACTGCTCAATGGCTGTCATCCTGCACCATTAAAGAAAATGGGAGCTTTGCCATTGACTTCAGTGAATGTAGGATCAAGCTCTATGGGAGCAGAGTTAGGCCACACTTAATGCGTGCTTAATGTGGGTTAACATATAATATACACATAGTGTTAAGCATATTTAGATCAAACTTTGCTCAAGGATTGTTTGCTGACGAGGTCTTGAATACAGTAGTTAGGAAATCAGGCAGGAATTAGGATTTACTGAAGTTTAGTTATTTTACAATGTTTCCACTTGCGGCGTTTTGTTATTGTACAATATACTCGATAAATAAAAGAACAGTGCTGTCTGACACTATTATTTTCTAGCTCTATTTATCACTATCAGGTTCAAATTCTTCACTCTGGCTTCAATCACTTTCAAAATGCAGAGAAAGAGTTCTATATAACAAGGATAGAAGTGTTTCTTTCAGATCACAAATTCTGGACCACTATTTGGGAAAATGTACTGGTTCTAAAAGCATTTGTGCTGGTTCATCAAAGTTTCTATCTTTGGTAGGTTGTATAAAATCAGACCTTAAAAATCATGTGATTCTGATTACTTCTTCTCTCACTTCAGTTCTGATGTGTACTTAGTAGACAATACTGGTTAATTGGTAAGGATAGAAATAAATATTTTAAATCATTTCAATGAAGGGAATTTCAGCTATCCCATTATAATAATGCATTTGTTTCTAGATTTGAGTATACATGAGTTAGCAGCAGTTAAAAAGTCAGTAGTGCATCTGTCTCTCTGTCTTTTTGGAACTTGTTCAACATCAGATAAAGGAAGTCCCAGATATTAGACCAGTGCAACTTTTTAGTCTTCTGTGAATAGGTTTCACATGTGATATCTTGATGCCTGTTGCAGATACTGAAACTGGTGAGAAAAGTTTGGTAATAAATGCTTTTTTGTAGTTCAGGTTCCAAGGATTAAAATCTCATTGAATCCTTGGATGGGGCTGGGATTTTACCTCCCCAAAAATCCTGATCTTGCAGTCTGGTTTTTCATAATCCATGTCTCATCCAGCCATCAGGAAGTTTAGACTTGAAATGAAACAAAGGTTTCTAACCATCAGAGGAGTGAAGTTCTGGAATAGCCTTCCAAGCGGAGTAGTGGAGGCAAAAGACATATCTGGCTTCAAGACTAAGCTTGATAAGTTTATGGAAGGGATGGTATGATGGGATAGCCTAATTTGGGCAATTAATTTATCTTTGACTATTGGCGGTAAATATGCCCAGTGGCCTGTGATGGGACACTAGATGGGGTGGAATCTGAGTTACTACAGAGAATTCTTTCCTGGGTGTCTGGCTGGTGAGTCTTGCCCACATGCTCAGGGTTTAGCTGATCGCCATAGTTGGGGTCGGGAAGGAATTTTCCTCCAGGGCAGATTGGCAGAGGCCCAGGGAGGGGTTTGCCTTCCTCTGCAGCATGGGGCAGAGGTCGCTTGCTGGAGGATTCTCTGCACTTTGAAGTCTTTAAACCACAAGTTGAGGACTTCAATAGCTCAGACATAGGTCAGGGGTTTGTTACAGGAGTGGGTGGGTGAGATTCTGTGGCCTGCATTGTGATGGAGGTCAGACTAGAACAGGGGTTGGCAACCTTTCAGAAGTGGTGTGCCAAGTCTTCATGTATTCACTCTAATTTAAGGTTTCGTGTGCCAGTAATACATTTTAACCTTTTTTAGAAGGTCTCTTTCTATAAGTCTATAATATATAACTAAACTATTGTTGTATGTAAAGTAAATAAGGTTTTAAAAATGTTTAAGAAGCTTCATTTAAAATTAAATTAAAATGCAGAGCCCCCTGGACTAGTGGCCAGGACCCGGGCAGTGTGAGTGCCACTGAAAATCAGCTCGGGTGCCGCCTTTGGCACCCATGCCATAGGTTGCCTACCCCTGGACTAGAAAATCATAATGGTCTCATCTGACCTTAAAGTTTATGAGTCTATAAGATACTGTGTATAGGTTTGTTGGGTAACCTATTACAGGTGTGTAAACCACTGTGAAGCTATGAAATTCATGACCTCTCAGATAATTTAAGAGACTTTTTTCATCTTTTTCTTTGGAAAAAGTGTATAAGTGGCAAACAACTTGTATTATTGTTTTTTGGATTTAATCCTTTGGCACTGGATAGATCAGGAGCTCCTGAGTTAGTGCACTATACACTAGTGTTAAGACCTTGTGCTTGGAAATTTAGACTCCAAGTGTAATTTTAAATTAGATCCTTAATATTTGAACACAATTTTTCTGTGTCTTCATATAAAGTATGCCATGTATCTGTGAAGTCCCATTTGTCTGCTGGAGTTTATGAGGGCTCTTTCAGAGCTGTTAATATGCATTCGCCATAGAGATTATAATACTTTAAATTACATTTTAGAGCTCCTGACACAGATTGTATATTTTTATGACATATAGTCCTTGTGTACTAGGCATCTACTTAACATGTAGCTTGGATGTTTTAGTTTTTAAATGACAAAAACAATGGGCCTGATTCTCCATTCAGTCACACCAGTTTTATACTGTTTTAATGTCATTTACTTCAGTGAAGTTACTCCTGATTTCTATTACTCTGGGAAGAGAATTTGGCCCAGTGGGTCTACATTATGGACCATTGGCCAGATTTTGCTATAATGTACACAAAGGTAAATCCAGAGTCACTACACTGACCTAAGTGAATTGACTCTGGATTTGCACATGTGTATGTATCTGAGAGCATCATTTAACCCTATCTCTACAAATTTCAGTTAAATATTCCTTTAAAAAAATCAGGCACTTTCAAAAGTATTAAAAATAATTAAATTTTAAACTAGGTAAACTTTTAATTTCCTTTTTTGATGTCTAATTTTCAAGACTTTGTTGTTTCATTTGGCTATTGTGCCAAACTCCAACAAAAAACAAATGCTATAGTAGGCATTTTTCTAAAACACCTGTTCCAATGTACTTTAGCAGCTCTTTAGTGTTAATTGTACATTTTTGTTTTTTTGGTGTGTTCTGTTATCAGGATCTTAAACCAATAGGTGCAATTTCTTGGTAAGAATCTTTTATTTTCTATTTATAAATTGGTCTTTTAAAACATGCTGAGAAATGGGTCTGGTCACAGAACACTAGTGAAAAGGCAGTTTTATAGTCTGCAAATACATTTGAAACATCTGGGGTGCAAAATGAGCACAGAATGTATCAATTATGTGCCAGATATGCCAAAGGTGCTTCTTTGTTACCCTGAAAGGAGGCTTACTTGTTGAGTCTGCAGACTTTCAATTTTGAGGTAAAGGGCTGAAGCTATTTCACTGGTCTGTAGTTTATTTTTATTTCAACAATACTCTTGAGTTTCTGAAAGGCCAGTAGCCCTACTATGAGCCAACTGTGCCTTGTTGTATATTGCTCTGTGGGAATCATGCAAACTTTTTCTGATGCTTATAGTCACTACTCATAGTGATAACTGGAAGCTAAAGTGATGATTCTTAGGCCTTGTCTACACTACAAGACTATTTCGAATCTACTTAAGTCGAATTTGTGGATTCGACCTTATGAAGTCGAATTTGTGTATCCACAGTAAATACACTAATTCGAATTTCTGAGTCCACAGTAACGGGGCTGGCGTCGACTTTGGAAGCGGTGCACTGTGGGAAGCTATCCCACAGTTCCCGCAGTCCCCGCTGCCCATTGGAATGCTGGGTAGAGCTCCCAATGCCTCCTGGGGGAAAAATGTGTCGAGGGTGCTTTTGGGTAACTGTTGTCATTGAACCGTCAATCACGCCCTCCCTCCCTGAAAGCTCCGGCGGGAAATCTGTTCGCGCCCTTCTCTGGTCGGTTACAGCGCGAACGCCACAGCACTGCGAGCATGGAGCCCGCTGCGATCATCGCTGCACTTATGGCCGTTGTCAACTCCTCGCACCTTATTGTCCACCTCTTCCACAGTCAGCTGCTGAGAAATCGGGCGAGGAGGCTCCGGCAGCGCGGTGAGGACAGGAATTCACAGAGTGGCGCAGACCTCTCACAAAGCAGGGTACGCCGCGCCGTGGAGATCATGGTGGCAATGGGTCAAGTTCATGGTGTGGAACGGCGATTCTGGGCCCGGGAAACAAGCACGGACTGGTGGGACCGCATAGTGCTGCAGGTCTGGGATGACTCACAGTGGCTGCGAAACTTCAGGATGCGTAAGGGCACTTTCCTTGAACTCTGTGACTTGCTGTCCCCTGCCCTGAAGCGCCAGGACACCCGGATGCGAGCAGCCCTGAGTGTGCAGAAGCGAGTGGCCATAGCCCTCTGGAAACTTGCAACGCCAGACAGCTACCGGTCAGTAGCGAACCACTTTGGCGTGGGCAAATCTACCGTGGGGGTTGCTGTGATTGAAGTAGCCCACGCAATCGTTGAGCAACTTCTCTCAAAGGTAGTGACTCTCGGAAACGTCCAGGACATCATAGATGGCTTCGCCGCGATGGGATTCCCAAACTGCGGTGGGGCTATAGATGGGACTCACATCCCTATCCTGGCACCAGCCCACCTGGCCAGCGAGTACATTAACCGAAAGGGCTACTTTTCAATGGTGCTGCAAGCACTGGTAGACCATAGGGGATGTTTTACCAACATCTTCATTGGGTGGGCGGGCAAGGTTCATGACGCGGGTGTGTTCAGGAACTCTGGTCTGTTTAGACGCCTCCAGGCAGGTACTTTCTTCCCGGACCACAAACTAACGGTTGGGGATGTGCAGATGCCTACAGTGATCCTCGGGGACCCAGCCTACCCGCTAATGCCCTGGCTCATGAAGCCCTATACAGGCGCCTTGGACAGAGAGAAGGAACTCTTCAACTACCGGCTGAGCAAGTGCAGAATGGTGGTGGAGTGTGCTTTCGGACGTCTCAAGGGGAGATGGCGGAGCTTACTGACTCGCTTGGACATCAGCGAAAAGAATATCCCCGTAGTTATTGCTGCTTGCTGTGTGCTACACAATCTCTGTGAGAGCAAGGGCGAGACCTTTTTGTCCGGATGGGAGGTTGAGGCAAATCGCCTGGCTGCAGTTTACGCTCAGCCAGACACCCGTGCCGAGAGAATATCCCAGCGGGAAGCGCTGTGTATCCGGGAGGCTTTGAAAGCAAGTTTCCTCGGAGAGCAGGGTAACCTATGACTCTCCACTTGCTTTCAAGAGAAACTGACCCTGGGCCTGTGTCTGTATGTGTCGATTTCGATCTGTGGTTACATACCCCGTTCTCCAAGTTTCCCCCACTTCCAAAGCACGTTTTAAAGCAAATTAATTGTTACACTCATTATTAATAAATCTTTGTTTTACTTTGCATTTCTGTTCAGGTGTTGAAACATGGACGCATACTGTGCTGGGCACGGTGTGCACTGATGTACAGACCGCTTGTTCCATAGAGGAATGACATCCTCCTGCTCCTACATAGGTCTCTGGGGTGGGGGACGGTTGCAAGTGGTTGTGCATGAAGGGGAGGGATTGCAGGAAGGGGTGGGTTTGCAGGAAGGGGCGAGTGGTGCCTTCTTTGGATAGGGGTTTGGATGACAGCAGTGGGCTGCGGGTTTGGGTGTAGGAAGGGGTGAGGGGTGTGGGGGAAGGGTGAGTATCTGTCCGTGGATGAGGGCTCTTGTTGGGGCTCAGGGCAGCGGAGAGGCTCGGTGCTACGGTGGAAGTGCATGGTAAGGGCAGCGTGCCTTAACATTAAGGGGGTGGCAGGCGCTAGGACCCTGGACAAGCATACACATCACAGAATGACCCGGGGCAGCATACACCACACAGAGTGACCCTGGTGCCTACTGACTGCAGTGTGTATGTGCCCTGCAGTTGATCATGCCCCCAAGTCTGTACCCTGGTAATGTAGGCTATACCGTGCAATTATAAATCCCCTCCCCCCCCATACACAAAAAAATCCTCTGACATGAAAGACGTGACCGAAACAGTGAATAACAGCAAACAGCTTTTAATAATCTAATACACAGTGGGGGGATGAAACTTGGATTTGGGACTGGGTGAGCCTGTAAGGGAAGCACTTCTACAAATGTATAGCGTGAGAGGTGTGTGGTACATTAGCGCTATGCAGTGGTGCAGTGACAGTTCTCACGGCCCCTACCGCCCCTCCGTCTTGTACTTTTGGGTGAGGGGGGGCAGGACTTCTTGGCGGGGGAGGGCGGTTGCAGATACACTGCAGGGGGGCTCTGTCCTCCTGCCTGCGGTCCTGCAGAACATCAACTAGGCGCCGGAGCGTGTCCGTTTGCTCCCTCATTAGGCCAAGCAGCGTTTGAGTCGCCTGCTGGTCTTCCTGCCGCCAGCTATCCTCCCGTTCGATGTGTGTGCGATGCTGTTGACATAGGGTCTCCCTCCACTGTCTCTGCTCTGCCGCCTCGGCTCTGGAGCAGGCCATCAGTTCCGCAAACATCTCGTCCCTAGTCTTTTTCTTTGGCCGCCTAATCTGCGCCAGCCTCTGCGAGGGGGATGCCGGGGCAGTCCGGGAAAGAGCCGAAGCTGTGTGAGTCTGTGTGCGGCAAGTCTGGGGCCGGGCTCCGGAGCGTCCGTTTGCCGCTCTGACTTTTTGGTAGCCTTGTCTCAGGTCCTTGATTTTCACGCGGCACTGCATTGCATCCTGGCTGTATCCTTTCTCTATCATTGCTTTGGAGACCTTCTCGAAGGTCTTTGCATTCCGCTTGCTGGAGCGCAGCTCCGACAGCACAGACTCCTCGCCCCACACACCGATCAGATCCAGGACTTCCCGGTCTGTCCATGCTGGGGACCTCTTTCTATTCTTGGATTGGCTGGACTCCTCTGCTGGAGAGCTCTGCATCGTTGCAGGTGCTGCGGAGCTCGCCCTGATGTCCAGCCAGGACGTCAGATTCAAAGTGCCCAGACAGGAAAATGAATTCAAATTTTCCCGGGTCATTTCCTGTGTGGCTGGTCAGAGAATCCAAGCTCCGACTGCTGTCCAGAGCGTCAACAGAGTGGTGCACTGTGGGATAGCTCCCGGAGCTACTAAGTTCGATTTGCATCCACACCTAGCCTAATTCGAGCTAGCCATGTCGAATTTAGCGTTACTCCACCTGTCGGGGTGGAGTACCGAATTCGAACTAAAGAGCCCTCTAGTTCGAATTAAATGGCTTCCTGGTGTGGACGGTTGAGCGGTTAGTTCGAATTAACGCTGCTAAATTCGAATTAAAGTCCTAGTGTAGACCAGGCCTTAGATAGCAAAGGGATTGCAAAGAAGATACAGGAGCTTAAAGCCTGCAGAAGGACAGATGATAACACACAATCTTGAGTAGAGTGCTTAATCCATATCCTCTATTAATCCTTTGTAGGCGAGGGGAAATATCCATCATGGAAATGCACCCCTGACTTCTGACAAGTGGAAAGAATTTCTCAAGGAGGTAGTTAATTTAGTGTAGAGTGGTCTCTTGTGCATAATTGCTTCTCCTGAAGCTAACTGCTCTCTCTGGATCAGCAGCAGTGCTCCTTAAATCCTTAGCAAAATGGAGATTATTTAAATTTGGTATAAATTGCACTTGTAAAACAAACTCCCTGCTGATTGGAAAGTGGTGCTGAGATTGAATTAATGAGAATTTTTCTGTCAGTTCCTTAACGTGACTGTTTAATAACCCCTTTCTTGTCAGCCCTGCTCTGCCAATGTGGTACAAATTACAACTATAATTTGATAATGGGATAATTCTTATATGATGAATACCACATGGGGAGCTCAGTTGCACCAGCATGCCTGCATATTCACTCCAGAATGACACTGGGCCTAACTTGCAGATCACTTAGGCACATGAGGTGAATTCGGTGTAACTCTATGGAAGTCATTGGAGTTAATGTTAATGTAAAACCAATATAAGAGAGCAGAGTGATGTCCATTGTGTTGTGAAGCACACTTTAGTCCCATGCTGTAGTACAGGTTGCTGTGCTACAGAGATAAGATACCCCTTCCAGCATCTGTCACATGTTGATATCCTGCTCTTCATCTGCTGAGGTCTCCCTCTCTGCCATGTGGCCTTTAGCCATTCCACTCGACACATCCTCAGATCCACTTCACAGTCCCTTTGCTTATAGGCAGTGCTATGAGTGTCTAGTCTCTAGGCTGCTCCGGCAGCTTGTCACCATCCTCAGGAGACTGCTAATCTAGTCTGAGCTGGTATCTCTGCTTCTCCTCATTTTCCCTATCTCAGGGGTGAGCACTGAGTGTGGTAGTACAATGTGCATGGGGGGCAGAAAAGAAGCTATATTTCTGTTTTGTGCAGGAGGAAAGATACCTTAACGATACCACTAATATCACATGACATTACTTTTCAGTTAGTTGGGCCCTCAACAGAACGAATTAGGGTCAAGATACACCAATTGTAACTAAAATGCTGTATATTTGCCATTTAGTCAGTGAGAAATGCTTCTTAGCTTGTGTATATTTATACTGCTGGTCTGAGCAAAATGAGTAAACTTGTCTGTTTCATTTTCTAATGTGATAGGAGTAAGGTCTTAGGTTCCAGTAGCAGTCTGTTTGTGGTGTCATTTGTTACCCATCTTATCTCTTTCTTTTAACAGATTAATGTGTTGAAGGGTTTTTTTTAGTAATGTTATAAAAATCACCACTTGCAAATTACTTTATGGTAGTGTTTAATTTAATTCTCCAATCTTTTAAGACTACTATATTGATCAGCTATAACATTACTTTAATGTGTTGAAAATTGTTTGGCTAATCTGCATTGATTCAAATTTTCCACGGGTCCCAGACAAATGAATCTTAAATGACCTTTTGGTATTAATTTGTAGAACATAGTTTGTGTAGGTTTCCAATGGAACAATATTCCTGGAACATTTATTATACCATATTCAGAAGTATTATATATTTCAAGTAAAAACAGCCCCTTTGAAAACATACACACCCTATAGAAGTAGTGTCCAAAGCTAACTAGTACAAAAATTAACTGGCTCTAAAAGGTCCCACTCCTCACTCCTTGTGCTTTTCCTTGCTCTTTATAAAAACTAAGGATTCTTTTAATTTCTCTCTGCCCTTTTTCACATCTTTCCTACAGCTATTTTTTAAAAGGAGGCCATTTATTATTCTTGTTATGCACGGTATCAGACCTTCTACTGCCTAGCATGGCATGACCAGTGTTTATAGCTTTTACCCTCTTATTGCATAAAAATATCACAAGCATATTCATGTTTTCTTTGAGCACAATTCAATCTTTCTCCTGTGAAGGGGTCCACAGGACATGAGCCATTAGGCTATTATCTGTGAATGCAGGAAACATGATTTAACTGATCAAAAACACAGTTTGTGGAGAATGGGTTTAACACCAGGGTGCAGAGGTCCTTTCCACAGCAATTATGCAAATCATCCTTATCCAAAATGCCAGATTAATTCAATTACAGTTTGAATGATGTTTACTCGTTTCTAATAATGTAAATTAAACATGTATCTTGAACTAACATTACTATTGACTGTTGTTCCTGGATAGCTTCAAAGGGGGTTTTCTCCCTACCACTGAAACAGGTGTGAGACTTTATTTAGTTATTTTCAGTGAGTGTGAGGATGTGACTCAGCAGAGCTAGCATAAAGAAACTGGGTGGATTAGAAACACTCATCATCAAGAAATCCCACCTATTCTATTTTGTCTTTTCTTGTATGCAGCCAAGTTCTGAAATAGTCAGACACAAACCTTGAATGAAAAATTACATATAAGGGTTAAACATCCTTTCTGGTTTTCATGCTTTGTATAATATGTCATCCTCTAATCTCAAGTATCTTGCTGTAAATAATAATGAGAAAAAAAATTAGTTCCACCCTCCCTGGTGACCATTAGGAAATGTTGGTTTTCAGATGCTTTCTGTACAGCACTTAGGTGCAAAAACCTGTTGGAGAGGAGAATACTAACTATTTGTGGTTGTTAATAATTGCTATCTGCTATTTTTGCATGTATTATTTGGTACCCACAAATAATTATGGCAGCAGTGAGTTGCATAGGTAACTTTCATTCTGGGTGTTGGCTTTGCAACTGACTGTTCTTTTAGTGTAGTTTTTAATGAAATATTTAGATAGTTATATTTACTATAGAAGTATTAAAAAACTTGTCATGCCTTTAGTATCTTTTTTGCTCCATATTCAAGACCTGACTATTTAACCCTTACTAATGGTGAGTAAGTGCCACTCATTGGGCCACATTCTCTTACAATTACTCCCCTTAAGGCCTTTATCCTTCCTGTGAATAGTCCAATTGAGTTTGGTGGTATTATTCATACAGACCACTAACAGTGTGTCACTTTAAGCATATGTATAAATCTTGCAGGATCAAGGTCTTAGTAGCATCTTACTCCACAAATAGACCTATGGAATTCAGTGGGGGTTATGTGTATAGTAAGATACTTAGCAATATGAATAAGGTATGACCGTTTGGCCCACTGTGAGTAAGAGCTGCAGAAATGGTCTCCAATTTGCACTTGCAGATGAAACAGATTTAAACATAAACTGGGTCTCAGAAGTAGAGCCAGTTGTGCAGTGCAGGGGGATTACTTCCTAGTGAATTTGTGCTATTATAGTGCATTTATTTACAGTAGCCTTAATTAACTTATCATTCAAACAAAATTCAAAGTTAACTGAGAATATATTAGTGAAAATAAAACCTGCACTTTGAAAATTACATAGCATGAAATATTAATAGTTCTCCCTCACAGATGGTAAAATTTGACTGCATTATAGGGAATAAAAGTGGTTTTACCGCAAATTTTACAGCTCTATTTTTGCTGATTAACATTGGGCCCTTTTTATGATTTGTTGTGGTCAGATGGTATTGCACTTCTGGGAGAAAATGCAAGTTTTTTACTGAAAGAGCATATGTCAGAATTGATGGGGACAGTAACACTGGTGTGTTGTTGCAGGAACCCTGCCTTTAGCATTGAGACACATCAGTAGTCATTTGAAGGTATAGTGGTTAGAAAAATACTGGTTTATTTCCTTTAGAGGTATGCTGTCATGACAAGCATTCACTAATTGCATTAACTGATTCTAACATATATATTTAAACTGGGCATCTTGACCACAGTAGTAGCTCTGCTTGTCATCACTAACAGTTAAAAATAATCACTTAGTAGGGTGAAACAAGAACGGAAAAGAAAAAGAAACAAAATGGATGGATCATGCTCTGGTCCATTGTTTTTGGCCTTGTTTATTTCATGTGCCCACTGGTGACTACATATTGCTCTTTTTAGTTTAAGCAAGGCATTACAAAGTATATTTTTTAAAAAGAACCAAACATATTTTTGTGAGAGATGCGGTAGTGCAATACGCATTTCATAGACCGCACTTTGCACAGCTTTACCCTTTTTCATCAAACCCTTTCTCCTTAAATCCCAAGGGCCTGGTTGTCAGATGCAGCTCTACTGACTTCAGTTGGAGTGGTGTCCCAGCTCACCCTATGAAAATGGAGTCCAAAATTCACATTTGGGACTTCGAGCAGATTTCTGGCATGCTCTTCAGTCCCAGTGAAGTCAAATACGGTTATAATCCTGTAGCATAAATAAACTAAAAAATGCTATGTATGTCTTTCTCTAAATCTTGTTGCATTTCTGTATCTTCATCCATCTGACTTGTTCAGTCCACCTTTCTACCATTTTCTCCTTTGCTATTTACTCTCTGCTCTTTTTCTTATCTCTTTTTGAAAAGCAGCTTTTCTTTGGATTGGCAGAGGAAATGCCATTCCCTTGACTGACTTATCCTTTTGAGATGCTTCCCATCCTTATTTCAAGATTGCATTTTTTAAAAAAAAGCAAATATAACCTCTGAAATTGTCTTAATTTGGGCTGGGAAGTGTGCCCAATTTTTTGATGCAAATAGTACAAAGATTACTATTAAATAGGGGAATTAACCTTACCTGACTTCTTTTCTCTATTATTTGGCAGCTCAATTACAAGTTGTCACTGCATAAGTACATCCCCATGTCACTGGATTGAAATACAGAGGGAAATGTTGGCACCTGGTCTCCAGCAGAGCTCCTGACCTCGCATCACTGCTTCACAATACCATTTGGGTTTAGAAAAAAAGGGGCTGCTTGAAATTTAAAATCTCTCCTACTCTTGCCACTTTATCTCTAGTCTGAGATACAATGTATCATTTTAGCAATTCAGCTGGGGGAATAAGATAAATAATCAGATTTTCATATACTTTATATAGTTATTTAGTGACCTCTTTCCTCTCACATGAGCTCCTATAATAATCAAATATTTACACCTGGATTTTCCAGTGTATCCATATTTTTAGTTACTTAGATTCATTACTCTAAAGGGAATTACACTATTGGTAATTTGCAGGTGGCTGGCATTTTTAAATTGTCCTATTTCAGTCCTCAAGTATCAATTGTCTCACAATCAGCTCCCAGGGAGATCACTTTCAAAAAGTCTATAGACCAAATTAGGAAAGGAGATCAGGGATTCTTTCAGCAGAAGTTACGTAGGGATAATTAATGCAAAACTGAAGGTTTTATAGGTAACATTTTCAAAAGTGCTTAAGTGATTCATGAAATCAATGTGATTTGGGTCTAAGTGCTGAAATTACTTTTTGAAAATGGGACTTAGACTCCTATGTCGTAGAATCATAGAATATTAGGGTTGGAAGAGATCTCAGGAGGTCATCTAGTCCAACCCCCTGCTCAAAGCAGGACCAACACCAATTAAATCATCCCAGCCAGGTCTTTGTCAAGCCGGGCCTTAAAAACCTCTAAGGATGGAGATTCCACCACCTCTCTAGTGAAATACTGTTTCCTAATATCCAACCTAGACCTCCCCCACTGCAAGCTGAGACCATTGCTTCTTGTTCTGTCATCTGCCACCACTGAGAATAGCCTAGCTCCATCCTCTTTGGAACCCCCCTTCAGGTAGTTGAAGGCTGCTATCAAATCCCCCCTCACTCGTCTCTTCTCAAGACTAAATAACCCCAGCCTCTCCTCGTAAGTCATGTGCTCCAGCCCCCTAATAATTTTCATTGCCCTCTGCTGGACTCTCTCCAATTTTTCCACATCCCTTCTGTAGTGGGGGGACCAAAACTGGACACAGTACTCCAGATGAGGCCTCACCAGTGCCGAATAGAGGGGAATAATCACTTCCCTCAATCTGGTGGCAATGCTCCTCCTAATACAGCCCAATATGCCATTGACCTTTTTGGCAACGACGGCACACTGCTGACTCATATCCAGCTTCTCGTCCACTTCTCGTCCACTTTTCTCGTCCACTCATATCCAGCTTCTCGTCCAGGTCCTTTTCTGCAGAACTGCTGCTTAGCTAGTCGGTCCTCAGCCTGTGGCGGTGCATGGGACTCTTCCTTCCTAAGTGCAGAACTCTGCACTTGTTCTTGTTAAACCTCATCAGATTTCTTTTGGCCCAATCCTCCAATTTTTCTAGGTGAGTCTGGACCCTATTCCTACCCTCTAGCGTATCTGCCTCTCCCCCTTGCTTAGTGTCACCTGTGAACTTGCTGAAGGTGCAATTAATCCCATCATCCAGATCATTAATAAAGATGTTGAATAAAACTGTCCCCAGGACCAACCCCTGGGGCACTCCACTTGATACTGGCTGCCAACTAGACATCAAGCCGTTGATCACTACCCGTTGAGCCCGACAATCTAGCCAGTTTTCTATCCACCTCATAGTCCATTCATCCGTCCCATACTACTTTAACTTTCTGGCAAGAATACTGTGGAATACCATATCAAAAGCTTTGCTAAACTGAAAATATATCACATCCATCGCTTTTGCCATATCCACAGAGCCAGTTATCTCATCATAGAAGGCAATCAGGTTGGTCAGGCATGACTTGTCCTTGGTGAATCCATGTTGACTGTTCCTGATCACCTTCTGTCACAGAGTCCCTGGGCAATGCTCTGGAACTGCTCCCCACAAAGCCAGTCAGGACTTTGGGGAGCCTCCTCTCCCTTGGAGCAGCCTATTTTCAGGGCAAGAAGCTCACACGTCTTCACCTCCTGAGTCTCTCCTTGGAGCATTCAGCATCCTCTGCCCCTCTGTGCGCTTCCCACAGCGAGCCCGCCCCAGCGGGGTCCTGGGGAAGCCACAGGGTCCTGCACCCCCACTTTGCAGTCAGACGTGACTCTCAGCCAGCCAGTAAAACAGAGGTTTATTCGATGACAGGAACACGGTCTAAAACAGAGCTTGTAGGTACAGAGAACCTCACCCCTCGGCCGGGTCCATTCTGGGCCCAGCGAGGCAGACCCCCACGTCTGCCCTCACTCCTCGTCCCCAGCCAGCTCCAGACTCCAAACCCCCTCCAGCCCCTCCTCCTCTGCTCAGTTCCTTTCCCGGGCCAGGAGGTCACCTCACCTCTTTGTCTCCAACACCTTCAGTTGGTACCTTTGCAGAGGAGGGGTCCAGGCCAACAGTTGCTAGGAGACAGATTGTCAGGCATTTATGTACACTGGCCCTTTGCTCTGCAGCGACCATACACCCCTATCCCAACACCTAGATACTTAAGAACTGCATAGGGGACACTGAGGCACCAACACCGTATTCAGAGAAAACATTAAGAACATTCCCAGTTCGTCACACCTTCCTCTCCTCCAAGTGTTTCAAAATGGATTCCTTGAGGACCTGCTCCATGATTTTGCTGGGGACTGAAGTGAGTATGACTGGTCTTTAGTTCCCTGGGTTCTCTTTCTTCCCTTTTTAAACGATGGCCACTATATTTGCTTTTTTCCAATTGTCTGGGACCTCCTCTGATCACCATGAATTTTCAAAGATAATGGCCAATGGCTCTACAGTCACATCATCCAACTCCCTCAGCCTGGGATGTATATTATGGCAGAAAATGCCTGGGACACCTAAATCAATAGCACAAGAAAGGAAACTTGGTGTTCAGGCTAAGAATGTCCTTAACTCATGTTTAGGTACCTATCTGGAACAGGGCTTGGGAAATTTGCCAGACATCTACTAGACAGAGACTGATAGGAAAGTTGTGACCTGTGGGGAGGAGCCACACTCCATCCCACCAGCTGGTGGCAAGGATGCTACAATTCCTAGATCCTTCTATGAGGTTCCATTTTAAGCCATTGGCTAAGAGATGTCTAATAAATTTGAAACTCCCCTAGTCCTCTAACTGAGAGAATGAAGAAGAAACATTTGTCCTCTCCTCATATCCCCGTGCCTCCTGTCTGTCGGAAGGGTTTGTGCTAATCTACCCTTTCCACAATCTGTCATCTGAGTCCTCCTTTGCCATGAATAAACTCTAGCGCCTCACTCTGCTTTCCCAACTAGCAACAGACTGAAAATTGCCATGACTGTACTTAGTTGTCAATGCTGCTTTTCAGACCCCTGAAATGTCAAATACAGCCAAGGCATAGACATCTTGGAATCCTACACAAGGCCTGATTTTTCTTAGGGCCTGTGTTCAGTACTTTCCATGTGTCTCATAGACACTTCTGAAAAATTTACACTGGAGTCTGCAGTTGTCTCCGGCACTTGTGTGGGGTGCACCAGGGTGGGAGGCAATGTAGGAAGACCCCTTGTGTCCTCCCATCTACAAGGGGTCAGGATAATCTGGCCCCAACATATTAATGTAAAAAATCTGTTCACAGGAACATTTAAAAAAAGACAAAATTGATTATTTTTTGTATATTACTATTCATTATCCACCAATCCTGTCCCTAATCTCTCCATCCTCTGCAGCAACATACAAATATTTTCTCTGACTATAGTTGTGTATGTTCCTTCTGTACCATGACTTGAACATATGATATGTTTTGGCAAGGAGGGAATTTCCAAGTAAATAAACTCTGGGATAAGAGTTTTCATGATGGATAGTGCCGTTAGGCCATTTTAGAAGAATTAGTTTACCTTCTGTATTCAGAGATGAAATACAAATCTGCAAGATTTCTCCAACACCATTAGAGGACTCTTCATTACCTTCCTTTTGGGAAGGAAAAGATCCCTTTGGGATCTTGTCACAGAGCTTGTTACTGAAAGTGGCTTTTCCAAAGGTAAATTGCTCATCTCCAAATATCATATTATCCCAGTTTCCTTTGCTTTCAGCAGAACAAAACTGAAATATGTATAGTTTGATTTCACATATAAGATAAACTCCTGTTTCCACTTACCAGGAAAATCAAGGTTCCTTTGTGTTTCAAGCCAGATGAGACAAGAAACAGAACTACATTCAGATGCTAGTTGGATCTCTAACTCATTTTCATGTGATAGTCCTTCTGGGTTTCTCGTAAACTTTGTGCCATATGGCCTATATAATTGGTGCAGCCAAGACCTCTGTTATATCATCATGATGACTTAAAAGGCACAAAACAAAACAAGAAACCTTCTCCTTCTCCATTTAAGTTAGGGGTAGGGCTGTGGTCATATAGACCAGGAGTGGGTGGCACAGTGAGTATGAACCCTTAATGACACATCTCTGTAGATCAATAGTTTAAAAACTTGGAGTGTCTTCCACATTTCTGTAAAACATGGTAATGAAGCTTGACCTTCAGCAGATACTGGGCCCGATTTTTAGAAAGACCTCAATCGTGCCTCTGCTACTGAGGGTGTAAATTGTATCTGTCATTAATTGCAGGTGCAAACAATAGCATTTTTCACAGCAAGCTATTTTTTGCAAAGCAGTCTTACATGTTCATGGGTCCTGATCCAAAGCCCATTAAAGGCAATGGGAGGCTTTCTTTTGACTTCAACAGGCATTGGATTAGGTCCATAATTTACATTTGCGACTAATTATGGTCACAAAATTACACCCACAAAAATGGAGGCCATTTCTCAAAACCAGACCATTTATGCTTAACTGTCAAGTTTTTCAGACTGTAATTCAGTAATGTCTGTATTTTTCTTTCATCTTTTGGGGACTTTCAGTGCTGTATATTAAAACTGTCTGGAATTATATATAATTGACTTACTGTAAAAGATGATTTTTCCAGCCTTTAAATAGATCTCAGCTCTGTTGTTCTACCTACGCTGATTCAGAAAGTCCATAACCAAAAAGAAACTCTTTCTTTCTTTTGGGATAGACTTGATTCTGGTTATCTCTTTCTGTTTTTCCTGTTACATATTTATAAATCTAGTAGGCTCTTGATTTACACTTGTGCGATTGTTGTATGAACAGCTCAGGTGAGATCAAAAGGACTGAGGTGAAGATAAATAGTTCTTTTACTTACAGTGAGACTCTTTCATTTAATATGATTGAAAACATCATTGGGCACATAAAACGTATGAAGCACTTATGGATGTTTTGAGATTTTCTTTAAATTAATATTTTGTTTTTTATAAATATTCTCCCCCCAGCCCAAGTCATGACGAACAACCCATTATTACTGCTGCATGTAGCAACTTCATTTTAACAAGAGCTGGCAGACACCCAAGTATTTGCAAAGACAACAACAAAAAAACACAACAACACTTCACACATTAAAAAGCTTTAGATATGAATTAATGCTCTGTTCGATACCTTTTTCACCTGCTTTGAAATGGGAACTGGAACTGTTTGATAATTTGAAAGTTGTCTTTTATGTTAACTTCTGTATGTACCTCTGTAATTTCAGTTAAAATGCTATTGAGGAACATCTACTATTTTAGAAACTCGGTGATTCCCAGATTATCCCAACAGCAACTATTGTAATAAGTGCAATTGGGGAAGACTTTTATTTTTTTCCTTTTCTCCGGGAGTGGAAAGAATCCCCGGTTATAGAAGGCCACAGCACTGCCATAGCCTTCTCTTAAATGCCGATGCTAGGTGCAAGCAATGAAGGAGCACTGTGTTTAACTAGTCAAGCAATCTGACTGGCTGAGGTATAGAAATATAGTGTGAAATCTTGGCCCCATGGAAACCAGCAACAAATTCACATATGCTTCCACGAGGCCAGGATTTAACCCGTGGACTCCAAAGGATACCGTAAATTGTATTGCATCATAAACTATTCTGAATATGAATTATAACAGAGGCTCTCAACCTTTCCAGACTACTGTACCCCTTTCAGGAATCTGATTTGTCTTGTGTATCCCCAAGTTTCACTTCACTTAAAAATTACTTGCTTACAAAATCAGACATAAAAATAGAAAAATACATAGCACACTAGTACTGGAAAATTGCTTACTTCCTCATTTTTTCCATATAATTATAAAATAAATCAATTGGAATATAAATATTGTACTTGCATTTCAGTATATAGTATATACAGCAGTATAAACAAGTTGTATAAAATTTTAGTTTGTACTAATCTCACTAGTGCTTTTTATGTAGCCTGTTGTAAATCTAGGCAAATACCTAGGGCAGTTGATGTACCCACAGAAGACCTCTGCATACCCCCATGGGTACACGTACCCGTGGTTGAGAACCACTGAATTATAAGACTGCAAAGTGAACCCTTGTGCTCCTATCCTAGCAGAACTGCAAACGAGGGGAAGTATGTTGCAATACAAATGGCTGTACTCTCAGAGCACTATAAAAAGATACTTAATTTACGAAATGCTGAAAAATAGAGGAGGGAGGGATGAAACAAATAGGTTTATTTTAAATTCAGAATGTTTTCTTCAAGTCATCATATCCTTAAAATGAAACAGTCCAACAGTTTAAATGAAGCCATCCATAGCATGAGGCACTTTTCTGTCTGTACATTTTAGGATGGGATTTTCAGATGTACTCCGAATTGACCTAACTCTGTTCCCACAACGTTAAAACTCCTGATGATTTCCATGGGAATAGAGTTAGGCCAGCACTGTGAGTGCCTTTGAAAATCCCACCCTTGAAAATTGTGTAAATAAAAGTACATTGGCTCCATCCTGGAGTCCTCAGACTCTATGGGATTTCACTGTGTCATTGCCTGCCTTCTCTGCATGACCAGGAAGCCCCCTGCTTTGAGGGGAGAATGCAGTGGGAGTCCTCCTTTCTTCCCATAGGAAGGAATGATTTGTCCTTAACATTGTCAGAATAAGAGAATGATTGCTTAAAATTAGTCACAGCCAAAACAAATGAGAAGCTCATGATCTGTGCATGCTTCCCACTCTGAGCAAACACACTGTGTTATTTGCAAGGCTGTGCTGGAGTAGTAATTATCCTGCATATTTGAAATGTAAGTCTTAAAAAAGGAGACAAAATTGTGGCTAGCCATCATGACTGGCTATTGCCGGCTGGTCCCTTTGAAGGCAATGGGAGTTCTCTTACTATAATGTGAAGGAGGATCTGGGCACAAACAAACTCCAGCACCATTCACCTTTCAAGGGTGAAATTCCCTCAGTTCAGGGGCTCAGCTCATGCCCTGTGCACCACTTAAGTCTTGCTGATACTTTCTTAAAAATTGGGATTGTTCATCTTGGAAAGGACTTAAATAGGAAGGGACATTACAAAAGTATATACAAATAATTAATGGGCTAGTGAAAGTAGATTGGGAGCGTCTCTTCTCCTTTTCTCAAAACAAAAGAACCAGATGACATTCAAAGAAATGGAACAGGAAATCTGAAACTGAGACCAGGAAATATTTTTTCACATGATGCTCCATTAGACTTTAGAAATCATCATCACAGGAAGTTATGGAGGCCAAGAACTTAACAAGATAAATGAAAATGACATTTATATGGACATCATGAATGTTCAGAGTTATCACAATGAATGATAACAAAATGTTTGGAAGGGATATTAAACCTTATGCTTAGCACAGTCGGTATTAGAGATAAAGTTGAGATCTATGTGAGGGGCAGGTGATCCCACAACCAGTGCTTAATTTGTGCCAGAGCTTGCTAGACCTGAGCTCTGGCACCTCTAGGCTTGCTGCATTAGTTACGAATGTAAAAAAATTGCTTGAGCTCCATCACCTTTTTCATTACAAATTAAGCACTTCCCACTATTACCTACTGCAGGGTTCTTACAACTTCTTCTCAAGCATCTGGTGGAGACTAAATGGACGTTTGTCAGTTTGGGAATTCCTATGCGCTTATTATTCTGCCTCTTTACTTCGTTGAAATATCACAACAGAGCATCAAACTGACTGAAAAACTCCCAGGATATCTTCTTGTTCCCTGCCCTGAATTAAGGTGTTTTTTCTGGTTTATATTTGACTTGTAGCCTCAAAAATCAGGGTTGTTTTCTTAGCAGTATTGATTTGCTGCCTTCAGAGCTGGCTTGAGGCACTTAGGAAACTTGTGGCCATTAAGGTGCCGGGGGGACAGCTGTAAAAAAGTAAAACTAGCTGTTCAGGAAATATGGGAGGCTGAAATGATCTTTGACTGTAAAATTCATTGAGAATAGATTTAATGGAAGAAATCGGGATCATTTTTATTGAAATGTAAATGATTGCACCTGATCCACTTGTTCACTGTATATGGAAGTGTATTGGAAAGCGATGTGAAGGACAGCTCAGTCTGAAATGTGCAAATCTTTTCTGTTGATGTGTTTACATTTTGAAAAATGCTGCTTTGAATTTTCAGGGTCTAATTTCCCCTTTGCCTTGCATCTTGTATAGTTATTTGTGGTATACTGAAGCACTACCATTCTGATTTGGTAACTTTTTACACCCACTATGGACAGGTGTTCATGCCTACACAAAGATATAAATTACTAGAACATATTTCAATATGAAAAATAAGGGTGATGATTATTTTGTGAACTCCTGAAATGGTTCAAAGCTGGGAGTATCTGTTGGGGTACTTGAGGGTTCGATTGTGGGTCCTGAGTCATGGCACAGTTCTGTTGGACTTCATGTTATAACTTCTAAAGCCTTATCAATACATTCATGCTGGCGTAAGACTAGTATATGAATGACCAGAATCAGGCCCTAGGAATCTAGCTAATGTCAGCTCATTCAAGTCTCACTACATCTTCAGCAGTTGCTTTGTTGTAGTAGATTGTTACTAGAAATCCTTTGTTCTCTCTTATCTGAGCTTTCCCCAGAAGCTACAATAAATAGGTTTGCTCCTCCTCCCAAATTACAGACTTTATATGATTCTGATCTAAAGAATGCCGGTGTAAATGAGGAGTAACTGTTGGGAGGTGAATAGAGTTACTGTACATTACGAGTGAGAGGAGAATCAGGCCACAGACTGCTTCCAGTAGAGGAAAGCCTTGTTCCCTCTAGCAGTGTGTTTACAAAAGGTTTATTTCTGGTAATGAAATGTGGTATTGTCTGCTCGGAATATGAACCAGGATTGATTGTGTATATGGATTGAAAATTTAGAAATGCAGATGCTTATTTTTAACATAGCATTGGGGAACCAGACAGCAGTTGCTAAGAGAAAGTCAAAGAAGGTGGGTTTTTTTCTTCTTTGACTACAGTGGAGCAGATGTGTGCATGACCAATTATGCAGATTTGTTTCCTTATGCAAATTACAGAACAATTTACATTCAAACAGTAAGTAAATGTTCCCTGTAGAATGTCTCTTTTTGTGTGTGTGGTCTGCTGCTTCATCTTGTGATGCTAACTCCCTATTCCTAACTGTGCTGGCCACTAGTACAGTGAAATTATTTATCTTGTCAAGCAGATACTTTTCTCTATCAGTTGTTTAATGCCATACACTTTGTTAAATGTCTGGCAGGACAATCACTTTTTTGGTGGGAGTGGGAAGACAGGACAAAGATGTGAACTTATATGCAACATGTTTTGATTTCCTGGCTCAGAATAAATATTAGTATGACCAGCATTGTGAGTTATTAGAGTCCTGATGTTGAAACTTGTATATCACTTTACATCCCATTAGGCTGAACAATATTCCCATCACAACATCCGGCAAAGTACTGAGCACCTCCCAATCCACTGCAAAGGGTTTTTAAATAATATGTAACCACCTTGTAACAAGGAGTTATTAGAACCTTGAATGTTTAAAATTTCTCAAATAGTGGCCTGTTTTTGGTGGATCCATGTTATTTGTTTCAACAGAATGAATTCATGGCATTAGGGTATTTCCAGCAAAGATAAGGAGGTGTTAGTACCGTTATACAAGGCACTGGTGAGACCTCATCTGGAATACTGTGTGCAGTTCTGGTCTCCCATGTTTAAGAAGGATGAATTCAAACTGGAACAGGTTCAGAGACGGGCTACTAGGATGATCCGAGGAATGGAAAGCCTGTCTTATGAAAGGAGACTCAAAGAGCTTGGCTTGTTTAGCCTAAGCAAAAGAAGGTTGAGGGGGGGATATGATTGCTCTTTATAAATATATCAGAGGGATAAATCTTAGGGAGGAAGAGGAATTATTTAAGCTTAATACCAATTTGGACACAAGAACAAATGGATATAAACTGGACACTAGGAAGTTTAGACTTGAAATTAAATGAAGGTTTCTAACCATTAGAGGAGTGAAGTTCTGGAACAGCCTTCCAAGGGGAGCAGTGGGGGCAAAAGACATATCTGGCTTTGAGACTAAGCTTGATAAGTTTACGGAGGGGATGGTATGATGGGGTAGCCTAATTTTGGCAATTAATTTGGCAATTGACCTTTGATTATCAGCAGGTAAGTATGCCCAGTGGTCTGTGATGGGATGTTAGATGGGATGGGATCTGAGTTACTACAGAGAATTCTTTTCTGGGTGCTGGCTGGTGAGTCTTGCCCACATGCTCAGGGTTTAGCTGATCGCCATAGTTGGGGTCGGGAAGGAATTTTCCTCCAGGGCAGATTGGCAGAGGCCCTGGAAGTTTTTCGCCTTCCTCTGCAGCATGGCGCACGGGTCACTTGCTGGAGAATTCTCTGCAGCTTGAGGTCTTCAAACCACAATTTGAGGACTTCAATAACTCGGACATAGGTTAGGGGTTTGTTATAGAAGTGGATGGGTGAGATTGTGTGGCCTGCATTGTGCAAGAGGTCAGACTAGATGATCATAATGGTCCCTTCTGACCTTAAAGTCTATGAGTCTTCACATAAGTACTGAATCTACTCTACATCATGTTATCAGCAAAATGGAATTAACTAAGTTCACTGCAGCCTTATATGATTTCAAGAGAGTGTTAATTAAATGAAAAATATCCATTGTCTCTTCAGTAACTGCTTTCCCTTTCGATAGTCCAGGGCAACATAAATTTATTTAAAAAAAAAAATCAAAAGTCATTGTCTTATGGTTGGTGGTTGTAGAGATGGTTACAGAGTTTTCAGTGAGCATTTCTGTATTAGAAGTCTGTCAGGTGTGAATTGTTGCTGTCGTGCCCTAGGTAAAGGATAGCATATGAATTGAGTTCATTAATATTTCAAATTGTGCGCCAGATGGGTAGGTGTGTAGTACGAAAGGGGATTAGGTCGTAACCACAGACATCAGCAAAATTGGCTTAGTCTGGAGAATGGAAGATGCATGTGAGGAGTTAGTTTCTGGTTCACTCAAGTTTATATTTAGACCTATCAAGTTAGATCACTGTAAAAAACTATTTAAAATAGTCAGTGATTGCATAATACTGTAGAGCATTTCTTTAATCAGTAGAAAACAAAACCAAGTGCTGGATTAATTTAGCCTCCCTTTATAAAAGCATGAACACCTCAGTTCAGTTTCCGTCTCATACTGAAAGTGTCCACATCACAAAAAAATCTGTCATAACTGGAAATATCATTAGCAAGCATGTAATAGTTAATAAAATAACAATTTATAACATTATAATAAAATATATAGCATACTTTGCACTTGTATAGTGCTTTATATCTTAGAAGAGCTATACAACCATTAATCCTCACAACATCTCTAATAAAGAGGGTAAATCAGTGGTGGGCAACCTGCGGTCCACGGCCTGCATGCAGCCCATCAGCGTAATCTGGTGGTGGCCCACTAGACAGTGTTTACATTGACCATCCACAGGCACGGCCACCCGCAGCTCCCAGTGGTGGCGGTTCGCTGTCCCCAGCCAATGGAAGCTGCGGGAAGTGGCGCGGGCCGCAGGGACATGGATGCTGCTTCCCGCAGCTCCCATTGGTTGGGAACGGCAAACCGCGGTCACTGGGAGCTGTGGGTGGCCATGCCTGCGGATAGTCAATGTAAACACTGTCTCATGGCCCATCAGCGGATTTCCCTGACAGGCCACAAGTTGCCCACCACCAGGGTAAATGGAATTATTCCCGTTAGTGTCTGAATGGAACTATTATTTATTTGTTGAATGCTTGCAGTGTTATCTCTGTAAAGAACACACAGTAGACACAGGGTAAAATTTTCAAAGGCACCCAAATTATTTAGAAGTTTAAATCTCATTTTCAAAAGTGAATAAGTTACTTAGGACCCTTTCAGTGGGAGTTAGACCCAGATCCTCAAAGGTATTTAGGTGCCTAAGTGCTTTAGTCATTTTAAAAATAGAATTTAGGCTCTTAAGTTACTTCGGTTTTTGAACATTTTACCCCTAGTCTCTGTCTTAATGTGTTTAATACCTAAATAGACAAGCAAATGAATTGAGACACCTAAGGTACTGAATGGCCACTAGGGGACTTAATCACACAGTGGTTCAGTTAGCAATAACATTTCCTTGGTGTTAAACTAACACTGATATGCTTCACAAAAGAAGAATAGAGGATTTAAAGAGGAGAGGGTAAGTGCTTAGTGCTTATGGTGCCATGGGCAGCATGGAAGAAGACCAGAGACAAGAGATGATGATGATAAAGAAGCAAGGAGCGCAAGGTTCAAGGCAGACATCAGGCGGGATGAGAGCAGAGCATGAGAATGAGGAGCTTCACAGTGTTAACATTCGTCGCAATAAATAAAAAGGACATTTATTGCTTGTATGGACATACAAAAATCCGCAGTCCTGAGCTGCAGTTAGATTGTCCTAATTAGAAGGAAGCCTGAAGCACAACCCAGATCTGGGTTACTAAGTGGGGTAGTGCCTTTCACAATCCAGAATTTAATCCCAATCTAAAATTTACTGCTGACTGTTATAGGGAAAAATTCCAAAAGCTGCTAAGTGACTTTCACTGGAACTTTGGCTCCTAGGTCATTTAGGCACTACATCTACACATGTTTGACTCTCAGACATTAAACAGTTTGATTATTCCCCTAGAAATCTGTCTTTGAAATTTGCATCTTGGGTTCATCTTTAGTCTTTATAAACATACTATTTCCATACTGAAAACCCTTAAAAGGGAGCATGTCAAAGGAAACAGAGATACCATTTAGGATTTTAGATTTGCATAAGCTTCTGAACCACCCACAGAGGAAGTAAAGTTCTGAGACCTCAAGAAGACTTAACAGAAGATTTGTGGCTGCAGCTTCCTGCGTAAAAATTGATTCTGCTCATGGATATAGCTACAATAGGCCTAGCTTTATAAATAGCTATAAAACAATTCATGGCTACAAAAGTTAGATGTGTTACAATGTTTCTACAAATAAGCATTTAGTCACTGCTGGTTTGTATTTTTTACTATGACTATGACTTAGGTGCAGTCAAATCTGATATAACTTTTAGTTAGGGAAACTTCATGACCAAATCTAGTTTTCCTTGTTGAAATTGTCTCATCTAGTGTACTGCTGTAAATCTGAAGTTTCACACCTGATATGTTGAACTGAACCTCATATTATGTTAGAATAGTATTGTAGATGTACTAGGCAGGTTAAACTGGAAAAATTAATTGCTTAGGAATATAGGTGGCTCCTGAGTCTGATAGTGTTTTGGCACATACAATTTACACACAAACATTTGAACAAGCTGATTTATCAGTTCTTAGGGCCAGATTGTGCCCTACTTCTTCGTGATGTTTATTGTCCTCATTACCAAGGCATCTGAGCACCTCACAATCTCACAATACCTCTGTGAGATGGGGGGTGTTGTCAGTGGTGAGCTGCAGCCGGTTCGCACCGGTTTGCGTGAACCGGTTGCTAAATTTAGAAGCCCTTTTAGAACTGATTGTTCCCCGTGGGACAAATTGGTTCTAAAAGGGCACTTAAATTTGACAAGCGCTCCCTCCCTGCTGCCCGGCCCCAGCTCACCTCAGCTCTGCCTCCACCTCCTGCCATGAATGCTCCTCCTTGCTTCTCCTCCCCCCTTACTTCCCGCGAATCAGCTCTTCGCGCGGGAAGCCTGGGAGGGCTGAGAAGCAAGCAGGCTTCCCCGGCCCAGGAAGATGACCCTGAGGTAGGAAACTAGGGGGGGCCGTGTGCCCCGGCCGGTCTCCAGCCGCGGCCCATCCCCGCCCCCCCCCGCGTTCCCGGCCGCGACCCTGCCCGGCCCCACGTTCCCGGCCCTCCCCGGCCGCCCGGTCGCACCCGTCCCCGGATCCCCGGCCATCCCCGACCCTCCCCGGGCCCACGTCCCCGACCCTCCCCGGCCACCCGGCCGCGCCCCCCCCCGTCCCCGGATCCCCGCCCGGCCCCGCGTCCCCGACCCTCCCCGGCCACCCGGCCGCGCCCCGGCCCCGACTCTCCCCGGCCACCGGCCCCAGCCGTGGCACCCCCCTGGGCCCCGCGGCACCCCCCCCGCCCCCGCCGCGACCCTGCCCAGCCCCGCGTTCCCGGCTGCGGCACCCTGGCCCCGCGTCCCACCCCCCCGTCCCCAGCCGCCTGGCTCCGGCCGCATCCCCGCCCGGCCCCGCCGTGCCCCCACCTACCTGGCTGCCCGGCTCTGGACACGGCCCCCCAGCTCCGGCCCGGCCTGGCCCCATGGCTCCAGCCGCTCCTGCTGTTTTGCCACGGGGCCGGGCTCCGGCAGCGCGAGTCTGGGCATGGCGGTGGCCCCGGCTCCAGCTTGGGAAGAGAGGAGTTTGTAGATCTTCATCCAGGTAAGACTGGAAATAAGGGTGAACTGTCTGAAACTGGTTAACTGAAGTCAGTACTTGGCAATGACATCACTTGTTTGAAGAGTATAAAAAAGTTCATTGCCAATACCTGCCTGGCCACGTTAGAGCCGACCAATATGGGTCTAAGCACTCTGAGTTTAACCTGTTTGTAAGTATCTTGATCAAATGTTACAGTTTGGATGTAGTAAATTATTTATGCATATTTAGAGTAATTGTATCACTTTGGATTTAATAAAGGAATTTATGGTTACGTTAGTGTTTGGTGGCTTCCCGTATTCATATTAATTTCAGGCATTCCAATAGTATGGGAATGAGATGTATAGGCAGCAGCAAACGTGAACACAAGCTTGTTTTGAAAATGAAAGAGAGATGGTCAACTTGCCAGTTGAACAAAATTCCAGGGTTTTAAACCACTCAACTTCAGGCGAGAGGAGGGAGGGAGGGAGGGAGGGAGTGTTATGGTAATGCAGCCTTCTTATGGGACAACAAAATCAAATGTCTACAGGACTGTTCAGCACTAAGAAATAGTTTGCTTCCTTTGGTTCTCTAGTATTTTTTAATGGCTCATGATGTAAGTGATACCTGATAGAGCATTGATTTAAACCTTCCTAGTATAGCCAGCTTCACCAGTCAGGTTGGCATATGTGATTTAAATGGCCCAGTTGCTTGTGTAACCCTTCTGCCGGGCCGAAACGATAGCAGCAAGGGCCGGGTTCAATACATAGGGGTCCCTTCCCCACAACATAATGCAAAACCAGCTCGAGCCCCCACCCAGTGACCTGGGAAAATCTTACACTCACCCCGGGCGCCTCGAAGAGGCAATACTTCCCCTCTCGCAAGCACAGAGTCTTGGTATAGCAGAAAAGGTTTAATTACATGACAAGCAACAAGCATTAAACTGGGAAAATACCTCAGCTAGAGTTCATAGGTCAAACCGTGAGCAAAGACCCACTCCAGCAAATTGGGCCATGTCCTTCTCTCGGGGCCCTTGAGTCCAGCAACCCCCAAATCACCCACAGTCCCAAAAGTCCCACAATCCAAAAGTCTCTGTCCCAGGTCAGTGCAGCCCCAGAGCTCAAGAGTCTCTCTGCAGCGGTCCCCCTCCCCAGCCTGGGTAGAAAAGGGCACCTTACGTGGTTTCGGGGCCAACTGCCCTGCCTCTTCGTGGGGTTCTGCTTCCACTAGCCGTCCCCCGCAAACAGCTCAGCTCCGCTTGCTCTGTGGGCTGCTCCGCTCTGCCAGCTGCTCTGGTCCACCAGCTGTCCTGTGAGCCACTCCAGCCATCCTCACGAGCTGCTTGGCTCCACTCTGCTCTGCCAGCTGCTTTGCTCCACAGTATGGCTTCAGGCTCCCCCACTCATTAGCACAGTGCTCTCAGCTCAGCAAGTCCAGCTCTTCAGTGATTTCAGCTCTTAGTGATTCCAGCTCTTAGTAGGGGAGCCCCAGTACCAGTGAATTCAGCTCAGTAACCTGCATTTAGATTCTTAAGGGAATCAAAAATTAACTCTGACATTCCACAGTGGAGAGAGGCACAGGTGGAACTGGTGCTTCTGGCTCACACAAGAAGCCTGCACCACCAAGTACAGATCTCTGTCCCCAGCCTCTCTCTTTTCAATGGGTTTTGGAACCCATGTGCCCCATCTAGCAAGCGCTATCCAGCTGACAATGAAACCCCCCATCACAAGACAATTTTGTAGTTCCCCATTTACCCAATCAGGGTGACAACATTTCATTCCTCCTGCCCCAATAACAACGAAATTGAGGCTCCCACAGCTGTGAAAATAACCATCCCATGCTGCTTTGCGGTATGCTAAGTGGGGTGGGAGTGCCCATGCAAATAACCGAAATACCCATGCAACACTTTCCGCACTCCCCATAATTTACCACCAGATGTCAGGGTGGGGCTCATCCTGACTCTGCTTACACTTGTTACAGTTGAAATTGCACATTGCAGTGTAATGTATAATTTATAAGGACCCTTGCTTATTTCAGTAGGTGAAAGTGGTGTCCCCCATTCTTTTCCCTGTGGCCTCAGATTTTGTGCCCTCCTTTTGCTATTTGAAGGAGTGTTGACCTCAGACTTGAAAGCTGCATAACATGTAATAAGTTTGTGCTGTCTTATATTTGAGTCTAATCTTTTTTGGAGATGCCTTATCTGTTGCTGTCCAACATCTGGGCATAGCACAATTCAAATTTCTTAATCACCACTTTTGTTACTGATGATAACAAAATCAGCGGGGGGTTGGTTGGGGCAGGAGTCCGGGGGGGGGGTCATGATCCCTCTTGGGGTGAGGAGGGAACCGGTTGTTATGATTTTGGCAGCTCATCACTGGGTGTTGTTATTCCTACTTACAGGGGGATACTGAGACCCAGAGGCCAAGTAAGTTGCTGAAGTTCATGTGTTAAGGAATTGACAAGAATTGTTATTATACAAGAAGGAATTCCTGTGTTAGCTGCCTAACCACTGGACCATCCTTCCTGTCTGCCCTTGTGCTGGTGCAGGAGGGAGGAAGAGAGGTACCTACCTTTGTACACAGGTAGGGCAAGGACTCCCCAAACTAGTGCTGGCACAAACCTCTCCAGAGGCGTGGGGGGACAGTGGATGGGTAGGGCCACTACCCTTTCTGTATGAGGCAGAAAATTTGATCTGCTGCAGCTGCAATGACGCTAAGCTACACCTTTCTGAGTTTTGGCATGGTGCCCCCTAGTGCTGCCAATGGAGGAATGCACTGTTTTGTATCTGAGGTGTGGCTGTATGCTATAGTTCAACCCCCAGGTGCAACCAGAACACTCACAGAAAAGTTTTTAATAAAGTTATTATACAAGAAGTCATTTGTCTGCAATAAGTGTTATGTATATATATATATATATACACACACACACACACGAGTGTTAAGAATAAGTGTATGGACTTAGTGACTGCCTATTCACATAGAACATTTAAACTTGTATATAACCAGCCCATTGGAAGAAATATACAGTTGTATTCGTCACAGAGCAGTCACTTTGAAATTTCTGAGGATATTTTCCTTTTATATTATATTTCACTTCACTGCCTCTCCTGGCCCATGAATTACTTGTGTATATGCATAAGTCACTGTCCACTGGCTCCTGGATATGAGCCTGAATTTGCCTTGCAGAATTACAGTGTGATCCTTCAGAATAATGGTTCAAAATACTTTTAACTTTTTTACTGACCATGGAAAGGTAAATTCAGTAGCTCTCTAGAGGAACAATGGACAACTGCTGTGGCATAAGTAGGGTGACAAACCTAAGGGTATGTCGATACTACCTGCCAGATCCGCGGGTAGTGTTAGATGTATCAGTGATCGATTTATCTCGTCTCGTCTGGACGCAATAAATCGGTCTGCTAATCGACACCCGTACTCCACCTTGGCAGGAGGAGTAAGCGCAGTCGACGGGGGCGCGGTGGCAGTCGACGCGCCGCCGTGAGGACGGCCAGGTAAATCAAACTAAGATACTTTGACTTCAGCTACGCAAATAGCGTAGCTGAAGTTGCATATCTTAGTTCAACCCCCCCACCACCACCCAGTGTAGACCAGCCCTTAGAGAAGCTTTGGCAAACTATGCGTGTTCTTCGCCCAAAGGACTGATGAGTTTCAGTGTTATGAATCCTTCTTTACAACACTTTTGATTCAGGAGGGGTTCACACTGGAATGCTGATTCTGTAGAATGGGCTATGAATAAACATTTCATGATCTAAGTTAGGGAAAGGAGTTTAAATGTCATTGCTTTGAGGAGGGACAGGAAAACATCTGAGGTTCCCTTTGTATTGTTATTCACCCACATTAATCTGGCAATGAATAAGAAAAGCAGGGGGTATTTAAGGCTACTTTTAATGTAGAGCACAGACAGTTTTAAAGAGTTGTGATTTTTGTGAAGACTAATATTTCCTCAGTGTAAGTACAGCATTCTTGTATCAATGTTTGACCAGAATGACTTTCACAATACTCAGTAGTTGTAAGCTTCTTTGTATAATAATTATTGGCTAGCCTCAAGATAATGTCTTTTCATGATTTGGTTGATGCAGCTCAAATTCTTCTTTCCTATGTTCTTGCATGTTACTTTTTCTGATTTTGTATTGTTTTTTCCTTGAATCTGTTTGTTTTAAAGGATGCAACCAATATTGTCCAATGGTTAGTAAATTCTGACTTTATATAGTTATCACTATGAACATACTGATGGTGAAGTTCATGCATAGATCTCTTGATTGACTCCCCTTCCCCCCAGACAGGGGATAGCTGCACCACAAGACCAAAATTTGATGTGAAAAGGCCTACAGCCTCTGAATATACTGTATTTTTTTTTTTAACAACTACTGTTTTTCTGGAACTCTGACTGTTCAAGAAACGATAACGAACACAGACCATTCTCAGAACAGTTCTGACATTAACTTGACCCTCCCATATCAGAGAAGGAAATCACACCCCAAGACTCAACAAGAACTGGAAGGCAAAACAAAATTTTCTTTCCCTTGGAATCCAGAGACATACCAGCCCAGTCTAGGGTTTTGACATCAAGCCCTGGAGCTCAAAAATAGAAGGGTGGTCTGCTTGGGAGGCTAGATGAGTTTGGCAGACAAAAATGACTTAAATCTTCCTGAGACTAGAGCTAGTCTACACTGGCAACGCTAAAGCACTGCTGTGGCAGCGCTTGAACGTGGTTTGTTGCGGCAGAGCGCTGGGAGAGAGCTCTCCCAGCAATCTAAAAAACCCACCTCCACGAGGGGTGTAGCTACCAGTGCTGGCAGCACAGCTCCCAGTGCTGGTGCACTGTCTATACTGGCACTTCACAGCATTGAAACTTGCTGTGCTCAGGGCAGTGTTTTTTCACACCCCTGAGTGAGAAAGTTGCAGCGCTGTAAATTGCCAGTGTAGACAAGCCCTTAGTACAGGGGTGGGCAAACTTTTTGGCCCTAGGACCACATCAGGTACAGAAATTGCATAGAGGGCTGGGTAGGGAAGGCTGGGGGAGACTATGCCTCCACAAACAGCAAGGCATGGCCTGGCCCCTGCCCCTTATCCAGGCCCTCAGAAACTCCACCCCTATCCAACCCCCCCTGCTCCCCACCCCTGACTGCCACCCCGGGACTCCCACATCCTATCCAAACACCCCTGCTGTCTGCCCCCCGACCATCGCCCCGGACGCCCATCCCCTATCCAGCCCCCCGACCCCTATCCAACCCTCCCTGCTCTCCCCACCCCACATTACCTGTGAGGTGGGGGAAAGGGGGCTCAGTCTTTTCGCTGTGCATTTCCCCTGCTCGTTTGGCTGCTCTCCCTGGCAGTCAGGCAGGGCTTGTTCCCTTTCTGGGCTTGGCTGCAGGTGCCAAGCATGCTGGGGGTGGGGGAGGGGCCTGGCTTGCTCTGCCCCGTCTTGCTCTGCCCCGTCTCCGGCAGCAGGGCCCAGGCCCCTTGACTGCCCCCCGTTCCTCCCCTTCCCCCTCGAACTCCTCCTGCTCCCCACTCCCCGACCACACTGCCTTGGAGCACCAGGTCTGGTGACAATATTGCCATGCCACCCAGCCAGAGCTGCAGCCACGCTGCCCAGGTGCTGGGGGAACTGTGACTGCAAGGGAGGCAAGGAGGAAGGGGAACAGAAGGGGAGGGGCCAGGGGCTAACCTCCTTCCCACTCACTGTGCTGCCGGGTAGTTGGGCTGGCTCCTCCACAACCCTGTCCTGACCCCACTCCCTGGCAGGAGCTCAGGGGTCAGAGGGAGGGGTCCTGCAGGACGGATGTGGCCCACGGGCAGTAGTTTACCCCCCTCTGCCTTAGTAACTGCTTGTAGCAGGGTGGTCACCCGCTCCTGCCCTGAGAGGTTTAAGACAGCCCTGGGAGAGAGCTGTTGCAGGAGAAAGCAGCTATGAGGCTGATTGGGGCATGGCCCAGCTGCAGCTGCTTCCCCAATCAGGCCTCAGCTGGCCCTATATAAGAGGCTGGGAACTGGGAGCTCAGCGGACTCCTTCTAGCTTCTGAGAAGGAGGGACAGACCAGACCAGACCAGACCAGACCAGACCAGACCAGACCAGAGGCAGAGGCTCTGGGAAGCTCCTGCCTGGAAAGCCCCAGGCTGCAGCCTAGCAGAAGGCCAACGGGTACTGGGGTTTGCAGGGGTAGACCAGGGGTAGACAAGGGCAGCAGATCCAAACCCAACCTTGCCTGTGATGAGTGGCTTATACTGCATCTGCCCCAGGGCATGGAGGCTAGATGATGACTGTGAGTAGCCTTATACTGAGGTGAGGTGGGCATAGTGGGTGGGGGTCCCCAGAGAGGGGAGACCCTGAGACTGAGGGGTGTGTGACCAGGAGGTAGTACCCCAGATAACAGGGCACCGGGTCTGGGAGGGACATGGGGGCCAAGTAGCAGTGGGACACTGGCCTGCAGAGGGTGCTCTGGAGGCTGGATGAGCTATTTCCTGGAAGAGACCAGCAGGAGGCGCCACAGGGGTGATCCCCACATTGCTACATTGCTGTTGGTGAAAGAAAAGCTTTCCAGCTTACACAGCTATTCTTCAGGTCTGGGTAAGGTACGCAGTGTCACACCTAAATACAAGGTGGAACAGATTGTTTAGCACATAGTCTAAGAGACTATTCAAGGTGAAGTGGATAGATAACACCCCTGCAGTTGTAGGATTAAAAAAAAAGGTGTGTGTGTGTGTGTACAGGTTGCTGTTGTAAGCCACAAATCCAGTGCTTTTATTTATTCCATGATTTTTAGTGTCAATAAAGTTGGGAATTTAAGCTCCCAGCAGGGCCATTCTTAGGCATACACAGCTGCGTAGGCCACCATGAAATTTGGGGCACCAAATTGCCCCAAATTTCATGGTGCCCTCTAGGCAGCTGCGTGCTGCATATGCAGCAGCACCAGCCCCGACGACCAGCCCTATCCCTTAGCCGTCTCTCCCCCCTCCCTCCCCCCACAGGCTGCGCCCACTGCAAGGGGGAGGCTGTCCCTAGGAGGGTATGGAGCCCCAGACAACCCCCTCCACCTGACCTCTTACCCTTCCCCCCTGCTCTGGCCCAGCCCCATTCTACCTCTTCCCCCAGCGACCCCGCACTCACCGGCAGCAGTGTGAAGTGGAGCAGCCCGGCCCCAGCCCACTCTACTCCACCCGCTCCCATCTGCTGCACTCCGCTCCGCTTCCCGCCGCCAGTGAGTGCGGGGAAAGGATCGCCCCCCGCACTCACTGGCAGCGGGAAGTGGAGAGATGTGGCCCAGCCTGCTCCGCTTTCCTTGCCTCGGCCCCAGCCATGTCGCTCGGGTTGGGGAAAGGACCACCCCCTGCTCTCACCAGTGGCGGGAAGCAGAGCGACGTGGGTCGGAGCTGCGGAATAGAGCAAGCTGGGGCTGGACTGCTCCACTTCCTGCCGTTGCTGGTGAGTGCTGGGGTGGGGTGGGGCAGGGATACCTTCCCCTCCCCTGAGCAACATGGCTGGGGCTGGGGTGAGGGAAGCGGAGTGGGCTGCTCCTGGCCCCCCCACTAATCTGCTGAGCCACTCTAGGCCTGTGGGGCCCCCAAAAGTGGTCCCCCACAGCTCCTGCCTCCCAGACCCGGAGGGGGAGGCTTGGGGCCCCACACAGCCACCCTCCCATGGGGGGGCTGTGTAGGGCACCCAAATGGCTAGGGAGGGCCCTGGCTCCCAGACTTGTCCTTTGGAGGTGTTGTGCTGGTTCCTTTAAGGATGGGCACTGTGAGGTCAGCTATGGAGTGATCGCTTTGTGAAAAGTGTTCATCCACAGGTGATATGTTTTTGTCATTTATCATTTTTCTGTATGAGTTCATTTGAGAACATCGTGACTGTTTTGTTTCACATAGTTATTGTTGGGGCATTTAGTGCTCTGAATGAAATACACCACATATTGTGAAAGGCACATGTAAATCTTCCTGTTATTTAGAATAATGGAGAGGGTCAGTTGATGTTGCAGGAGAGAACAGAGATATCTTTAGGTATGATGAGGCTTCATATATAATAAAACCGTGTTTAAAAAAATTGAAATAACCATGTCAAGTTCAGCTTCATTCATAACAAAATAATATCTGTCTAATATAATTTCTAAAGTCTCACCACTGCAGTATCTACCAACTGATTGGGAAGAAGACACAGTCAATGGAGAAGAAAAATCTGCAGATTTGAAGAGGTCATTTAGTCCTGCAGAACGAACTATTAACCATCAGTTTATTTTAGCTCTGAAGCTGGTGATGTGCTGCACAAGAAAGAGGACAGTCTTGGGTTGTTTTGTTCATAAATGAAAATAACATGTGTACTGCTAAATCCTTCTATATAAATGAAAAAAAAGTTAGAGAGCACAACACACTTTGTGTGACTAATACAATTTAGGACTGGGGTTTATAATGCTTCCCCTTACCCCAGAAACAATCAAGAACAAACCGTTTCCCTGTGTTCAAATCCAGCATTTTAGTGAGTTGACTCTATGCATCTCTACGCACATTTACTTTCAGCTGTGAATAATTTGCCATTAAGATTAAATTGAAATCTTATATAACTAGTGGTCTTGAAACAAAAAAACAATGGGACTTGTTCTAAATCTTAGGAAATATCTGACGCTTTGGGTCAGATTCTTCTCAATTGCACCAATGTAAATTCAGAATAACTCCACAGAAGAGCTTAAAATACTTTTGAAAATGGGACTCAGCCTCCTTGATTACGTGTGCTTTTGAAAATTTTACCCAACATGCTTAAATCCTCATATCACATGTTAACATGACTGCAATGCTTACTCCTTAGGCTAACAAACCCCACAAATAAACTACTGTTCTGACAAGAGTGGGGTAGGGTTACGTGCATTTTACAGGCTGAATTTCCAGTGGTCAGCACATCTCAAGGGAAGAGCCATGCAACGCCAATCAATTGAATTTTGCACAGGTTTCAGCAGTTGTTGTTTCATAAGTTCTCAACTCTAGTGGTCCACTCAGAATTGCATCTTTTCTTGACGCTCAAGTGATCAGTGAGTTTTGCTACCTCTTGCCTTGCTCTAGGAACACTCATCCAGAAGCCTTTTAAGGGGGCCAGGATGGCCCATCTCTCCCTCCTCCATTCTCTGGTGTCTGCAGTGTGCCATCTGATCTATTTTTCTTCCTCCTCGATCTGCCATGGGTGGGTAATGAACTTCTACCTTCCACTTATCCACAATCCATCTATTACTTTTTTTGCCATATAGGAGTTCTTTATTATCCCAGCACATCTCGGCTCCAGAGGAAAGGGCCAAAAGGAAGAATAGGATGTATGGGGAGGGGGATGTGTGGGCTGCACCCAGATGATAGAAGCTGGGGTACCTTTTGGTCTCTAGAAGACATGGGGTCAGGAAAAGGGTCATCTGACTGCCTCCTGAAGCTGGACACTGGCAGCCCACCCAGTGACCTCTGCTATGTCTACACTAGAGACATTACAGTGGCACAGCTGTAAATAATAATAAATGAAGGATGACTCAACTTGAGAATGAAGTATTTCAATGAGATGTCCTTGTAATGTGTACTTTTATCTGATTAAAAATAGCACTGCTTGGTTCAATTGCATAGACCAGGAGTCTAGTTTTCTCTGCATCCATCTTTACTTGTTTGTAATATCAGATGAATTTAGCACCACTTTTCCCATTTCTTACTGAGCACAGTTAAACTTCTCTGTGGAGGGTAAACCAGGCTGGCTTCCTGAAGCAGAACTAATCAAATAACTTATGAGCCCAACAGTTGTTTCTGTTTTTCAGGCCAGGTGTAATCTTATGAACCATTTTTTCTCTTCTTCCCAGGAGTAAACGATGACTGGGCTGATGGCCAAAACTTTAATTAAATGTATTTTTTTTCTTCTAGATGCACATAATGTCACCTGGCATTGTGGTTGCTACCTTTATAATTAGTCATCAAATAGCATGATACATGCTTTTTTATTTTCAGCAGAAAGTGATCACCGATTAATTTATTTTTGGAAGGTATATGAGGAATGGTATTAACAAGTACAATTCAACTTTTTCCATGAAGAATTTACAGAGAGAACCACAGCCCTCAGCTAAGCTGATCTTTTGTCAAAGGAAAGGATTTGTGGAATCTCGCAGGAAGAGGTTAATTTTTGGTTTTACTTACATTGTTCTCTCTTACACAAACTCAGAATTGGACTAATAGAATGAAAAATAACAATTCAGTTGTTCAAAAATTGTTCACAATTGAATTGTGAATTGTCACAATGCAAGAAAAGTGCATGTGTGTTCAGAGGGCCTGATTGTGGTTTCACATCGGTCTTACGGTGATATGACTCCATTGAGATCACAATTTTAATGCATTTCTGTCTCCATCTGCTGGAAGGGAGGATCAATTTACTTGTTTGGGCTGGTATAGGAAGACTTGGAGAAACCAAATTGCAGAAAGAGGTAGAAATGATCATTTATGTATGATGTTTTTAGATTGCACATCTTTTTTCATTAGTAGCAATTGATATAGGGTCCATATTTGTGGCATAATTATTGATTGGGGTCTTAGCAAATGTGTTTGCTAAAGGAAGTACTTGGTGCATTTCTGAAGGGTTCCAGCCATTATTAGAGGTCTTAGACTATCAAATTACCATTCCCCTACCTGATAGTGTTTCATGCACAATAAAATTCAATACCTGTACCAAAATAAACTTACAGATCATGTGGCATTTTAAAATGTCAATAAGATAAATAGGGCCTGTAAACATTTGTAAGCAGATTTTATCTTCCTGGCATGGTATATTCTTCCTTCTTGAACATTTAGAATGGAAACATCTGTGTTTTTTTTATTATACTGAAAGCTGACTGATTACAGCCAGTTACAGATTGAATTACAGGCATCAAGTTACACAGAAGAAATTAAAAAAAAAAATTCTGAGTGTAGACACGATTAAATGTTGCATTCTCAGACTAACGTGCTTATAATGGGGATGCTAAAGATGGAGGGTGTTAAACATCATTTGCTATTTGTTTTAATCATAGGAAATTATCTACACAAGTCAGAGTAAATTTAAAGCTAATTTTCATAACAGCAGATGTCCACTTTTTAAGCTTCATGGCTGCTTCTCTTTGTAGTTGACCATTACACTAGGTAGTTCAAATGCTTTTTGACAAACAGCTTCATTAAAAAAAAATTTAAATAAATCCCCAACAGATAAAAAATGCTGGAAATGAACAGCTAAGGGTCTGTATGTTGTGGCTCAGGACCAAAGCCTTGCATACTAGTGAAAGAAGAAAAGGAAAGAAAATACTGCAGCCTGCCACTTGAAGGCACACGCTCTGCATGGAACTTGTTTATTCTGACCCAGGTGTCTTGAGAGTTAGGACTGAAGTTTCTTCAACTTGGTTCAAAAGGAGAGCAAAAGGCCATATGAATAAAGCCTTGCTTCAGATGCAGGCAGGGGAGAAGAGAGAAATAAATCAGCTCTATCTTAAAGTCTCCATTAGGTCATACAGGCCTGCTGTGTAATAGGGTAGTTACTTTCCCACTTTCCCCTTGCTTCCTGGTCTAGGAGCTTCTGGACACCCTTTTCTTCCTGGATAGGAGAGAGCCCTTCCTTTTTCCTCCATGGGACCCTCCTCAGCCCAACGCACTTTCCTTTTTATATCCTTGCTATAATCTACTCGGGGATTTTCTACCTTTCCAGCAGGCACACTGAGCAGCTTCGTGGTGAGTAAGCCCTCTGGCAAGTCCTCTTCCTACGCTCTACTCTAAGGAGGAGGAGGCAAAGAAGGGATAATATTCACCCCAGCACAGAGATCCAATCAGTCTGCCACTGTCATAATCCTACATCACTTATCAGCCCCACCCACCCAAGCCAGCTTTGCCCTCTTGATTTCTTAATAATTGAAATACACTGTTGGATGTATAGTGTTAATTTTGTATATAGTTTACTAAATGTGTAGTAAAGATTCTGAAAGGAATGTGTTTCTAAGAATATTTCTCCCACTTAATTTTCCCTAGTCCTTGCATGCCCTCAATCCTATGCCCTGACAGTCTCCTGCACTACTCCAACAATTACACTATGTGGAATGTCTACTTCTGTGGTTCCCAGTGCCAAAGTATCTGAACACCTCACAATCTTTAATATATTTACAACACCCCTGAGAAGTAGGGAGGTGCTATTATCCCCATTTTACAGATGGGAAACTAAGGCACAAAGCAGCTAAGTGATTGGTCAAAAAGAGGTCTGTGGTAGAGCAGTTTTAGGCTAGTGCCTTAGCCACATGGCGAAGCATAATTCCATACCACCCCTTTACATGCTCCCGGTCAAGCACACCTGTATCCCAAACCCCTTTTGTTCTTCTGCTGTATCTCCATGAAAAGGAAATTATGCAAATACAGACTTTGTTTCACGGGCAAAAGATCCATTCATTCCTGGATCAGTGTCAAAAAAGCACCCTTATAGCAATCTCAATTAAAATCTTTAGAACTGCCATGCCCAGATAATTAATATTATTGTGGTATTCCCTATACAAAGTGTAACTCCTAACATTAATTAGGCAAGAGGAAAACTGTATCAAATTTAATGGCAACCATTGTAGAATGAGGAAACGATCACCATTTTAAAGTCTGGTACTTGCAAATCATCAGGGATCAAAACAAATGCTGCAAACCCCTGGAAAGATGAGACTCTTCACTTCCCAGTGGTGTATAAAATAGCAGCATTCTGATTACTATAATTTCTCTCCTCCTTCAGTTTCAACATAATTTTAGCAGCTGCTGTCTTGGGAACTGCAAAGGCTAGAAATCAGAGCTGTAGTTATATCCTCTCTGGAAGCCTGGAATGCAGCATTCAGGAGGCATAACATATTACTCTCTAACTTTAGCAGTTTGTGAGATAGTGCCTGCCAAAATCATGTCTGAATTGAAGTGCAGGGCTGTGGGAAAACTAGATGATAATAAGAATGACGTGATGTTTAAAGTCCACACAACTTATCAGGGCTTGGAGGCCCGGCATACATTTCTAAGCACTGATGCTGGACCAATGATCCAAAAGAAAAAAATGTCAATTCCTTTTAGTAGCAGTGGGGCTATTGAGACAGTCTATGCTGCTGTTGGCTCTAGAATGCTGTAGGAATTTCTCAAGGAACAATGTTTCATTCTTTAATGTCAGAGTGTCAGAAGAAAACCAAGGATAGAAGGGGAAAAGAAATGCATTAAAAGTATTGAAGATCCCAATTTTTTAAATATCCACATGAAGCAAAGTCTTAAAAATTCATTCCTTCACAAAATCTGGATAGCAGTTCCCCTTCACACCTGTCAATATCAATATTTAGGGCTATGTTTCCGCTGCTGCACTAACAGCAAAAACATTATAAGGGACATGGCTCCCTGCACTATTATGTGTTAATGCTCTAAATTGCTACAGGAAAGTATAGAAATACGAACTCTGGATTTTGTATGTTTAAAAATATTGGTTTACCATTTGTGGGTTTTTTTCTTTTTTTAAAGTATATTATCAAATTAGGGCAATTGAACCGCAGTTCTAATTTTGATGGAAGAAGACTCATAGATTTAAAGGCCAGAAGGGAACATCATGATCATGTAGTCTGATCTACACATGGCAGGTCACAGAACTTCACCCACCCAATCCTGTAATAGACCTAAAACCTCTGGCTGAGTTACTGAAGTCCTCAAATCTTGATTCTAAGACTTAGCATTTCAGAGAATTCACTGTTTACTGTAGTTCAAACCAGCATGTGATCCGTGTCCCACTCTGCAGAGGGAGGCAAAAAACCAAAAAACCCAAGATCTCTGCAAATCTGATCTGGAGGGACATCCTTTCCCAGCTCCAAATATGGGTTATCAGTTAGACCCTGAGCATGGGAGGAGCTCACGAGTCAGACACTTGGGAAAGAATTCTCTGTAGTAACTCAGCCCTCCCCATATAATGTCCCATCTCCAGCAATTGGAGATAGTTTTTAATATACGTCGAGAATAGGCCATATGCCACTGTAGGCAACCTCATCATACCATCCCCTCCATAAACTTATGAAGCACAGTCTTGAAACAAGTTAGGTTTTTTGGCGCCACTTTTCCCCTGGGAAGGCTGTTCCAGAATTGCACTCCTCTGAGGGTTAGAGGACCTTAATCTAATTTCAATCCTAAACTTGTCGATGCCATTTTATATCCATTTATTCTTGTGAAAACATTGACCCTTAACCAAAGTAAATTTTCCCCCTGCTTGGTGTTTATCCCTCTGATGAATTTATAGAGAACAATCATATCTCCTCGCAGCCAAGCCAAGCTCCTTAAGTCTCATGTCACAAGGTTCTCCATTTCTCTGATCATCCTAGTAGCCCTTCTCTGCACCTGTTCCAGTTTGAATTAATCGTTCTTAAACATGGGAGACCAGAATTTCACATAATATTCCAGATGAGGTGTCATCAGTGCATTGTATAAAGGTAATAATACTTCTCTACCTCTATTGGAAATATTTCACCTCATACATCCTAGGACTGCATTAGCCTTTTGCATGGCTGCATCATATTGGCGGCTCATAGTCATCCTGTGATTGTCCAATGCATCCAGGTCTTTCTCCTCTTTCACTTCCAACTGATACGTCCCTAGCTGTTAGCAAAAATTCTTATTGTTAGTCCTTAGATGCATGACCTTTCACTTCGCACTATTACATTTTATCCCATTTCCATTACTCCAGTTTTCAAGGTCATCCAAAACTACTACTCTGATATTCCAGTTCTCCTCCATATTAAAAATACCTCCCAACTTTGTGTCAATCGCACATTTTATTAGCACATACCCATTTTTTGTGCCAAGGTAATTAATTAAAATGTTAAATATGATTGATCCCAAGACCAATCCCTAAGGAATTCCCCTAGTAACTTCCCTCTAGCCTAACAGTTCACCTTTCTGCATGACTTATTGTAGTCCTCCCCCTTCCTTAACCAGTTCCTTACCAACCACTCAGTTCTCATATTAATCCCCATCTTTTCCAATTTAACTAATAATTTCACATGTGGAACCATATAAAATGCATTACTGAAATTCAGGTAGATTAGATTTGCTGCATTTCCTCTGTCTAGAAAATCAGTTATCTTCTGAAAGAAAGAGATCAAGTTAGATTAGGTCGGGCACAATCTATCTTTTGTAAAACCATGTATTTTATCCTAACTACTCTTTATGTCTATGTCCTTAACTACTCTGTCTTTCAAAAATATTTCTAAGACCTTGCATTCAACTGAGGTCAACTAATGTGCATGTAGTTTTCCAGTTCACATCACTCCCACCCCCACCCCTTTCTTAAATATAGGTACTATATTTGTCATTCTTCAGTCATAGGTATGATCTCCAAGTATACAGATTTATTAAAATTTGCAATTTCATGTTCCAGTTCCTTTAATATTCTTGATGGAGATTATCTGGGCACCCCAATTTGGTCCCATTAAGCTGTTTGAGTTTGGCTTCCACCCTAGATGTGATAATTTCTACTTCTGTCTTCTGTGCAATGTCCTATCTTTGAACTTGTTAAAAAAGAGAGAGAGAGAAAGAATTACTTTAAAAAATACCAGCCTTAATTCTTAGTTATAAATAAAGTACCCAACTGACTTAGGCACAAAAATCCCACTGACTTTCAATGGGACATGAGCACCTAAATCACTCAGATGCTCTTGAAAATCAAACTCCAAAAATCTTAAACTGTAGCATAATATAAGATTGAGGGGGAATTGAATGGCTCAGGGGACTGAGAATTCAAAGAAGACCAAATAATTGTAATAGAAAAATATCATCTCTCTCATCCAAATATTGTCCATAGAGTCTTCCCCCTCCTCATTCAAATCTAACTTCAGTGGTTAAAAGTTAATGCTATTGATGATCTATGTAAAGTGAGTTGTTTTCCGCCAATTTCCTAGGGATAGAATGACCTGATGATGGCAAAAATATCAATCAATTGGTTGGCTGAAACTGAAGTATCCTCTATTGCTTCTTTGCACATGCTCTAGTGCTGGACTGAGTTACGTTGACTGAACAGTGTGGAGGAGCTTGCATTGTTGCTTTCAAAGTTGTAATTAATTTGTGAATAAAGATCTTCAGTCCCCAGTGTTAATGTGCTGTTGATATGTTATTTGATCTGCTTTTCTGCTTTCATTAGGAAGATCACATGTTAACAATGTCAGAAGATACATGTATGATAGTTACAGATTCTGAGGTCAGGCGGACAAACTTCGGCACCCTGAGCAATACCCTCACAATTCTTCCAGGTCACGACCTTGGAAAGATTCTGTTTTGTGTCCAAATTCAACTTACTTACTACTTCGTCCCTCCCATCAAATCATATTAATTTCTTCTGCCCCCAAATCCATTACTTCTGTTCTGCCACCTAACACAAAAATCCTTTCATTTCCCTGCTAGCCCCAAAGGTTTTCTACTTACCCAGGCATAGAGTTAAGACCTGGCCTGCTGGCCACATGGGAGTTAATGCCTGCTGCATAGTTGGTGTAGCCATATCTGGGACAATGCAGGCTGGATGGCTGAAAGCAGGAACTGATAGACAAATACCCAATTGTCTGGTGGGCCTGGTCATAGCTGCACTTAATCATGCACCTATTTTTTTCAAATGACAGAATCATTTAGAGAGGAATGATGGTCACTACATCTGAAATGCATTAGTTTGAATTTAAAAAATGCAGTTGTAAACGGTATATTTTTAATGAGATAACTAAATAGAAGGACCAAAATCAAGGTAGTGCTGGTACTTTATCTTAGACTTATGGTTTTCCCTTTTTCTCTCTGCATCTTTTGGATTTAATAATGTAGTCTGAATCTACACCCTGCCATTGTAATCAATATCATGGTCTGCACTCCCTACCTGATCTCTCCACCTGCTTTCTTCTCCCTTCTCTACAAAGAGAAGCTTTCAGGGAATTCTGGTGCATCAGGATTGCTGAAGGAGGCTAGGGATGGGGGAATCAGAAGCCAGTGTAGAGACACAGGGCTTTTGCATGGATAGTTTGGAGTCTCTTCAAATTCCAAGCCAAACATGCCCTCCCCATTGAAAGAATGACGGGGGTGGGGAAGTAAGCAAATGGAAATACAGGGTGTCTCCTTATATTCAACCCCAAACAAATATACCTAGTTATCATGTTTCAGTTGTCATGGTCTGCCACAAGTGGAAAGATTGTCTCCAATGAGTTATCAACTCTCAAATTGTGTTTGATTCTTTATAGGAACTTGAGTGCAGAGAGTTGTCTGCTATGTAGTGATGGCTTGCCTGCAAGCAATTCCTACTTCACCCCAATCTTTTAGGAAAGTGCCTTGTGCTAACCAGGTGAATGGCCCTTTGCTAGCCACCAGTTCCTGTTTTTCTAAATGTGTAGCAGCACACTAGTTAAATCATATGCCTGGTGATGTAGGCAATTCTTCCCTTAATTAGGTAAGTGAGCAGTGGATTTTTGGGTTAAGGTCTGTCTGGATTATACAGATATGTGGCACTTTGACATAATTGAGTTCCCAGCTATGGCATGCTGTCTCCTCTTCCACATTCCTCCTACCCCTTTGGAGTGTGGTCTTTTCTGTAGCTGTTGGTGGGTGCTCTTTCTGCTTATGTCATTCAGGTAAGGCAAATACCATTGCTCTTCATCTATTTAGCTTTGTAGAGTAATGAGCATTATTATTTTGTGTAAGTATTGGAGCATTGGCGTTGTCCTTTATCTGTTTAAGGGTGCGCAAGTGTATATACCAAGGGGATTTCCTCAGTCACCAAGGTTGCAAGGTTTATTGTGAGAAAAACAGCATTCCAAGAGGACGGGAGTGGATGAGATGAAGCCTGACAAAATGGCACCCTGTTTTGTTTATCTCCTTTGTATTTCAGAATGTTCGTGTAGTCTTGATAGTTTACAGCTTCTGCCAAAGCTAATGTCAATTAACTGTCCAGTGGAGTATTTGACCGAAATCCTTTCTACATTCTTCTCACCCTTTCCCCTGGGAGGAAGAAAGTCTCTGAAACATGCACAGAATATTATTCATGGAATTGCTTCACAACTCATGTCCCTTGCGCAGCAGATTATTAACCATTTGATGCAGGCAGATCTGGTTCTGGATCATAGTCATTTTGTGTTTGGATGAGAAAAAAGGAAACCAGTAGCTTTCAATGCACAAGATATTTGTTCTTGCATTGCAGGAATAGGAGACAAGAATGTTCAGAGGATTCTGAGTGAATTAAGTTACCCTATGCTTTTGTCCCTTCCCCTTCCACCTCCCATAAACAAGTTGTGCAATGGTAATGATTATATAAAGCTTATCTGCAGATATGAGTTAAATAACTTTTAAAAAGTGAGTTTTCTCAGTGACTTCAGTGGTAGCAGACCAGGTACTTTTATTGATACAGTAAACAAAATTCCTGGAAACAAAAATATATAACTTTTATTGTTCTATGCTACTATATTTTGACATTATATAATTATTATATAATTGACATTTTAGTTTTGTTGTCATTTTCCATCAATGGCCAATGTTTTGATAATTTTTTGAGTGTTAGTGGAGTGGACATTTTCTGTAAAAGCTGCTCCTATGTTGGAAAACAAAACAAACAAAATTTATGCATGGTGTGCTTTTGCTTTTTGCATCTTTGCTTTGGTTCAGCAGTTTCCAACAAAGCTGTTCCATTTCAGAACTGAGCTTATTAAATCACAGTATATTTTTCTTCCTGGTTGATCTTTTAAAGTACTGACAGGGAAATATTTTAACCATATTGCTTTGATTGACAGATATAATTGTGTCTGTCTATCCTTGAACAAAATTATGTATAAGCAAGGTATTTCAGAAAAAGAGTGTTTTGCGTCTCTGTCCTCCCCTATATAAACTGCTATTATTGAATTACAGTGAATTTAACCAAATTTCAATTCACCATTTAATGTTGTGCAGTTTAGAAGATGAAACAAAATAATTGGATTATTATTTTATGATTTAAATTTTGCTAATGGTTATTGCTTTAAACTAGATCTCATCTTAAAAACTACTTTTGATCACACGTTCAGAAGATTTCCTTTTTTATCTTCTTTCATTTCTTTTCTAATTTTTGTCTTTTTGTTAGTAATGAGAACTAAAGAATATGAGCCAAATTCTCTTCTGGTACCTTCACTAGAGTCAATGAGCATTGCCTATTTACACTCTGGATTTAGTCCTATGCCTTTCCGTTTTAATATTTCAATCCTGCAAAGATGCATGCACATGCTTAATTTTAACCAGTGTGAATGGTCCCATTGAAGTCAATGGATAAAGTCAGGGACATGCTTATGTACTGCGAGATCAGGGCCTAAATCAGTGCTGAGATTTTATTAAGTAAAACTGTTTGAAATGAGTCTTTTTTAGCTCTTCCTGAGCTGGCATGGTTCAGTGCTTTGTTTTAGCTTGTTGACTATCAGACAGCATTCATTTGTCAGTTCTGTACAGTTGGCAGTTTTGACAACTAAAAGTCAAGTAGTTTTCTAGTAAAAGGACGTTTTACATGTAAAGATGATATGTAAAGTGTGGGTGTTTATGTATACTCAGTAATTTGCTATGCAGCAGAGACCAGAATGGGTTTCTCAAGTAAGGCATGGGCAAATCAAATCCTGACTTTTCCCCAAAGCCCTCCAGCCATATTTGGTGATACCACTGTTTTCAAATACTGCTTTGCATGTGGTCAAATGTGCTTACTCTCTGAGTCAGGAGCACTAGTCACTGCTGTGCCCACCTGATCTGACCAGGAGGCAGCATTTGACCCCTCACCAGCTAGACACTTGCCATTCTACTGTCCTCCAGAAAGGGCAAGAGAAGACACCTGCTGTTCACTCGCCTTCCTAAGCCTCTAGAGGAAGATAGTGAAGATCCAATGTCAGGACCAATCTACCTGGATCTCCAGGTGAGGGTAGTGAAGACCATGGACCCTCTCCTACCCAAAAAGGAGCCTCTCCCTTTTCCCAGTCAGTACCCACTCCACTTGGAACAACCTCCCCACCAGTGTGCCTGTCACTATGGGAGCAGGCAGGCTTCCCAGCCCCACATGTTGTGTGTTAAAATCACCATGAAAATTGCTGCCGATAGGAGGCAGCACAACCATAACAAATGTTATTGATCTTACAAAACCCTAAGCTATGCGACATATTCCTGGCATGTTGTCTATTAACTATTTACATATATATTGTTGTGGTAGTTGGTGCTCTTACCCATAAAGGTCCAAGTTCTTTTTGTTAGTAAGTAAGCAAGCTTTTTGTTATGGAAGAAAAGATTTGTTGTCGTTTATACAAGGTTTATTCTCTTCCTTGGTCTCTGATTAGATTCTTGAGGCAGCATTGCTCCTTGGAAACTGGTCTTTGATGTTGTGCTGAGATTCTTGAAAGAAGAGAGTGCCTATATCTCATATCAGGTCTAGTGTATGGCCTGGTCTACATTACGGGGTTAGGTCGAATTTAGCCGCATTATGTCGATTTTAAAAATGAATGCATCCACCCAACCAACCCCGTTCCGTCGACCTAAAGGGCTCATAAAATCAACTTCTTCTGTACTCCTCCCCGGCGAGGGGAATAGTGCTAAAATTGACTTTGCTGAGTCAAATTTGGGGTAGTGCGGATGCAAATTGATGGTATTGGCCTCCGGGAGCTATCCCAGAGTGCTCCATTGTGACCGCTCTGGACAGCACATTGAACTCTGATGCACTAGCCCGGTACACAGGAGGAGTCCCGAGAACTTTTTAATTTCATTTCCTGTTTGGTCAGCATGGCAAACTCAGCAGCACAGGTGACCATACAGTCCCCCCAGAATTGTAGAGCGTAGAATGTTTCTAACCTCCCCCTATCATCTCTGTCCCTGAGGTTATCGCAGATAAGAAGGTGAAAAAAACGCACTTGTGATGACATGTTTTCCAAGCTCATGCAGTCCTCCCGCACTGATAGGGCACAGCTTAATGCATGGAGGCATTCAGTGGCAGAGGCCAGGAAAGAATTAAGTGAGTGCGAAGAGCGGAGGCAGGATGCGATGCTGAGGCTAATGAGGGAGCAAACGGACATGATGAAGCCTCTGTTGGAGCTGCAGGAAATCCAACAAGAGCACAGACGCCCGCTACATCCACTGTACAACTGCCTACCCTCCTCCCCATGTTCCATAGCCTCCTCACCCAGACGCCCAAGAATGCTCTGGGCACCCAGCCACTCTGCTGCAGAGGATGGTCCAAGCAACAGAAGGCTGTCATTCAAACAGTTTGATTTTTAGTGTGGCTACAATAAGCAATGTGGCCTTGTCCTTCCCTCCTCCCCCACCCCACCTGGGCTACCTTGTCCGTTATCTCTCTCTTTTTTTTTAATAAAGAAAGAATGCATGGTTTCAAAACAATAGTTACTTTATTTCAAAGGGGGGAATTGGCTTACAGGGAATTAAAATCAACAAAGGGGGTGGGTTTGCATCAAGGAGAAAAACACACAACTGTCACACCAAAGCCTGACCAGTCATGAAACTGGTTTTCAAAGCCTCTCTGATGCGCAGTGCACCTTGCTGTGCTCTTCTAATCACCCTGGTGTCTGGCGCAAAATGATTGTCTCCCGTTGCTTTCATGGAGGGAAGGAGGGAGGGGAGAGTGACAACATATGCCCAAAACCACCCACGACAATGTTTTTGCCCCATCAGGCATTGGGAGCTTAACCCAGTATTCCAATGGGTGGCGGAGACTGCAGGAACTGTGGGATAACTACCCACAGTGCACCGCTCTGTAAATTGATGCTAGCCATGGTAGTGAGGACGCACTCTGCCAACTTAATCTGCTTAGTGTGGACGTACGCAATTGACTGTATAAAATTGATTTCTAAAAATCAACTTCTATAAAATTGACCTAATTTCCTAGTGTATTTAATGTGTAAATAAAGCAAGTTACACTTAAAATGTACCCAGAATGTGTGCCACTGATTGTTCTGTCTAGACTGTGAAGCCAACCTGCAAAGTCCTGATATTTGCTACTGTTCAGCAGAGGGCACATGTTAGTGTCAAACAGGATACTGGTGTCAGAAAAAGGGACAACAATACAGATACAAGTATCAGAGGGGTAGCCGTGTTAGTCTGGATCTGTAAAAGCAGCAAAGAGTCTTGTGGCACCTTATAAACTAACAGACTGTCGAAGTGGGTATTCGCCCTCGAAAGCTCATGCTCCAAAACGTCTGTTAGTTTATAGAATACAGATACAGAGCACTCTTGGAATATATTGTAGCAACAGGGGTACTGAAACCAGAGCTGGTGTAGGCATAAGCAGACTAAGCAATTGTTTATGCCCCCAAACAGCTCAAGGGGCTCCTCTATTTGCTATTTATTATGTGTTGGGGGGAGGACCCAAAATATTCCTGCTTAGGGCCCCAGTGGGCTAGCACCACCTCTGACTGAAACCCATCTTGTTCCACTGCTGTTGCTGATGGACCCCCCAACTCTGGTGCTTAGAGACCCTGAGAGTACACGAGACCTAATTTTCCACTCTCCAAATGTAATATCCTATGTTTCTCTGTGCATATTTAAAGCTGTCAAGTGAGGCCTTTGTGCTGAATTAGGTTAGGCAGTTTAGTGATGTGGACTAAAGCCAAAGAGATATCGAAGCATTTTGGTTGGAAAACAATGAAAGATTTAGTATCTGGTGTTACAAATGGTAATTTATGTACATTATGTAATATTGCTGTAGAATGCGACAGACGTTTGCTAGGGGAAAGAAATGTATATGTTCCTGAGGACTGGCTACTAGTCCACGTGTTCTCAGATCAGGAGCTAATCACAGCCAACAGATGGCAAAGCCACACAGAAAGAAAACCTAAAGGAAAGTATTCACATACAAACACACACGCACTTCTTTTGTCACAAAACTACTTTCAAATATAGTAACAACAACCTAAAGGTCTGGACTAGATGTGAACAGTGAATAGAATTTCATGATGGAGTGCCAGAAAAAGCCGGCTGGTCTAACCTTTACTGTTTGTGAATTATGGAGACACCTACTGATTAAAGTTGGGAGGAAAAGTTGCTGGTTGTGGTAACTATCTTTGAACAAAGGCATACTTTCTTTGTCCCTCTCTCACTTGATAACAGTTGCAATATTTACTTTTAACTAAGATTTATAATTTTATTTAGCAATTTAGATTTGCTGAATTAAGTTCTCTCTTAAGCAGTTGCCTCCTAATGATTAAGTGGCCAAATTATCCTGTGCTTCCTGACTGGGTAAAATTTCCACTGAAATCAGTGGGAGTTTTGCTTGAGTAAGGACTGCAGGATTTGGCCCATTTCTTTCTCATGCTGTACCTCTAGAATTTAAGACCATCTCAAACACAGTCTTTGGATTTCTGCTATCTGTACTTTTCCGACTGCATTCATTCTTCCCATGGCACAGTAAAAGTATATTAATCCTCACCTCACCATTTTACCCTGCTGAAAATTCTGGCTGAATCCCTTCTGTGCCCGTCTATTGTGAGACGGACACAGGCTTAATCAAGTATGTCTATAGAAACTTCCACTGTTATGAAACCAGCAGAGAGAATCACCTGGTGTGCGAGGAGGATTGAAAGTCCTAAAGTGTGGTTTTGCTAAGCTGTAGCAGTGCCTACATGGGACATTCCTGCTTGGCAAGCTAGTGCTTTCTAGAGCAGTGGTGGGCAACCTGTGGCCCGCAGGCCGCACGCAGCCCGTCTGGGTAATCCGCCTATGGGACATGAGACAGTTTGTTTATATTGCTTGTTGGCAGGCATGGACGCCCACAACTCCTAGTGTCCTCGGTTCACCATTCCCAGCCAACGGGAGATGTAGGAAGTGACGCGGGCCACAGGGATGTGCTGGCCGCTGCTTCCCGCAGCTCCCATTGGTCACAGTTTGCCATTCCCAGCCAATGGGCGCTGCACGAAGCAGTGCGGGCCACAGGGATGTCTAGAGTCACATCCTGGCTTGCCATACAGTAACTTGCTGTGTAGACAAGCCTTGGGATTACACGCCTGTATAGGGAAGGGGAGTCAGAATCTCTCTTACACTGCTGTGTTGGCTTCCCAGACCCACTCCCTGTAGAGCAGGTGGATGGGGAGGATCAGGAAATAAGCCCTCAACTCAGCAGCCAGTGCAGCTAAACCAGCAGGGTAAGTGTTGTAAGTTTGCTGCTGGTAGAGGCCAGAAGCAAATCCCTACCTTCTTCCTGCAGCAAGTGAAGCATACGAATACTGCTGTAGGCCTGACTGTTTTAGTATCAGCCACTGCAGTCTTATTTTTCTGTTGCATATCCAGCACTAACAAATTTTTAGGCAGTTAGGCAATTAAAAAAATGTTTTTGTAATCACTAAACCCTTTGAAGAAGAAACACCTGAACATCTGAAAAAGAGCCCATCCAGGGGAAAGAATAAAGAAATGCTTGGTTGGTGCTCCTGCATTCAAATTTAGTATGTCAGGAGGCTTTTTAAATTTTTCATCTCCATTGAGAGAGTCTCTTGAATATTGCAGCTGATTCTGACGTAAGTCTGATGTATACTAGAAAAGTGCACTGGTTTAACTAAAAATCAGTCTAGTTAAACCACGGCAGACCTCTAGCCTTATGTAAATTGGTTTTAGTTAATCTCCATTGGCGTTTGCACTGGTTTAACTAGATCATTTAAAAAAATCTATGTAGCTAAATTGATGCACAGTTTAAATATAAACAAGATCTTAGACTCTCAACCCAGTTTGTAATAGTTATAGTTACAAACAAAGAGAGACATTTTGCTCCCTCTCCCCTCCCCTAAAGAATTCTCTGCTTGACCCCCATGTGATTAGATCAGGCTATGCAACAAAGATCGGAGGGTGAAATTCTGACCTCACTGAATTAAATGGCAAAGCTCCCATTGATTTCAGTAGGGCTAGAATTTCACTCAAAGACTTTCAGCATGAGGAAAACTTTTCTTTCCAGAGACAGTGATGCAAAACCAGGCATCTTGTGTAACTTCAACTGATAAGCTCTAAGAACTGTTGTTCAACTGGATAACTTTGGCAAAACTTTTAATTTGGATCACTCTGGAAGACAGACATTGATATGTTCTCATCTGGCAATTACTGTGTTCCTGACTGGTCACATCTTCTTTACAACCGAACACCACCTCTCCTATGCCATAAAAGTTATAACCTACCTTAGAAGCATGAATTTGATAAGAGACCAAACAACTAAAAACCCAATCCTGCAAAAGGTATCAGTAAGCATAGGTCCCTATGCCTCTGTATATTTCCAGTGGATTACAAATTTATGGTAGTAAATTAATGTAACATAAAAGAAAATAGTAATAATCATGTTCTCTTGTTTCCTTTGGAACTATTAAAAAGTTCATTTTTTCTGCCAAAATTTAACATAAGGAAATTTAAACTAGTCCACCAATCGTTTTTCCAACTCCCATTTGATACAAATATTGTATGGTGTGCAGCATTTGACAATGATCTTTCATTACTCATCTCTTTTAAGATGAGAGGAGACAGTTTAATGTGGGGAAGAAACTAAATCTAAAAGGCTTCTTTAAAAAATAATTAAGTTGAAGCATTGGCAATTGATTTGACTTCAATAAGATATAATATAAATGAAATTACATGACTTTTTCTTACCCAACTGTCAGATCTCAGTGTGATGTCTGGAACAGGCAGAAATTAGGTATTGAAAAAGAGATTTCATGCACTATGAAAAGCAAGAATGATGCTTAGAATACCTGATAAGAATTTCATTTTCTCTTGATTTATCCAGTTGATTGGAGCTAAACAAAACCTTATATTCAGCTTTTTGAAATAAGGCTTTCATTCAACAGTTTGATTGACAGGAAAATATCCACCAGGCTTACTGGTAACTCATTTTTTATTGTTGATAAATTTTAATAGGCCTTCCTATTGTCTCACCAAATCAGGGCCAGATCCAAACCTCAGAAAAGTCAGTTGAAAGACTCCATTAACTTCAGTAGGTTTTGAATCAGACTCTTAATATGTGTTTCTAATGGACTCTTTGTTGCAACAAAGTTGGAGCTCACCTTAGAAGAGCAGCAGTAGTTCATGGTCAACAAGAGCAGAGATACTGTCTTACAATTGCTGAATTCAATGCTGGAGCAATGGGACTCCCTGTGTGAATAACTTTTATATTTGCGAGCAACTATTTGTAGCAGTGGGTCCTTTCTTTGTAATCTGTAGCCAAGTAGATCAGCATCCAGATTTCATTAATTAAATTACACTGTTTTCACTTCTTAAATGCAATTTGTGCCATTTTTGAAGAGAACAGGGCTCCTTTGTGTGAAATGTGGATATTTAGTTTTGCTGAGCTCTGAGTTGGTCTTGTAAACTGAGTATCTCTTTGGTATGGACCTGCCTTTTGATGGCTAAGCGCAGTATATGTGTGGTACGTATCTGTGGGATAAGTGCTCTGCCAAGTTTTTTTTGTTTTGTTTTTGGAAAACAGATCAGGAAATGGTTCTGGGGTGTGAAATGTATATCTTAAGGTGCCAATATCTATTTATGTGGATCTGTAGCATGGAAGTCAGTAGGCAAATTTTTTGTTACCTACACAACAGATTAATTATAATTGTGTTTTATCATGGAGAACTCAGTATGTGCCAATGTTTTCATTATTAATTCTTATTTTCGGGGATTTATAATTCAGGCAAAGTCCGCTAATGAGTAATTTTATTAAACTACTTTTCAGGAAGTCATGTAGCTGTTTTAGCACAGAAAAAAAATATTAAACAACATGAAAACCTACGGAACTGGCCAGCTTAGTGTTTTGACATGCATTTTGAAATTTGTTGCCTGATTTTCATTACTAGTGACATTTTATGCATTGTATTTACTACTCATCACCACATAAGGCAAGTTTTTGCCCACCTGCTGTATTGCAAGCATAAGTACTCAAAAATCATGATTAGCATAAAAATCAGATTTTATTTCAGAAATAATACTTTTGGAATTCTTTTTATTTCCTTCTGGGTTCTTTACTGTTTTGAGTTCATTCAGGTCATGTTTTTAATGCTCTCTCTGAAACCAGGAGGATTAGAAATTTGTTTCGTATTAATGAATGCTGAGTTTCTCACCTTGGCTTCAGGAGGTGGCATTTTCAGAAAGCCACCACGTACTGTAACACTTGTGATAAAATTTCAGGAGGTGGCCACACTGCACCTGCCAGTTTTGCAGCCACAGTGGCCTCAGAAACAGAGGTTAAGGGATGCTAGGAAAATATTTCCTTTCTTTTTCCTTTTGGTGTAACTTGCTTTACTGGACATTAAGCGGTGCTGTGATGGTTGCCGGTAAGCAACTTCTCTTCTGCCCTCTGTGCTATTCTACCCACACTCTTCAGGCTCTTCCATTCAACTCCATAGCATGGTGGAGCAGAGAGGCAGCACTGGGAACTGGGAGGAGAGATAGATCAGACTTCCTTTGTGATCATCCACTTTTGGTGGAGAAATGGTTGCTATCTCAAAACCTTCCTCATAGCAAGAATCCTTGAGCCATCTGTAGGGTGACCATATTTCTCTAAACTAAAAATGGGACACCAGGGACACCCCGTGTGGCTCGCCCAAGTCCTGTCAGGCATCACCACTTGCCCCAGCTGACATCACAGTCATCAGGACTTTTTTGGCAAAAGAGGGCATTTGTTCCATTTGTTTTTGCCCAGACATTTCTCTGCACACCTCCCTCCCCCTTGGGCGAGAGCAAATGGGACAAATGCCCACTTTTGCCAAAAAAGTCCTGACATCTGGGACAGAGTTTAAAAATGGGCCAAAATGGGACGTATGGTCACCCTAGTCATCTGTTGATCTTCATTATCTTGTCATCCCTTCGCCTTCTCTAGGGACCTCATTTTGTTAGGCAGGTGTCTGCAGATCTTGAGCAGTCTGGACCACCTCCTCTCTCCTTTCCTGCATTATATCCCATCTGAATTCCATCATTGTCTCCAGCTGCATCTCTGAGCCTTGAATTTTCTCACCATGAGCTCTGTCAGGTGACATTTCATGCATAAGTAGCTTCTGTCACATGCCCTCTCAAGGATGATTTACATCAGCAGTTCTCAACCCATGGCCCAATTAGCACACAGCTGTGGCCCAGCTCAGCTGTGTGCTAAAGATGGGTATTGGGGTTCACCAGATTCCTGGCTACCCGGCGTGGAGGGGTCCAGGTGGACCCACTGCCCAGCGTGGCAGCAGGGTCAGGACTGCCAGCCAGCCCCGCGGAGTCAGGGGCCTGGGGTCTGGGGCAGCCAGCCAGCTCCACGAGCTCTGGAGCAGTCGTGGACAGAGGTCCAGGGCTCCCAGCCCACCTCATGTGGTGGGGTCCAGGGCAGCCGGCTGGTTCCAGTCCTGTGCAGCTGTGCGGCGGGGGCCTGGGGTAGGCAGCCAGCCCACCCTGCAGGGTCTGTGTCTATGGCTCTTGGCCAGCCCTGCAAGCTCTGGGGTCCAGGGCAGGCGCCTGGGATGGCAAACTCCAGAGTTTCGGGGCTCCTGGCTGGCACGGCGAGCCCCGGGGTCCAGGGCAGCCAGGTGGTGGGAGTGCAGGTCTGGGGCTGCCAGCCCACTCTGCAGGGTCTGTGGCAGCCATGCAGTGAGTGTCCAGCTGGCCCCATGCAGCAGGGGTCATAGTCGGGGTCCAGGCTGCTCCTGCCCTGCCACATGGTTCCTGCAGCCCAAGTAACACATCTGCGGCCCACAGTGTGTAATCAGTTGACAACCACTGATTTACATACTGCAATTCCGCATCAACTTTGTCTCCGCTTCTCCTCGGGGTCACTTCTAGTGCTGCTTCAGTAGCCATTGTTGTCTTTTCTTCCTAGACCCTATTCCTAGGAAAAAAGAAGGGGAAGTGGGCAGGAAAAACCCTCCCCCTGCCAAGGGACAACTTTACAAACACCCACAGAAACTGTTGTTAGCTGCTAGCTCTTCCTTGCTCCAGTGCTCCCTAGTGACTGGCTGCTAAACTAGCTGAGTCCCCTCCACCCCCTTATTGTTAAGGGATATCAGCAAGCACTGAATCCAGGCACACACCTGGTAAAAATCACTCCAAACAAAACACAAAATCATCACTCTCCTCACAAGCCAAAATCCCACTGAACCTCTAGTTGCTAGTTTTTCTGTATCTAATAGCCTAACTTGGCTATTGCTTTTGGAAATGAAGATGAAACTCATTTGGGTTTTTGCCCCTTATTTAAATCATGTGATTTAATATTAATGCCTAAGAGCTGCATGTGGGGTGCACACTTCACATGTGATAGCAAACAAGTATGGGGTTGGAAGGTACATGTAACTGGGCAGTTGTTGTTTGTGTAATGCCATGCTAAGCATTGACCAAAGGCTTCATTCAGTATATTAAGCTTCATTTATTTCTTAATAAGTTATTTTGTATACAAATTAAGGGAAATTTTTTACCTAAGAGGTAAAAAAAAAACTTATTTCAGAAATTTGAGAAGAAAAGAGAGAGGAAAAAAATAACCATTTACACTTAGCAAAGCTGTGAGTGGCATGGACAGTTGTTCATCTGTGAACATAAGAATGATTATACTGGGTAGGCCAATGGTCCATCTAGCCTAGCATCCTGTCTTCTGAAAGTCGCCAATGCCAGATGCTTCAGAGGGAATGAAGAAGAACAAGCAATCATTGAGTGATCCATCCCATCATATTCTTCCAGCTCTGTGCATTTTGTGGTATCAGCAGAAACCTGCCTGCACATTTCTAGAGAGATGGCATATTTATATGATTAAAGCTTGGTTCACATGTCACATTTCCTGAGATAGGCATGCATCTGAAAATAGAATAACACCTGTAGTGAGGGAATACTTAAAGTGATGTCTCGTTTCCTAGTAGGGTGACCAGATGTCTTGATTTTATAGGGACAGTCCCAATATTTGAGACTTTTTCTTATATAGTAGCCTATTACCCTCACCGCGTCCCAATTTTTCACACATGCTGTCTGGACACCCTATTTCCTGGTGTATCTAAGAGTGAGTATTCCCCATCCCCTCCCCCCATTTCTATATATTTTTGTTTGTATTTAATTAACTAGGTCGTCTTTGTTCTACAATTTTTAACTAAAGTAGGTTTCCAAAAATACTCTTTAGATAGAATTCTTAGTTTAGTCCAACACTTTCTTGTTTTAATACAAAATGCAGTGAGATGTCAACACTTGTTTTCTTTTTAATGAAGGGGGATTGTGTCTTTTAGGGTATTGTTATCTAGCTACAAAGCTGCAGTATTGTATCAGCGTGTTAATGTGTTTTAAATACTGTCATTTAAAGTATTCAGGGCTTCCGCAATTTGTACCAGCTGAGAATCTGGCCCAGAATTGTTACATTGTTGCAATAGTTATGCTGAAGGCCCTGTATACTTTGCAGCAAGCTAGATCTCAGTTCTGAGGCAAGAGACCTGGATACTGTTGTACTCAACTGCTGCATACTGGAGATTCTGCAACAGCTTCAGATAAATTTTTAAAAATCAAGTTTTTTTATTAGGGCTGTTGATTGATTGCAGTTAACTCATGCAATTAATTCAAAAAATTAATTGTGATTTAAAAAATCATGAATAATTGCAGTTTTAGTCACACTGTGAAACAGAATACAAACTGAAATTTATTAAATATTTTGGATTTTTTTACATTTTTAAATATACTGATTTCAATTACAACACAATACAAAGTGTGCAGTACTCACTTTATATTATTTTTATTACAAATATTTGCATTGTAAAAATGATAAACAAAAGAAACAGTATTTTTCAATTCCCCTCATACAAGCATTGTAGTGCAATCTCTTTATCATGAAAGTGCAATTTACAAATGTAGATTTTTTTTGTTACATAACTGCACTCAAAAACAAAACAATGTAAAACTTTAGAGCCTACAAGTCCACTCTGTCCTGAATCCAAATCCACTCAGAATCTGAAGTACCCTCCAAAATCGGATTGGGACGGGGTGCGGAGCATGCTTTCAGAAGTCTTAAAAGAGCAGGTTCTGATGCGGAAACTACAGAACCTGAACCACCAAAAAAGAAAATCAACCTTCTGCTGGTGGCATCTGACTCAGATGATTAAAATGAACATGCATTTGTCTGCACTGCTTTGGATCGTTGTTGAGCAGAACCCATCATCAGCATGGACACGTCCTCTGGAATGGTGGTTGAAGCATGAAGGGACATATGAATCTTTAGTGCATCTTGCAACGCTGGCTACAACAGTGCCATGCCAACACCTGTTCTCACTTTCAGGTGACACTGTAAACAAGAAGTGGGCAGTGTTATCTTCTGCAAATGTGAACGAACTTGTTTGTCTGAGTGCTTGGCTGAATAAGAAGTAGGATTGAGTGGACTTGTATACTCAAAAGTTTTACATTGTTTTATTTTTGAATGCAGTTATTTTTGTACCAAAGAGTCCTGTGGCACCTTATAGACTAACAGACGTATTGGAGCATGAGCTTTCGTGGGTGAATACCCACTTCGTCGGATGCATGTCATTTGATGAAGTGGGTATTCACCCATGAAAGCTCATGCTCCAATATGTCTGTTAGTCTATAACAGGGGTCGGCAACCGGTGGCTCGCGGCTCGCCAGGGTAAGCACCCTGGTGGGCCGGCCCGGTTTGTTTATCTGCCGAGTCAGCAAGTTCGGCCGATCGCGGCTCCCACTGGCCGCGGTTCGCGGTCCCAGGCCAATGCGGGAGGCAGGAAGCGGCGCGAGCCGAGGGATGTTCTGGCCGCGGCTTCCTGCCTCCCGCATTGGCCTGGGACCACGAACCGCGGCCAATGGGAGCCGCGATCTGCCGAACTTGCCGACGCGGCAGATAAACAAACCGGGCCGGCCTGCCAGGGTGCTTACCCTGGCGCGCCGCGAGCCACCGGTTGCCGACCCCTGGTCTATAAGGTGCCACAGGACTCTTTGCTGCTTTTACAGATCCAGACTAACAGGCTACCCCTCTGATACTTATTTTTGTACATAATTCTACATTTGTAAGTTCAACATTCATGATAGAGATTGCACTACAGTACTTGTATTAAGTGATTGAAAAATACTATTTCTTTTATTTTTACAGTGCAAATATTTATAATAAAAATAAATATAAAGTGAGCACTGTGCACTTTGTATTCTGTGTTGTAACTGAAATCAATACATTTGAAAATGTGGAAAACATCCAAAAATATTTATATAAATAGTATTCTACTATTGTTTAACAGTTCGATTAATCATGATTAATTTTTTTACTCACTTGACAGCCCTAGTTTTTATTTAAGTGTAAAAATGAAAAGTATAACCCATATGGGTTTATGTGTCTGAATTAAATTTAATATTAAATAGCTTGATGCAGCCCTTAGTTGTACATTGTCATTGTGCTGAAAAATTCTATATTGAAAATACAGAACTTCATTGTTGTAGAAGTTGTTGGGGAGAGGTTTTGATAGTGGGTAGGGTACTGCTGGTTATTTTGACGTGGGAGATTTGGGGAGGGTAGGTAGGATTGTGGGAGAACCTAATTAGCAGGTTAAAATACTTAATAATGAAATAGTTAGTGAAGTATTTAACAATATTCAATTTTTAGTCCATAGCCCATTGAACTGAATGGGGTAGACCACCTTCTTTTTAAGCTACTGTTTTAGGCTGTTTGCATACTCAAGCATACAGCACTGTGGGCTTGCATTTGGTTTTCATTTGGAAGGCTTTCCTTGCAGTTAAATGGGCTGTAAATTTTAGGCTTTGTTTCTCCAATTTACAACCTGCAAACTCTGCAGCCACGCAGGACTCACTGGAGCCAGTGGGGCTCAGCACAGGCTCATAGTCATAAATTTCATGTTGTAAATTGCAGAATCAGGGCCTTAATCTTGTAAGGGAGGGATGGTGGTTGGACCTTAGAGCAGATTCTGCAGAAATTCCATGGTCAAACAATTAGAGTACATGAGAGTCCTGGTTATGTTGTCCTAGTTTAGTCTGGGAAAAGGAATGTTGCTTGTAAATGTCCTGGGTTGAATGTCACAGCTGTTTATTAATCTCAACCATTACACCAGTGATAAAGTAGCTTAATTACTCATTTCTAATGCATACACCATGGATTAAAACATAGTTAAACACAAACTGTTGTAAGCCAATTAATAATAAAACTAAGCCTTTAAGTAAGGCTTTACATGTCCATAGTGCTGTACAAACATTGGTTAATGAATCTACAAAACACCCTGTGGAAAGAAACCCAGATTAACATCCCAGTGCTATCACCCTCTCTGACTCATTGGCAGGCTGTGCCAGTTAATTTTAGTTTATTGGTAAATCCCTTCTCCTCCTTCCCTATTCTGCATTTTGCATTTGACTTGTAGAGTGTTCTTTAAGGGAAGCTGTTTTCAAAAAGCAGTAATTCCTAATGAGAAACATCAGTTCTCCTAAATAGCTTAGGTACCATTTTAGGTTTTCACCAAGATAAAGGTTTATCCTTTGGTAGTTGTTCTTTTTCCCTACCCTTAACTACTAAGTGCAATTATTTTTAGAAGACTACTTTGCCTGATGATTCCTTGCTTCTTTTAGACTCCCATGCAGTTTCTGTTCTAGCAGTGGACAGGCATCTCAACTCATCCCTTTTTTCTTGACTAATGGTCACAATCTCAGTTTTCATTGGTTCAGACTTTCAGCCCCTACATTTTCCTGTGACATACTGTCTGCGATAACTCCCTAGGGCTGCCAGGGTTCATATGGTTTAGTTAATCAGTTTCCTCAGAACTAGTTCTGTTGTGTGTCTGAGCCAGCATTTTGAGAAACCCGTACTTCCTCTCTGGGAGTGTCTGAGCATTTCTTATTCATAAGGACGCAGAGTTTGTCAGTGTACTCATATTTGTACTTGAAGATGTTTCTCTGGGCCATCTTGATCTCTGAAGATTACCTTAGCTGGATCCTTTAAGTTGTATAGTTTGAATATTCATAAGAGAAAATATCCTTTGGCCAGTTAAAATTCTCCATGTAGGTTCAGATTTTACCTATGAGTTCAGGAGGATGCAGGAAGCTGTACCCACATGTGGGGCAGCTGCTTTGGAGAGGATTTTATTAAGGGGATGGTCATCTGGCTCAGTCACTCCTCAACCTGCCCTCTCAAAGCACCCCTTGCACACTGTCCTTTGTTCCAGTTTCTTTCAAGTATCCTAGGGGGTGGAGAGGCTCTCTCTTTAACCAGCTGAAGACAAAATGGAGGAGTCTCCCAGGGGGTTAAATAGACTTTCTCTTGTGGGTGGAGACCCCCTCCTCACTCCTATGCAAAGTCCAGCTCCAAGATGGATTAGAAGCTGTTTAGGAGTCACCTGGGCAAGTCACATGTCCATGCATGACTCAGTTTTTACAGGTAGCATCCACTGTTTACTTGCTACCTTGAACGTCCTCAGATAGACTTCTTATGTGGATTGGTGCATTCCAAGATCTATTGTCCTTTAAGTGTTTCTTGATTAGGTACTTAATTTCAACATTCCTTTCTCCAGGAACTGACCAAATGCTCTACTGAATTTATTTAGAAATCAAGCCAATATACAGCCAACATTCATAATTTCGAATGCAAAAATGATACATGCATACAAATAGGATTAATACATTCAGTAGGTCATAACCTTTACGGAGATGTGTTACATGGCATATGTAGCATAAACCACATTCTAAGCACATTTCCATAAAGCCTTATGGGAGGTACCGTCACACAGGGATTACCCTGGTTCGTTTTCCTGTTTCTTTCTCCCTGATCAGGAGGTCAGAACCTAATCTTAGCAATGCTCACAGAGATTTTTATTTCTCTTTAAGTGTCCGTTCCCTTCTCTGTCCTGTAGCTGAGAGCTTTATCCAGGAGTTCCCAGTGTTCAGTGGTCATGCTGTGCCTTTCAATTGTTTTCTGTCTTCTGGAGAAAGTAAACCTTTTGGGTGAGGTTATTCCTGGGCACAGATGTTGCCATATTTTTCTGCCCCTTTTTTTCAGTCTTAAGGCTTGTTTACGGGCCCTGCAGTTTGGACTGTGGAGGTGAGAACTGCTGTGCTCACTAGAATGCTGTGCTGTAACTCCTCTGTGTGAATGCTGGAGGTGCAAACAAAAAGGTACCTAGTTGGTGTTAACTTAGTCCTCTTTAAACAGGGCTATATGAACGCTAATTAGATACCTTTCAGCTTGCTCATTTTCACAATGGATGAAACACCTGTGAAATCCAGCCTTCCAGTTTACCAGATGTCTTCTGACTGTGAAAGCACCTGATTACATCAGAATGGGTGACCTCTATACTTTTACTTTGCATTTGGCCTTCAGCCTTTCTGTGCTGCCTGAGCCTTTCTGCACAGCAGGGAGCGACTCCAGCACAGTGGAAAGGTGTACCCATGTGGAGGCAGCGAGGAAAGGCTATGGCAGCTCCCTGTTGCTGGAGGCTTTCCCTGCAGCAGGGTAAGACTCCGGCAGAGAGGAAAGGCTGTAACAGCGGGGAGGCAATGGGGAAAGGCTCAGCCTGTCTCCCTGCCATCAGAGCCTTTCTTCCCTGCAGTGAAAGTCTGTGGCAGTGGGGAGTTGCTGAAGCCTTTCCTCACCACCTCCTCTCTACCAGAGACTTTCACCGACCCATCTAGAAACACCACACAGTGTGGATGATGCAGCCTGCTTTTCACTGCAATGTGTAGCAACACGTAAACTACACAAGGCCTCCAGTGGTGTGTAGTCTAGATCTAGCCATAGAGAGTACTTATCTGACAGTTGTGGAAAGTAGCAAGGTGATAATTAAATTTGGAAGCACACTTAGTAGTCCAAAAGACACTGCACTTGGGTTGGTAGGTAGTGTTATTATCTTCCATAATTTGATACTTGGCACTCATCTGGAAGATTTGGCATGTTTATTTAGGATGTGGAAGTTTCTATAAAGAAATGGTAACAGGAGTTGTAGGCTTGATTCTCATATTTACAGTGTGTTATGGTTGTCTTTGCAGCCAAAGTCAGGTGACCTGTTGTATCAAGTAGGTGCATTATGTGGGTGTAAAGTACTGTGTTCCTCAAGAATAACAAATCTCAGTAAGTGCAGAGGACAGAAATCATATTTCATAAAGGATTTCAAGATTTTGATATTTGTCTTCATTCAAATTAGAAACAAAATGTGTAAATTTTAAAAAAATCTCTGTGAAAGAGAATTCTGGAAAATTTTTTTTGAGTAGATCAAAATGTTTCAAGTGGATTTTGCCTTTTTTATTTATACCATATCATAATATTTCTTCCAGAAGAAATTAACCGCAATTGTTCGACAGAGATAACATTATTCAATGTTCTGTGCATTATTATTATATGTAGAGGAGTCAGACAAGGCGACACAATCTCACCGAAGCCGTTGGCAGCGGTATTGGAGTCATGGTTCAAGAAATTGAACCGGGAAGAAGAAATCAGAATTGATGGAGAACAGTTAACACACCCTCTCTTTGCTGATGACTGTAATATTGGCAAAGGACACAGCAGAACTGGAGAACAAATTGCAGCAACTTGAAACACTGTTGCATGATATCAGGTTGGAAGTGAACACATCGAAGATTAAGTGAATGCAGAATGAGCATTGTGCAGCAGGAATTATCACTGTAAACAGGACAGTAATCTAGGAGGTGGACAAATATATTTACCTGGATCTGCAGCTGAAGAGAGACAACTCATTTGAAGGGAAATGTGGTAGGAGGAAAAAGGTGGGATGGGCAAGTTTCAACAAAATAAAGACATCTCTAATGGATGATTCAACTACCCATGAAGAAAAAGTAAGAACTGTTTAACTCTGCTGTTCTGCCAGCAATGATATATGGAGTGGAAAGCTGGTCAATGACAAAAGCGGAGAAAGAAAAGCTCACTGTCACCCTGTAAGCATGTGGACTCACCCCTGCGGCACCTCCTGCTGGTCTCTGTCTGGAATTAGCTCGTCCAGCTTCCAGAGCGCCCTCTGCAGGCTGGTGATCCGCCTTACCGCTGGCCCCCGTGTCCCTCCCAGGACCCTGGTGCCCCTTCCTCTGGGGTGCTGCCCCTCTGGCAGTAACCCCTCAGTCTCAGGGTCTCCCCACCCCTTATCCCCATCTCGCCTCGGTGTAAGGCTACTGCCAGTCACCAACTAGTCCCCGTTCCCTGGGGCAGACTGAAGTGTATGCCACTCATCACTGGCAAGGGGGGGGTTGGACCTGCTGCCTTTCTCTGCAACCCAGTACCTTTATGGGGCCTTGGACAAGGCCCTGCAGCCTGGGGAGTTGCCAGCCTGGAGCTCCCCAGCCCCTCTGGCCTTTCCCCAGCCCTGCCTTACTCTAGGTACCCTGAGCTTCCCAGCAGTCAGGCCCTGCTCTATCCCAGCCTGGAGAGAGACTTCTGCTTTTACTCCTGGCTCAAGCCTTTATAGAGCCAGCTGGGCCCTGACTGGGGCATGGCCCCTAGCTGAGGCTGTTTCCCCCAATCAGCCTCGCTGCTTTTCTCCTGCCACAGCTCTTTCCTAGGTCTGTTTTAAGCCCCTCAGGGCAGGAGCGTGTGTCCACCCCCGCTACACACCCAGAGAGCAATGGAAAGGCGAACGTATAAGATATTGCTCCATGGTCACATACCGAATGAGGAGATCAGAAGGCTTACAGAGGAGACTGATGTAGTGCAGGTGATGTACGATGCAAAGTGGAGATGGGTGGGTCATGTAGTCCGCGGGCACGAAAATAGGTGGACAGCCCGCATCAGTGACTGGATCCTCAGAGACCACAAGTGATCGCTGGGCAGACCAAAAATGCGCTGGGCCGATCCCATGACAGAACTCTTTGGCCCGAAATGGAAAGAATGGGCTTGAACAAAAAGGAATGGTGTGCCTTAGACTTGCGTTCATGGAGGGACAGATGAGCACAAGCCAGGTAAAGGATATCGTAATATAATGCAAAATAAAAATAAATTGAAACTGAAACTCGTTTCTAAATGAAAAATCAAAATATTTCATTCCAGAAATGTTGAAATAGGATGTTTCCAACACTGTTGTAACGTTTCCCTCTGATTTTTTTGGCAAAATAAGGGTGATTTTGTGAAACATTTTGATTTAAACAGAAGCACATTCTCTGATGGAAAATAGTTCTATCAAAGTTTTTCTGACCAGCTCTACATCTTGAGCAGTTTGCAGGCAAGTGACCTTTGGGTGAACTTCTCATTTTGATATAGTCGGTTAAACCAATAAACAGTAAATAATGAAGAATTGGATTCAAATGTACTTTTTTATAACTTTGTGATAAATATTAGGAATATAAGAGCTTCCTGTTTTCTCTCCCGCTGTCAAATTACAGCAGTAGTTCATTAAACTGTAGCAGTATTTAAAACCTAAGAGGTATATGTTAATAGAACTATTCTTGTGAGCAAAATTACTCACATATGTGTTGGTAAAATCAGGCCTTTAGATGGTAAAAACATCTTATTGTTAAAATTGACATGAAAGTGCCTTATCATACCATCTTTTTTCTTTCTTTCTTTTTTTAAGCAAAACTCTCCATTGCGGGGAATTCGGTGTAAAATGTGGGGTCCAGGCATGGCTGCGGGCATTTAACATACGGTAGTAACGTTGCTTTCTTCTTATTCTGTAGCATGGGTGTGATCCAAATGCTTAAGCCCTGATTCTACTTTTCTTACTCTTTGTGACTGCTGGTCATTTTGGTGGGTGCCTTTAAGAAAGGTAGAGTCGGGGTTATTTGGGAAGGAATGGCAATGTAATTGTTAATTTCATGAAAGGTATATAAAGCCTAGGCTAGGCTAAGGGAATTATCTGGTTTCCGAGCTCTGGTCTTTGGACTTTAGGAACATCCCAGCAGGTGGCAAATAAAGAGAGGACTGAAATGAAAAATGCAAAACTACTTTGCCTGGGCTTTAGATTGTCCTCTTTCTGTGGCAAATCTAACACACTGATTTATAAGCTTTGCATTGTTCTTTAAGGCATGAATTAAATGTTGCTATAAATAGTGTGTTCATTTAGTATGGTATGGTTCCTTTGTAACTGGCAATTTGTCTGCCTTTTATCTGCTTTGGATCACCTCTAGGATTATGCTAATAAATAACACTTTGTTCACATGTATAATTTCTTTCATCAGTGATAGGAATGGCATAGCAGATTAGGTTACTGGATTGTTTGTATCTGTGAAACTTAAAATTTATCTCTTCCCCCCCCCCACTTTTATAAGTAAAAGCAAGTAGTTTTTTATCTGTGTCAAAATACCAGGACACTTAATCCATTCCACTTCATCTACTGACACTCTAAAACTTTAAGATGTGTTGTATAGCTTTGTAAAATAACTTCTCATGATATGTCTTTGCTATTGCTTAAGGCAGTGGTTCTCAACCTTTTTTTCACTTGCAAACCCCTAAAATATTTCAGATGGAGGTGCAGACCCCTTTGGAAATTTAAAACATAGTCTGCGAACCTTACGGGCCTGTGGACCACAGGTTGTGAACCACTGGCTTATAGGACATTCTCAAACCTTCACATTTGACACATACACCTCTACCCCGTCATAACATGGTCGTGGGGAGCCAAAAATCCCTACCATGTTATAGCTGAAACCCCATTATATCAGGGTAGGGGCAGCAGGGCTCCGGCGGTGATTTAAAGAGCTCCGGGCTCCAGCTGCTGCTGGGAGCCTGGGCCCTTTAAATCACCGGTGAGCCCCACTGCCACAGCCCCGGGGTAGCGGCGGCAGGGATCCAGCGGGATTTAAAGGGCCCGGGGCTCCCTGCAGCAGCTGGGCCCCGGACCCTTTAAAGCGCTGCCCTGCTGCTACCGCGCTATATGCGAACCCGTGTTATATTGGGTCGCGTTATAGCGGGGTAGAGGTGTATATGGACCTCTGTCTCACCACCAAATGGCATTTTATTTTAAAATGATTCATTGCAGTAGGGAACACACAAATCCATCAATCATCCAAAATGAGTGCTAAAACAGTCTGAAAATGTTTGCAGTTAAATTGCAAAATGTTGATCTCATGCTATTTCTCTGCTTTCTCTACACAGTTCTTGTGAACTGGAGGAATATCAAATTAGGCAAATTAACCTCTCTGAAGTGCTTAGAGAGAAGCATCTTGTCAATTTCACTACCCTGCTGGCTCAGAAGAACAGAGCCATCAGGATGAGCAGTGAAATGCATTTTCATCTCGAACCCCCTAAGAATAGATATTTTTTAATATGTTGGACTTTGAGGACTAAATTCTCTAGGCACTAGCAGAGAATTTAGCTCCTGATCTTTAGATCCAATAGTGCAGGGGTGGCCAACCTGTGACTGCGGAGCCACATGCTGCTCTTCAGAAGTTAATATGCGGCTCCTCGTATAGGCACCAACTCCGGGGCTGGAGCTACAGGTGCCAACTTTCCAATGTGCTGGGGGGTGCTCAGTGCTCAACCCCTGGTTCTGCCACAGGCCCTGCCCCCACTGCACCCCTTCCTGTGCCCTCCCCTGAGCCTGCCGTGCCCTCTCTCCTCTCCCTCCCCCAGAGCCTCCTGCACGCCACGAAAGAACTGATCAGGAGGGAGGGGAAGGCGCTGATGGGTGGGTGGGAGGCGCTGGGAGTCGGGGGAGGAATTGATGGGGGGCTGCTGTCATTTTACTATGGCTCTTTGGCAATGTACATTTGTAAATTCTGGCTCCTTCTCAAGCTCAGGTTGGCCACCCCTGCAATAGTGTAACTGCTCAAAAGCAGGAGAACATTATTCTGGTTGAGCTAATGGTTGTTTTGATTCTAGGACTAAACCATGGTTGCCTCTGCCTGGTGTGCTTAAGAGAGTATAGGGCCACCTTTCCCTGGGTATCCACGGTGCTGAAAATCATGATCTCTGATTACTAAAGAAGGGACACCTGCAATACTTTACACAATGGGGCATGACCAGGCAGACTGGTAGTGTGGCCAAGGCTCTGTGCATCTGCTAGCACCTAGAAACCAAAGCCAAGAGGATCCATGCTGTACTTTTTTGACAGTGTAGCATATGATGCTGCTTATGAAGTTTCATGACTTCTTCAGAGGCATGCTACTTGCCTGCCTTGGCCCAGTACTGTTTGCATAGATTCTACATTCCAACAGCCCACTCAGTGGATGTGTGGCTATACTAACCATAATAGTGCTCTGAGATTTTGGGGTTCCGTATCCACAGAATCTTTTATAGGAACAGTTCCAGTACACATGACCTGTAGTACAGTTTTTCATACAAAATGTACAGATTCCAGGATAGCAGGTTAAAATGAAAGAGCAGCTATATAGGAAAGGAGTCTGTTTCTTGAAATCTGCCACAGTTCAGACAGGTAGCTTTGAGTTTCCAGTAATAATGCAAGATTTTCCCACCAGGATAGAAACTCAGATAGCTAGCTTGTCACAGACTAGGTTAAGGAATGGTTTGTTCATGGTCTATTTTTTACCCTCATTGGCAGAAGAGAATATACAAGTGGTTCTGCTCGGTGGAGAACAGTAATTGCGTTGCGCCAAGGATTTTGTAATTGATAAGTTTTTTCATTTTGATTCAGAACTTGCTTCCTGGCAGACTTCTGAATTCTCCATGAAAGACAAATCCAAAAAAATTGTGTTTCAGACTGATTAAAAAACATTTTGTTTTGATTCTGACTTTTTAAAAAAGGAAGAAGAGAGAACACCCTCTGTGTGTCAGAAGATTCCCACTGCGTACTCTGGTTAGGGGGATATCAGTTCCTTCTGCTTTCTCCTGATGGTGTTGCTCAGAGAGCTGTTGAAACCAAAAGCAGCTGTTTTAATGCTTAAGACTTTAATGCTAACAATTGTGCTGCTTACTCCCCCCACGCTTAACTCAGCGTATATCTACACAGGCACAGCAAACAAAAACCCACGGCTGGCCCCCGGTGCCAGCCGGCTGTGGGGCTGTTTCATTGCTGTGTAGACTTCTGGGCTCACCGGCGCTCTGGGACCCTCCCAAGTCACAAGGTCCTAGAGCCTGGGCTCCAGTCTGAGCCCGGAAGTCTATACAACAGTGAAACAACCACGCAGCCCAAGCCCCACAAGCCCAAGTCGGCTGGCACAGGCCAGCCATGGATTTTTCTTGGCTGTGTAAACTTATCACTGTCTTACAAAGTATGTTGTGTGGATTTATTTTGAGGAATGCTGTATAGTGAGTTTGATACTGTCCCTATACATTGTTAAAAATGGGACTTGTCTCTCTGACTAGAGCTGTCTTTAGCTGCAGAGCTACTGCTTGCAGTGAATGTTATTAATAATCTAACTTCATCAGTCAATTTTGTGATGAAAGCTTTACAGAAGACTCAGAAAAGCATAGTGTCTGCACCAAGAGCTTCCAATTTTTGTTAGAGTTGACAAAATGAGGTCATGTGACAGTGGGAGAGACTAGGCTGAGGAAGGACCAGGATTACAGCAAAACCATCCTGTGTTACTCAGTATAGAAATAGCAAAGAATCCTGTGGCACCTTATAGACTAACAGACGTTTTGCAGCATGAGCTTTCGTGAGTGAATACCCACTACTTGCATCCAAAGAAGTGGGTATTCACCCACGAAAGCTCATGCTGCAAAACGTCTGTTAGTCTATAAGGTGCCACAGGATTCTTTGCTGCTTCTACAGAATCAGAACCAGACTAACACGGCTACCCCTCTGATACTCAGTATAGAAATGTGCACATCTTGAGTCTGTTAAGTTACATAAGAGAATAAAGATATTAAAGATATGACAATGATTATTACTGATTCCCTTATTGGGGCATTACAAAAGTGTAATTTCAGGAGGGATTTAAGGCCCTGAATCAGCAGTGCATTCCTATTCAGCAAAGTACATGGACCTACGTATGTATTTAAATGCTTTGCTGAACAGGGATGAACTTGAGCACATTCTTAAATGATTTTCTGAATTGGATGAAAACAACGGGGTTAAAGAGTTTTAAATACTTAAAACAAAAACCTTCCAGATTTGGATGAAGTAAAGTAGAGCCTTCACCTGGGTGCTTTCAAGCACATTACCAGTCAGAATAATGAAAGTGGGAAGAAGATCACCTTGAAAATGTAAATCTTTGTATAAAAGTATCCTCTATATCTGTCCACATATCCTTCAGAGCAGAAGAATAGTCAGTGAGGACATGCACAAGCAGTGCAGAAATAAGTTCTAAATGGCAGGTTCTCCAGGTTTGTACCTGGGAGACTGCCAAAATTCCAGAGCTAATAGGCATTCTATTTTCACTCTGACCCACTGTTGTTAGTTCTGAGAATTTATATAAAGTATCGCCAATCGACTAAAATCATCTTCAGCCATTTGATGAATCCTTCCATTCTTATCTGAGGCAGACAGGTTAAAAACCAAACTATCACTGAACTGACTGAGTCTGAGCAAATATGCTGCTTGTTTTTAATGAGGAACTGGTGTTCAGTGGGAGGGAAGAAAGGGTCAGACAATAGTCACTTTACTATCTATGGAATTCTGCCTAGAAGAAAGGAAATATCTTAAAGATTTAGTCAAACTAAGGAATATGGCCTAATTTAATTTGGCATAATTTTATTTTTATCCTGGGTTTAGTAATGGAAAGATTAAAGCCTTTTATTAATATGAAGTTTGCCTTAATTTCTCCATACACACGCTGCCACTGTTAAACCTTGTGAGCTTATTATGATCTGTTGTGCCTTGTGGTTTGTTTTTGATGCAGTTTTTGATGTCTTTAGTCAACTGTAAGAGAGAATTCATAAGCTGAAGGCTCTCCATAGTTGATATTACTGGATCTGATTGACATTGGTTTATTATGAGTTATCTTTAGTTTAATTATCTGATTATGGTATCATTGATGTAAGGGCCCCTGAGACCTTAATTTCAAATGTACGGCTTACAAATGATTGGCTTAAAGATTAACTTTCTTTTAAGTTACTTACACTGACAATAAAATGGTTGACAGGAGCTCTGTTGCTAAAATTGTGTCTATAAATAACAGGCCATACCAAGTAAAATACTTTCAGTGGAATATGCTGAGCAACTTGGAGCCGAGGATCCTTGGGAGTATGGTAAGTTACGGTCCCAACATAATTGGCTAGGGCTATTTGCACCTCCTCCGAGTGCATACATGCAACTTCCCAGGTGGCGATGGGGATGGGGATAATAATGTTTACTAAATCCATGGCAAACAAGTTTAGTGCTCGATTGCGTCCTTTAGTGATTAATTGAGCAAACATTCCAGACAATGGGACGAGTGTGTTTTTGTGTGTGTGTGGTAAATACATCCACTCGAGGATAAATTCTCTCTCACTTGTATGTTGAAGTAATGCCCCCATGAATTGCTTAGTGTCCCCAAGAATGATTAAGGACGGGGGCACGTCAGGTACTGCTCTATCTACCCACCTTTCTGCCATGGCTTCGTTGACCTTATGCACTACCTCCCGTTGTTCGTTTGTTAGTGATATTATGTCTCCCGGTTGCTTTCCTAATTTTAGGGCATTAAACAGTGGAGTTAGCATAGAAGTGGGAATCTTGTAATACGGTCTTATCCAATTTATGGATCCCAGAATTTGCTGTAGTACTACATATGTTAATTTGTTTGGCAAGGTAAGTTTTGGAAGTAGGGGCATGGAGTATGCTGCAAGCATTTTATGACCTAAATATTGAAAAGGTTCGGCTTCCTGTATTTTTTCCGGGGCTACTACCAGACCCGATTGACTTAAGATATCAGTTAACTCACTTTTCCATGTGGTGGGTAGGGGCCTACCGGCTATTAAGATATCATCCATATAATGGTATACAAGTAGCCTTTTGAACTTATTTCTGAAAGGTTGAAGAGCAGTGTTTACAAAATACTGACACATGGTAGGGCTATTTAACATGCCCTGGGGTAACACTTTCCAATGATAACGTGTTGTGGGTTGGGCGTTGTTCAGGACTGGCACTGTGAATGCAAAATACTTTCTATCCTTTTCCTGTAACGTCTGTGCTTAATCAATAACCTGAGCATTGCTTTACCTTAAGCCAGGAGTAAATGTAATAAACATGTGTGTGGTTTGCCAGCACAGCATATTTTCACTACAGGCCACAATTTTTCTTTTTCAGCCTTGATAAAGTCCTGAACCAGTTGAAATATCTGCTTTCTTATGTTCCAGCTGCTACTAATGAAATGGCTTTAATATTTAAGCAACTGTTTTTATTAGACTCTGCTAGGCTTTAATAAGTGTTGCTAGAGTACTGTTGACTTTCTCTTTATTGGATAACTGAGGAAAAAAGCTTTTATTCTTTTCCAGCAGAACCTCAAGGGCTTCATTTAACACCCAAGGGCAAAATTGAGCATAACTCTGCTATAGAAGATAATGCATAAGGCAAGAGTTGGAGAGAACTTAACTGGTTAGATCTCAAGTGGGTACTAAGTTCTACTTTCTAGAGGTCCAAAACTTAGCAACTGCTGTTTCTTACTTACCTTTGAAACACCTTGACACACACACAGGAGTTTCTGGATTGGTGCTCTAAAATTAACTAGAATTTGCATTTGCGAAAATCTTGGTGAATTTTACTTGTTTCTCCCTGGGACAAAACTAAATCTAAAGTGCCTTCAAAGATATAATCAGCCACAGGGAAATGGATCCCCTAACTAAACACTACAGGTTGTACAATAAGGTTTCAGTGGCTGTAACCTGTAATCAGGAGTGGGTAGAAGGTGAGAGGATTCTCTTTTTTGTAGTTGCTGGCCACCACTTCCCACAGGCCCCATTGGCCTGGAACGGTGAACCGCGGCCAATGGGAGCTGCGATCGGCTGAAGCTGCAGACGCTGCAGGTAAACAAACCGTTTTGGCCTGTCAGCGGATTTCCCTGATGGGCCGCATGCCAAAGGTTGCTGATCCCTGTCATAGAAGTTAGAGACCAGGCAGGGGATGGGCCACAGGTGCCTTTATAGCACTATTATGGACCATGAGTAGGTATGCATGATTCTCCATGTGTGTAAAAATGGATAGATAAGGTTATTATGAGACATTTAACTTTTGTGTATTCTCATATTGTGTTTAAAACCATAATCCAAAATGTTACATTACCATAACTGTATTTAATTTGCCTCATTTGTAATGGGGAAAAATGAGAACTGGGGACTTAACTCTATGGTTGTTCCCAAACGGGCCCTAAAATGCTATTTTCTCTTCTGATTTCACTATGTGCTTTCACAGTTGCATAATCAAAACTGATGTAGGGCTAGACTGAGGAAGATTATGAATAATTTTTCTTATTAACATTTTGTTGACTTTTAGATAGAATCTCACTTTGACCAGGTTCACACCTTTCTTTATACTATTTTCATGAGCATTTGTTAAATCACGTTAAATTTAAATAAAGTTAGAACTTTGGGCCCATAGATCATTCTTTTGATCATTTTGTCATTGAAAAAAATCAGTTTCAAGAAAAAGCCCTAGTACGTAGGAATTGCTATATTGGCTCAGACCCAAGGTCCATCTAATTCTGGTCTTTCTCTTACAGTGCCAGGACCAGATGCTTCAGAGTGAGGTTTAACAACTCTGTAGCAGGCAGATTTGGAATAATAACAGGCCCCTACATTAAATCTCATGCTTATATCTAGATTGATTTATACCCTAAAGCATTCATTTTTGTCCAGATGTGAGAACTTCAGTTTAATATCTCTTCCAAATTTTGGGTTATTGTTTATTATGTTGGCTGTGGATATCCATATACATTTTAATTCCTTTTTTAAACTTGTTAAATTCTTGAGATGGACAACTTGATGTGGTAGTTATTCCACAGTCTAATGACATTTTGTGTGAAGATGTATTTCTTTTTATCAGTTTTGAATTTACCACCTTTTAATCCCATTGAATGTCCACTTGTTCTGAAACAGGGAGAACAGAAACTCCTGATTGACTTTCTCTGTCCCATTCATAATTTTCTATGCTCTTTTTATGACTCCTCTTTGTTGTCTTCTCATGTCAGGGATGTGGGTTTCAAACCCTGGTATGCAGGGCTCTTTGGAGCCAGTAGGTTTCAACCTGCCACCCAGAGACCTGCCAAATGTTGTTGGAACAGGAGCTGGACGCAGAGGACTCCAGTCCTGGGGTAGCAAGTTGGCAGAACACTGGGGGCCCGGATTGGTCCACAACCCCTATTTAAACCCAGCACAGGAACAGGATGTTGTCCATGCAACTGGGCTCTACCTTGTGCTCGACTGTGTGCCTTGTGATTCCTGCTTCTGCTCCCTTGGCTTGACTTCCTGGTATCCTGATCTGGCCTGACTCTAATTATCAATCTGTTTTTCTGCTCTCAAGTTTGTCTCCTATTTCTGATCTCCTGGTGACCTGACCCTGCCTGCCTCTTGACACTTGACTCTTGGTTTGCACTCTGGCCTGTGTCAGACTTTGATCTCCTGGTATCTGACCCCAGCTTGACTCCCAGCTCCTGCTTTGATCATGGCCCAGTCATGACATCTCAATAGTCTGCTAAGATGTGATCATCCAACCAAGGAACAGCGACAAGCTATGGCCCAAATGCTGCAAGCTGTGGGTGGGCCCTTGATGATCGTCACTGAAGTCTCTAGGTCTTTCTGAAAGTACAGATGCCCACTGGCATGAAGCAACTAGACAAATTGGGTGGGGCCTTCGTGACTTAGGCGAACAGTCCCACAGCTCAAATTTTGATTGTGAATATGAAACATTGGAAGGAATACTGGCAATGAGCTCTATATATGTTTATGAGAGAGAGAATCCAGAGGCTGAAATGTTGTTTGTGCAAAAAAATCATTGAACAATTTCAGATAATTCACACATTTTCTAAAAAAAATAATCATTTGGTTCAGGGACAGTTTGTGCACATTTTAAAGGCCTAAATTTGTCCTGTTTTTTGTGGCTTGTTTATCCATTCCTTTCTTACAACAGTGGAACTCCATAGTGAAACAGAAACACAAAGGCACAAGTAAATTACATAGACATAATTTATTTATTATTCCATAATCCAAGGAAGACCAATAAAGGATTTTCCTCTGTGCATTTATAATTTTTTTAGTCTTCTGTAATTTAATCCTCACACCCCCAAACTAGCCACAAGAGATTAGTCCTCAGTGAGGACCTACTACTAGGAAAATTTCAGCTCGTCAATTTCAGCCATTTTTGAGTTATATAAGTGACTACATTTACAATAGAAAAGGTGCATGTTGTTCTCCCTTCCTAAATGCGTGAACAGATTTTGTTCATTTTATTAAAGCAAAATCACCTTTTGGCTGAGATGAAGCATGGAAAATGTCAGCTGTAAAAGAGAATTTTTTAGAAAGTTATGAGCATGTGAATCCAGGAGGTTATAATAAAGCAACCTTAAAACTATGGTATTTTGTTGCAAAAGGAATATTAGAACCCATCAGGCAGTTCAGAATTTAGGATGTAGGTTTATACTTGACTTTTTTCAGAGTTTGTACCTATGTGTTTTTTGTTTGTTTGTTTTTTTTCTCCTATTACTGCTTACAGCAGCTGCTGTTGTTGACTGGATTGGATAAATCCCTGTGCGCTTACTGCTCACCCCCCCACCCCCCATTTTTTCCCCCCAACAAGTGAGAACTGGTTGTAAACAGAGCTTTAGGGTTAATTTTCTGAAGTATTGTTGTGGTCTTTAGTTATTTTTATATTTTTCTGGGGCACAGTTAAACAAAGTAACTAATAATATGTGAAATGTTAGTGCTGCTGGTGATGGACTGAAGGCAAAATATAATTACATTGAGATAACAGGATGAATTATGTCAACCCAAAATAGAATCCACATCATTTTAAAGTTTTAAGCTACTGAATAAATCTCATCCTTTCAAGAAGGTCTAGGACATTAGGCACTAGACATTAGTGTCTAGTGTTTTCAGTATTACAAGAGAATTTGTCTTTAATAGAATTGATAAATTTTTCAGACTTTTAAAATCCACAATTATATGGTTATGTGAGGAAGAAAAATAAAATGTGAAGCTTAACTTCTTAAATTTCCATGATAAAATGCTGACATGTTCTGACCAAAAGGCATAGATGGGGCCAGATTATTCCCTGTCATAAGAATGTCCATGGGACAGCACCATAGAAGAGGAAATCTCTTTTAGACTCCCCTGACAGAATTTCCCCCAAATCATTTTGTGTGGAGGAATTGTCAGATGGATGACTGCATACATGTGGAATGGGCAATAATAGTTCCTAACCTAGAAACTGGATCTCAGGAAACTTGTAGCAGGCCAGAATCATGTATGGGGAAGTCCTTTGCTTTTACACTTGTGCCATGAACCCCTGGTCCCCTCTCTGACTTCCTCACACTGTGGCTCCATTGCTAGGGCTTCCCTCAGCAGCAGCTGCCTCTGGGACCCACCTACTTAAGGGGTTTCTCTTATGCAGAGGGGGCAGGAGAGGAGTTGATGAAGTCCCAGGCTGTAGTAACTCTCAGTGAGCTTTTCTGTGGGGCTTGAAAGCGAGGAATAAGGTGGACAATGGAAAGGCCTCTGAACATCACCATGTTCTGGCCAGAGCCAAATCTGGTTCATTTCAAGGTAGAATTCCTGTGAGGGACAGGTATCTGTTGACCCTGTCCATCCACCATGTTTTAGGTGTTTGTTTTAGGGGTCTTTTCTATGCTGCTTTCACTGGGTCAATGTCAAATTGAGGAAAGTTGATAGACATTTGAAGCCAATGACCATGCCACCTTAAAGACTACTGGGCGACCGTTAGAGTAGAATCTGGTCAGTTAGAAAACATATTTCTTTATTCAACTTGAATTTGTACCAGTTGATGGTTTTGATCATTTGGAGATGCTTCATCTGGATGCTGTCCAACTTCTTTTTATTCTTGACAGTGAGGCACCATTTTTCAGTGCCATAGGTCGCAGTACTGACCATGGAAGCATTATATATCCTCAGCTTTGACTTTCTACTTATCAGGGCATTTGGTTTGTTAAAGACATTCTTAATAAGGCACCCCATTACTGATTATGCTTTTGCCATGCTGGCTCCCAGTTGTTTCTCGATGCTGCACTTGTTATTGACAACACAACCTAGGTAGGTGAAATCACCAATGATCTTGACTGGATGGTCACCCACTAAGATGCTAGACCTGCATTTTGGTTTTCCCGCAATTAATTTTCAGGCCATCTTTTGCCACTCTGCTTTCCAGGGCTTTCTTTAAGTGCCTCAACTAGCTTGTCCATTGGTTTGACAACTAGTTCTATGTTGTTGGTAAAATCAGTGTTGGTGAGGCTCTTCTCATTGAGGCATATGTCTAAATTGCATTTAGGTAGTGTGACAAAGTTCCTCCTCTACCTTGGTGGGTCATGCGCTTATTGGCAGATTTTGCTAGCCTCGGAGATCTTCCTGTCTTGGATCAGGAGTTGGGAGGTTTTTGGGGGAACCTGGGCCCGCCCTCTACCCCGGGTTCCAGCCCAGGGCCCTGTGGACTGCAGCTGTCTAGAGTGCCTTCTGGAACAGCTACAATTCCCTGGGCTACTTCCCCATGGCCTCCTCCCAACACCTTCTGTATCCTCATCACAAGCCCTTCCTCCTGATGTCTGTTAACACTTGTACTCCTCAGTCCTCCAGCAGCACACCCTCTCACTCTCAGCTCCTTGTGCCTCTTGTTCCCAGCTCCTCACACGCGCGCCACAAACTGAAGTGAGCTCCTTTTTTAACCCAGGTGCCCTGATTAGCCTGCCTTAATTGATTCTAGCAGCTTCTTGATTGGCTGCAGGTATTCTAATCAGCCTGTCTGTTTTAATTGTTTCCAGAAAGTTCCTGATTGTTCTGGAACCTTCCCTGTTATCTTACACAGGGAAAGGGGACCTACTTAACCTGGTGCTAATATATCTGCCTTCTATCACTCTCCTGTAGCCATCTGACCTGACCCTGTCACAGTAGTGTCTGGTGAAATATATATATTTGTGTCTGTATTGAAGAGTTCTGGGGTGGTAACACATCCTTGTTAAGGACCTGACCTAATTCAGAAGAAGGCGGTTCTTTTGAGGAGTCATCATATAGAAGATGAAACATTCTACAGAGCTTGTCAGTGAGGTCTGAGTTTCAAGAGTCAAAGAGGATTTAGGAAAGATTACCTCACAAGTCTTTGCATAAGTAACACTTCATTTATGTATTTGAAATCACTAAGTGTGTGTGTTCATGTAAACAGAATATCAGTGCTGGAGATGGTGACATTTTTATAAGAACTCATGCTGGAACATAAGGGGAACAGGAGCCAGATGGCCTTTTCAACATGTCAGCCTTTGTTTGGTTTGTTTTAATACTGACATTCTTGCTTTTCATTGGCCCTCTCAATCCCTTCCTGTGGCAAAAAAACAATCTAGATGAATTGAATTATTAAAAATCAAAGGAATACAAATGTACTGTCTACAATTAACTTTGTAGTGCCATGTAGCCATTTCCTCCCAATATATTACAAAGAAAATCCATTATTGGCTTGACTTGACCACATAAATTACTGTGGGTGTTTAATCATTAATTGATTGGTGGGGAACCTGTACACATCACTGTCTTCTGTATAACTGCAGAATATGGTTTGGGAGAAGAGAGATGCACTAATCAGGTTGGTGACTAAGGGACTGCATTGTACACACAATGTACTAGCAGGAGAGATGGAAACTGACTCATACCATCACCCAGTCTTATCTAATCGGAATGTGTGTTCTTTTAGCTTTGAATAACCCTTGAATGTATAAACACTACTCAAAGTTTAGATGTAATAGATCAATTAGAGCAGTGTTTCCCAAACTTGGGATGCTGCTTGTTTAGGGAAAGCCCCTGTTGGGCCAGGCTGGTTTGTTTATCTTCCATGTCCGATCGCGGCTCACACTGGTCGCGGTTCGCTGCTCCAGGCCAATGGGGGTGGTGGGAGCGGCGGCCAGTATTCTCCCTCAGCCCGCGCCGCTTCCCGCTTCGATGTGCAAGTTTGGGAATTAGAGTAAAAGTTCAGACAGAATTGTAAGAACTAGGTTTGTTTATTTTTTCTTTTTCTTTAATGGCATAGATAATTTAAAGTAAACTGGGTTTTGGCATAATGTAAAAATGTGTGGGTGGAAATAAAACAAGGAAAAAGGGAAAAAATGCTTTAAGGTTTCTGTTTGTGGATTCCCCTATAGAACTGTCAGACTATAGTCTGAATGAAAGTGTTGCAAAGTTCCTTCAAAGTGAAACTGAAGAACCAAGTTTCTAATATGCTTTAATTGTTAACAAATAGATAATGCACTAGTGATAATATGTTAGACATCTTCTCAAATGTCATTTGATTTCTTTGGAAAATACCAGTTTGCTTTAAATAGTGCCTATGGCCTGATATAGACCCTTGCAGCCAGTGGAAAGACTCCCATTGATTTCAGTAGACTTTGGCGCCGGACCTAGAAAATTAAATACCTTAATATTTCAAATACTGAGGTAACGTTACTTGCTATAATATCTATAGGAATGTACAAGGGAATAGATTACAATGCCTAGATTGCAATGTTCAACTGGACACGTTCATTTGTTTATTCTACGTTGAAACAAAATAATACGCTTTTCTGAGGTTTCTGAAGCTTTTTTTTTTAACCCCGTTATATAAAAATCAAACACACAACAACCCTGTTAGGCTATTTTTTCTTACTTAACATTTCACAATAAACTATTTACTTATAGACTAAAAATATAAATTGAAAATGTAACAAATGTAGTGATTATGAATGGATTCAAAAATATGAATTTTTAAACCATATTAGGCTTGTTGTTCTCTGTTCAGAAGGGTGGCATTAGTGGGTTAAGGGATTAAGATTTAACTATGCATTTTGTTTACGCTGGTCACCCTAAAAAAAAGTGGAATCTATGTTAAATTACAAAGGATGAATATAAACAGACAACTCAAGCATGTAGGGATAAAATTAGACAGGCCAAGGGACAAAATTGGATTAAACTAGCTAGAGATAAAGGGTAATAAGAAAACATTATACCAATGCATTGGAAGCAAGAAGACCACCTAGGGCAGGGTAGGCCCATTACTCAATGAGGAGGTTAAAACACTATTAGAAAATGGCAGAAGTGCTAAATTTTCATCAAAAAAATGTTTAGTAGTGATTGGAAGTCTAACATAGTGAACACCAGTGAAAATTATGTAGAATCTGAGGCTAAAGTAGGGAAAGAACAAGTTAAAAATTACTTAAACAAGTTAGATGTCTTCAGGTCACCAGGGCCTGATGAAATACATCCTAGAATACTCAAGGAACTGACTGAGGAGATATCTGAGCCATTAGCAATTATCTTCGAAACATTATGAAAGACAGGAGAGATTCCGGAGGACTGGAAAAGGGCAAATATAGTGCCAGTCTATAAAGGGGGAATAAGGAATAAATAATAAACTGTGGAATTACAGACCAGTCAACTTAACTTCAGTACTCTGAAAGATAATAGAGCAAATAATTAAACAATCAATTTGAAAACACCTAGAAGATAATAAGATGATAAATAACAATCAGCGTGGATTTGTTAAGAACAAATCATGTCAAACCAACCTAACAGCTTTCTTTGACAGGGTAACAAGCCTTGTGGATGAGGGGAAAGCAGTAGATGTGGTATATCTTGACTTTAGTAAGGCTTTTGATACTGTCTCACTTGACCTTCTCTTGAACAATCTAGAACTACTATAAGGTGGGTTGGAAAATTGTTCTCAGAGAGTAGTTATCAGTGGTTCAAATTCAAGCTGGAAGGGCATATCAAGTGGGGTCCCATAGGGATCAGTTCTGGGTCTGGTATTGTTCAATGTCTTCGTCAGTGATTTAAATAATGGCATAAAGAATACACTTATAAAGTTTGCAGATGATACCAAGATGAGGAAAGATTTAAAATATTGTCTTTGTTTAGTCTGGAGAAGAAAAGACTTAGTGGGGAGGGGGGAGGTATAGTAACAGTTTAAGTGCATAAAAGGTTGTCACAAGGAGGAGAGAGAAAATTGTTATCTTTAACCTCTGAGGATAAGACAAGAAGCTATGGGCAATTGCAGCAAGGAAGGTCTAGGTTGGACATTGGGAAAAGTAAAAGTTAAGCACTTTTACAGTTGCCTAGTGAGGTTGTGGAATCAGTTGCCTAGTGAGGTTGTGGAATGTCTGTCATTGGAGATTTTTAAGAGCAGGTTAGACAAACACCTGTAATGGATGGTCTAGATAATATTTAGTCCTGCCTTGAGTGTAGGGGACTGGACTAGAAGATCTCTGTAGGTCCCTTACAATCCTATGAGTACTCTAATCACCAGGCTATTAGTTATTCTGAGGTATGGGGTCTCTTTCTCTCTTCAGTGGAATATTTTGAAAGGTCAGAGTTTTGTCCCGAAATACAGAATAGGACAAATTTCCAAACTCCTTGAAATATTTGCAGGACAGAATAACCATTTCCTGCCCAGCTCTACTCAGAGTAGACATTTAAAATTAGGCATTTCCAGCAGCTTTCCTACTCTTGTAGTCCCCAGAGTTGCTACCACCAGTGGAGCTAAGCTAATGGTAACAGCAATAGGAAATTTCTGCTAAAATGTCCTAATGTAGAGTAAACCCAATTTAAACAAAATGAAGTATTTGTACAAGCCCTCAGTTTCCTTGCTTGAGATGCACATTTAGACAATTTATTAGCCCACTGAAATACAAACAATCCCTAACAATCTATAATTCACCCAGTAACAAAAAAATTTTTCCAAACAAAGTGGCCAACTGAGTGTAAAATTACATTTCCTGGGGTTCATTTAGTCTGAGGTCAGGGGTCATATATCTGGCTATGTCTGGGTATATGCAGGGTATGTCTTAATAAAGAAAGCTGCCAACTGAGCAGGGAACACTCTGGCAATGTTGACTACCAAAAACTGATACCTCTTCTATAAGTTATATATACATTAAGGTACTCAGTCTTACAATTGTTAAACCTTAAATGTATTTATTTATTCCAGAAATAACTTCTTACAATATTCAGAGATTTCTATAATTATAGGGCTGATCTCTGACTCAAAATTGGTTAGATCATTCAAAACAAAAGCAGAAAGGTTTCCAAGCCAGCAAAAGGAAAAAACTGAAGCCTGTGCTCATCGCATACATAGGCCTTGTTCACACGGAGAAAATGATCAGAACAGCTGTTGTGGAATAAACTATTCCAGAATAGCTCCTATGTGGAGACGATTCCAGAATAAAAGTAATTTTGTTCCAGAATAATTACTCTGGAGTGATTTTTATTCTGGAATAGTGTTCCCTCCGAGGAAAGTTATTCCAGTATACTGGAATAGCTATGTCAGTCAATTTCCTCCATGTAGATGAGGCCTTATACACATCCCTTCCACACACTAGCAATATCCTGCTCTCCCTCATCCATGCAATTAGGTCATCTTCAGGCACTCATTGTCCTATCAGAATATTAAGCCTCATGTATGCATTTGTGTGCTGTGTTCAAATTGCTTCCAGAGTTAAGTGAATTCAACTTTGACTACTTGTGGATTAATGTTCTTTGACGCACAGAGCGAGTTGCGCGCATATTGACCATGTTAATAATTTTTAGATTGCTGGTGTGGAATTCAGATCATGCATTCCACTTCATTTGGTCCTACTGTAAACATTACGGTATATAACTATGAAGAAAAGTTCTTTGTGTTAGATTTGAGGATGATTCAGAAAACAGAAGTGCTTAATAGTGGCAATAAGTAAGGCTGCGAGTCTGTCATGGAAGTCATGGCTCAGGGCTAGGGGCAGGGATTTGGGGCAGGGAGAGGAGGGGTCTCCACACTGCCAGCGCCTTCAGGCCCCGCCCTCACAGGTTCTGGCCAGTGGGAGCAATGGGAGCTGTGGCAGCCGGCGCTTGTGGTGGAAGCAGCAGAGGAGCTCCTGCCCTAGCCCCTGCCTCCACCGTCTAGGAGTTGCAGGGACATGGAGCCAGATAGGGAGCCCCTGCCAGTCCCGCTAACCCTCCCTCCTTTCCCCAGCACCTGTGGGGGTCCCAGGTCACCTCCCCCTGCACCCGCAGTGCCCCTGAACCACCCCCCCAAGAGCACCTCCATCCAAGTTTTAGTCCCAGCGGGTATTTTTAGTAAAAGTCATGGACAGGTAATGGGCCTATGAATTTTTGTTTACTGCCTGTGACCTGTCCATGACTTTTACTAAAAATACCCGTGACAAAAACATAGCCTTATCAATAAGTAATAAGAATCTTATTCATGTCAGAAAAGCTGAATCTGATAATTCTGTAAAATGAAAATATGTAAATGTTAACTTCAGGGAACAGGACCTACCACAGTTTGACAGGAATTTAAAAGAATAACCTCTTCTCCAATACAAGTTTGCTTGTCAAGGGAGAAAAAAACCGCACACTCTCATGAGAAGGAGCCTCGACAGAAGGCTCTCCTCCTTTGGGCTTCTGGAAAAATACACTTATCAGAAATGGAACCTGATTAGAACAAAACTGAAGCCAAGATTCAATTTGGAGGGTTTCCATAAAGTTCTGCTAGAAACACATTTGTGTGTGTGGCTGAGTGGCAGAAATCAATCAAACATGAAGAAGAGTAAAATGGCATCAAAGCTAAGATTCCAAGAAAATCAGAAAGGAGAAGAGAGTGGAACTAACACTAAGGAACGTCCTTTTCAGTATGGCATCTCCAAAATGACACTCTTCATGAAACCTAATACAAGGCAGTGATGCTTTTTTAGAAGTGCAATCCGTTTTCAGTGTCCTTTTTCCAGTGCCTCAAGGATCAGAACTAGCTGAGTCGATATTTGCTAGCATTCTGGCCACAGACTTGTTTGACTAAACTTTTTAGCTGATCTTTGATTGACAATGCCACCTTGGAATAACAATGAAAAATTCCTGAGAGCTATCCCCAAGTGATTCAGAAAGGATTTTCATGAAATTAGATGGTGCCAGTTTAATTTCCTGTGGCACAACTGGGTTTTGAAGGAAGGTATACAAATATATTATTCCCTGGATAATTCTGACTGAAGATCATTTTCTTCTGTCATCTATTTCAGCAATGCTTTTTGGCAAATGGATGATTAGAGAAATAGTTCCTAAAATATTTTTAATTGGCATAGATATAAACAGTATTTGTGGGGAAGAGGTAAATATTCTTGCTTTGGCTCCAGAGATATTTGCATTGAGGGAAAGATTCTGCCTCCCTTTCTCGTGTTGAACAGTACCTTACTTGGAGAGTAGCCCTATTCATTGTAGTGGGACTGTTCATCTGGCAAAGTGTTATTCTATGTGAGTAAGGGTGGTAGAATCTAGTCCTAAGTAATCAATTTAGTGCTAAGGTGCAAGACTTGTATTAATAATAATAAATGCAGAACTTAGTACTGACATATATTTCCTTGCCACCATCTTCACAATATCTCTTCCTAGAAGAAGATGAAGGAAAGGCCAATAATAGGTGGTACTGGCAATAGGAATGACTTATTAATAAATAAGTATAAAATGGTAAGAGGCCTGAAACTTCAGAGGGGAAAGAGCTCTCTTCCCCCATCTATTGGTGACAGGCTACGGAGAGCTTAATTTGCATAAACTTTCTACCCAGAATTCATCCAGTGATACTTTAAGTCATCATACCTGTACCCAACTAATCATATACCAGAACTGAATGCAAACTCAGATTTGGTTGGGTAATGGAATTGAACTGAGAGGAGAAAAGTGATCCTATTTTATGACAAGGATTTGGCTCAAGAGTCCTATATGCCAGAGGTTCTCAACCTTCTTCCTTCTGAGGCACCCGTCAACATGCTATAAAAACTCCGGGGCCCAGCAGAGGAGGGAGGAGACTAGGGGCTCTGGGCCAGGGGTGGGTCCTCGGGCATAGGCATATTTTGACTTCTATTTTTTGGGGAGGGGTGGCAAGGGTCAGCGAGGTTGGGCCAGCTCCACACAGCAGGGTCCAGGGAGACAGCACCACCTCCACTCCCTAACTCACCCCAGCAGACTACTCATCCTGTCTGGGTTGTGTGTGGTGGGGGTTTAGCTCAAAAAGTTTGAAAACTGCTCAGGGTACAGGGAGGGGGTAGCCAGGGGCTGTGTGCGGGCAGGGCGGGTAGGGTAGCTAGGGCTGTGTGCAGGCAGGGGGGATAACTCACAGTGGAGGGAGAGGGTTGCTAGGGACTATGTGAGGGCAGGGGGTAGCTCAGGGTGGAGGTAAGGGGTCACTAGGAGCTGTGCAATCAGGGTAGGGAGGGGGTAGATAGGGCTGTGAGCAGGCAGCAGGGTAGCTCAGGGTGGAGGCATGGGGTAGCTAGGGGCTGTGTGGGGGCAGGGGGGTAGCTCAGGTTGCAGGGAAGGGGGTAACTAGTGGCTGTGTATGGACAAGGTGATAGCTCAGGGTGCAGGGAGGCAGGGAACTAGGGGCAGTGTGACAGGAGGGCTCCCCTGTGGTCACTGCTCCCCAAGGGCTCTGCCAGCCACAGAGCCGGGTCCCCTGCCTCAGCGGCTCTTACTGGCTGCATGAGCTGCGGAGCAACCGCAACCCCAGGCACCAACAGCAGGAGACAGAACGACATGGCTGCCCGCTCCGTGGCACCAGCCAGTGCAGCAACTGCCCATACTGGCTGACTCCGGCTTCCCGCCTCTGACCTGGACAAGGGGCAGGGCCTCTAGGGTGGGGAGGAAGTGTGGGGGGGTGGCGCTGCCCTCGGGACTGCTTTGTTCTTGCACTACGGGGAGAGGGGGCAACCAGCACTCAGGGCTTCAGCCGCACGGCTCCTGGCTTCAGCCCCATGGTGGGGGGCAGCGGGGGTCCTGGCTTCAGCCCCATAGTGGGGGGCACTGAGGCTTAGCGTTTCAGCCCTATGACAGGGGGCACCGAGCCTTGGGCTCTGGTTCCAGCCATGGAGTTCCATGGCCCCCCTGAAAAGGCTCAAGGCCCCCCAAGGGGCTACAGCCCCCAAGTTGAGAACCGCTGCTATATGCTACTGCTTTCTTTCCATCAAGGATCCGGTGCCACTGGGAAACAGATAGAGACAGGACAGCAGCAGAGTTGAATGAACCCAGGTGAAGCTCCTCCTACTCAGCCACTAAATAAAGCAGAAATCACTATTGCTGGGTTAGATGGTGGAGCCTCAGGACAGTAGACAAATCAACCAAGGTAGTCTGGGATGATGCTACCCACTGACACCAGCCCATAAGTGGGATTCAGTGGATGGGGAAATGATGTGGTAAAGGAGCATTTGCTTATTAGATGTTCACATGGGTGGAAGGGGAACCGAATAACAGACTACGGCCAAAATTGCAATGGGGACGTGTTTTATCATTCATACGGATATATTGTTGCTGTGTTTTCCCAAGCTGATGCTGTGTTCCCTTTTCTCCTAAAAGTTTTCCTTGTTTCATATACAGACTCAGTGCTTGCGAGTTAGGAAGTATTGTCTAGTAAGGGCACCCAGGGTAGCTTTTTAGTGATCCTAGAAATTCTGGATGAGGGCTTGAGCTGCGGGTGTTTGTTTTAAGAGAGTCCCTAGTGACCTGTATCCAGCTGTGATTGCTTCCCACAACATTTATTATTAACTTGTGTGGCTTTGGGGACCTAAAACTTCCTTGATCCCTTTTCAGTCTGGCTTTAGGCCTGAATAAAGCACTCAGACTGCACTGATCTCATAGGTCTGTGATATCACCTTAGTGAAAGATGAAGATCAGATGCCTGGTCTGATTCTTTTAGCTCTGTGAGCAGCTGTTGAGGGCTTGGCTACACTTACAAGTTGCAGCGCTGGTGGAGGCTTTCCAGCGCTGCAATTACACCCCGTCCACACTTGCAGGGCACAACCAGCGCTGCAACTCCCTGGTTGCAGCGCTGGCTGAAAACCCATCCCGGCAGGGGTATAAGGAGTGCAGCGCTGGTGATCCAGCGCTGCTCAGCAGGTGTGGACACTCACCAGCGCTTTAAGTGTCCTCCAGGGAATAAGGAGTTATCCCAGAATTCCTGTTCAGCCACTCTGCTCATCAGTTTGCACTCTACTGCTCTTGCCTCAGGTGACCAGCCCTTTAAATGCCCCGGGAATTTTAAAAATCTCCTTCCTGTTTGCTGCAGCCAGGTGTGGAGTGCAATCAGTTAATCTTTCCAGGTGACCATGCCTCCACGTGGCAAACGAGCCCCAGCATGGAGCAATGGCGAGCTGATGGACCTCATCAGTGTTTGGGGGGAGGAATCAGTGCAGGCACAGCTGCGCTCCGGCCGTAGGAATTACGATATCTTTGAGCAGATATCAAGGTCCATGCTGGATAGGGGCCATGATCGGGACGCACTGCAATGCAGGGTGAAAGTTAAGGAGCTGCGGAGTGCCTATTACAAAGCCCGCGAGGGGAATCGCCGATCCGGAGCTGCCCCCACGACCTGCCGTTTTTACAGGGAGATGGACGAGATACTTGGGGGTGACCCCACTGCCAATCCCAGGATAACGATGGACACTTCTGAGCAGGCTGGGGGACAGGAGGCGGAGGCGGCGGCGGCGGCGGAGGCGGGGGGGGGAGGAAACCACGAGTGAAGCTACTGGGATGGGGGAAGACACCCCAGAGTGGGCATGCAGCCAGGAGCTCTTCTCAAGCCAGGAGGAAAGTACCCAATCGCAGCAGCCAGCAGTTGCAGAAGGACAAGCAGAGGAGCGGGTTAACGGTAAGTGGCTTTTATTTTCTGGGTGGAAATGTTTCTGGAGAGGAAGGGGGGTTATGGCTGCATGCATGCCAGCCTCTAGATGTGGAATAGCCCGTTGATGTGGTCTATCACGTCGCGGTAATCTGCTTCAGTTATCTCAGCAAAAGTTTCAGCCAGAGCGTGGGCAATATGCCTGCGCAGGTTTATAGGGAGAGCCACTGTGTTTCTTGTCCCAGTCACGCTGACGCGTCCGCGCCACTGTTCCGCGAGTGGGGGGGGGGATCATTTCTGAACACAGGCAAGCCGCGTAGGGTCCCGGGCGGAATCCACATTGCTGTAAAAGAGCCTCCCGCTGTCCCCTAGTGACTCGCAGCAGGGAGATATCTTGCAGGATTAACTCCTGTGAAAAATGTTGGGAGACTCTTTAGTGAAGAGATAGGTAGATAGTGAAGATCACCCCTGCAGCTGCATCTTCACTCAACCCCTCTATCACTCCAGATTACCCGAAGCAACCAGCCCCCCTCTATCAATCAAGCCCCACTTCTCCTTCTATAAGCACCCCTCACTCACCATTTCGTGGCTTCTGTCGTGTTATGCGTGTGGGAAAAGAATGTTAAAGTGCGAACTCCCTCAGTGTAACAATTCATGTCTGGAGATAGTGGATACAATGCTGCCCCTGTTAAATGTTTCATTTCTGGGTTTCTACAGTGACCTTGACTCCTGGAGTGGGCAGATGTTCCACAGCACAGAGGCTACAAAATTTGAGAAGAAATCCCCGAAAGAGCAAAGAGGACATGCTGAAGACTGTTCTTCATCACTCTGCTGCAGAGAGAAAGGAATTGAAGGAGTGGCGAGAGAAGGAAAGCATGATCCGCCAGAGACATTGGCGTAGAAACGCTGTGGCAAAGAAGAAAAGCACAAACCAGCTGCTAGAGATCCTGTCGAGTCAAGCGGACTCTCTCAAGGCTATCGTAGCCATGCAGGCAGAGCAGTCCCGTGCTGCCCCACAGCCCCCCCCCCCGTCCCAAAGCTTTTTGCCTTGTGCCCCAATGTCAGCTCAAACCGCCTTTCCCCAGCATTCAGTTTCTTACCACCACCAGCTGCCTCCAACACCTGTACGTTCACCAACCAGCCCTGATACCTACCACCCTTACCCTCTGCACTCAACCCCCATAACCATGCAGTATATGCACCCTGAAGTGCAGGAATCGTTAAACAGCACTCCAGACAGGACATATGCAAACTTGTGACTGTACAGTTCACCAACCCACACCCCTTCCCTCTTGTGTTCATGAAATGTTGTGTGTCTGTCTGTCTGTCAAGGAATTTTTTTTCTTTTCAATAAAACAATTCTTGGCTTTGAAAACAGTCTTTATTATAGCAGATAGTGAAAGATACCTTAGCCCAGTAAAGAAAGAGGCACTGCAAATCATTTTAGGGATAATAGAATAACAGTGTAAACAGTGCAATTCACTCCCATGCAAGTCAGCAAACATTACTGTTGGCTTTCAGCCTCAAATTCTTCCCTCAAGGCATCCCTAATCCTTGAAGCCCTGTGCTGGGCCTCTCTATTAGCCCTGCTCTCTGGCTGTGCATATTCAGCCTCCAGGACTTGAACCTCGGTGGTCCATGCCTCACTGAATGTTTCACCCTTCCCTTCACAAATATTATGGAGGGTACAGCAAGCGGATATAACCGCGGGGATGCTGCTTTCCCCCAAGTCTAGCTTCCCATACAAGCAACGCCAGCGTGCCTTTAAACGGCCAAAAGCACACTCCACAGTCATTCGGCACCGGCTCAGCCTGTAGTTGAACCGGTCCTTGCTCCTGTCAAGCTTCCCTGTATAGGGTTTCATGAGCCAAGGCAGTAACGGGTAAGCGGGGTCTCCAAGGATCACAATGGGCATTTCGACGTCCCCTACTGTGATCTTCCTGTCTGGGAAAAAAGTCCCTGCCTGCATCTTCCTGAACAGGCCACTGTTCCGAAAGATGCGTGCATCATGCACCTTTCCAGGCCAGCCTGTGTAAATGTAAATGAAACGCCCGCGGTGATCCACAAGCGCCTGGAGAACCATAGAGAAATACCCCTTTCTATTAACGTACTCTGATGCCAGGTGGGGGGGGGGCCAGAATAGGAATATGCGTCCCATCTATTGCCCCTCCACAGTTAGGGAAACCCATTTGTGCAAAGCCATCCACCATGTCCTGCACGCTCCCCAGAGTCACGGTCTTTCTTAGCAGGATGCGATTAATTGCCTTGCAAACTTGCATCAAAACGATTCCAACGGTCGACTTTCCCACTCCAAACTGGTTCCCGACCGACCGGTAGCTGTCTGGATTTGCCAGCTTCCAGATTGCAATAGCCACCCGCTTTTCCACCGTCAGGGCAGCTCTCAATCTTGTGTCCTTGCGCCGCAGAGTGGGGGCGAGCTCAGCACACAGTCCCATGAAAGTGGCTTTTCTCATACGAAAGTTCTGCAGCCACTGCTCGTCATCCCAGACTTCCATGACGATGTGATCCCACCACTCAGTGCTTGTTTCCCGAGCCCAAAAGCGGCGTTCAACGGTGCTGAGCATTTCTGTGAATGCCACAAGCACTTTGGTGTCACACGCGGCAGGAGAATCGATATCGATATCATCGTCAGACTCCTCGCTGTCACTTTGGAGCTGAAGGAATAGCTCGACTGCCAAACGTGTTGTGCTGGCGACACTCATCAGCACAGTCCTCAGCAGCTCGGGCTCCATTTCCCACAGAAATCGCGATTCACACACAGAGTAAAACAGAAAGACACTCACAATGGCGCCAAACGTTGCCGGAAAGACAGAATGCTGGGATGTGAAGCGATGCACCACGGGGCGTTGGAATAGGAAGCGGAATGACCCACACACTTCCTTCCCCTTCCCACAATACTCAGCGCCAAAACGGCGCCAAAACGGGACGAGGTGCTCTGTGGGATAGCTGCCCACAATGCACCTCTCAATACAGCGCTGGAAAGTGCTGCAAGTGTGGCCACACTGCAGCGCTGGTAGCTGTCAGTGTGGCCACACTCCAGCGCTGGCCCTACACAGCTGCATGACCAGCGCTGTAACTCCCAGCGCTGCAACTTGTAAGTGTAGCCAAGCCCTGATACTGTTGACTAGCAGCCCCTAGCTAGCATAGATGGGGTTTCACTTTTGAATGGCTACGTTCTTTTCTCTCTCAGAACTGAGAGTGGTTTCTTGTAATAGCTCTTTAAATAGGTGTGAGCCCCAAGCATCTTGTGCTGAAACACACAAGGTAGAGGATTTGAGACACATGCATCCTCTTCCTGGGGTTTGCCTTTATTCTTAATTTGATAAAAACCTGAGTTCACTCCAATTTCTGCCTCTAGCCCTTTCTTGGATTAGAGGGTCAGATTTATGTACACCTGAGATCCTCCTGGGCCTGGCTGCTTGTGTGAGGCTCTGCACCTCTACATAGATTCCTAAAGCATAGCAATTTCTCCCAAGAGCATTTCCTCCAAGAGACTTTCCATGTGGGAGTCTCTTCTGCCACCCCTCCTCTTCATTGTGGGAGATAATGAAGCTGCAGGTGCCACACAACTTCATGTCTCATTTTCCTCTTTACCTGGCTACTGCTTTCCCAGCTGCTTACCTGCACTAAGAACTTGGTTGAGACTGATCGGGCTGGAACTTAACTCAGGCATGACAGAGGTGGTGGTGGTAAGCTTCCGAAGGGTCTGGAGAACATAGGAGAGAGAACTACTCCTTCTGCTACTGAAAGAGCTTTTCCAAACCTTTTCCCCAGAAAGTTTCATGTTTTGGTGGCGAGGACTGAACATTTTCTCTCCTGAATGCTCCTGGAATCTCAGGTTGCAACGGTGGCCCAAAGTACACCTTCCATCTATTCTGCATCTAATTATGTAGATGAGACCATCTCTGTCTCTCTTCCTATCTGGACCTTGTGTGGTTATCTGTGCCCTTGTGACTTTTTGATTGGATTGTTGTAATACCTTCTACAAAGAGCTCTTCTTGAAGACCATTCAGTAGCCACAACTGGTGCAATGCACATCTGCAGAGAACATGTTAAATCAATTCTTCAGGAACTGCACTATCCTCCTGTTTTGTGTCAGGTGCAATTCCAGCTGTTCGCTTTAATCTCCAAAACCCTATATTGTTTGGATCCCAGTCCTATTAGTCTGCCTCTTGCCCACATACCATGTCAGCAGTTGAGACCAATTGAAATGCTTGTGCTACCACTGCATAGATATGGTGGCAGGGCACTCTCGGTGAAGGGCTTTTGCCTTTGGAATCAGCTTTATCCATTGGACCAACAGGGCCCAAACCCATTTACCTTTAGGATATGATGTTGCAACATCTTTTCCTTGTCTCTGGGTTTTGGCTATGCAAGGGCTTTGGTGGGACTAGTACAGTATTTATATTGTTGGAGGGAAAGGCTGTTCTGTTAAAGTTTCAACAACTTTTTTTTTATTTTGTTCCAAAAGTTTTACATGTATCCTGACATTATAATTAGGTGCATTCTTCTTAATTACATCAAATTCCAGAACAGGTTGGTAATTTCCTTTATGGGAGTTCCATTCATTAATAAAATAAAACACGTTCCTTTTCCCAATAGCAGCTTCAGCTGACTCAGATTGCTAAATGTGCAAGAACATTAGAAAATATCTTCTTGGGCTCTATGTACGCTTGTACTCCTAAAACAAATGTTCCCACATAACTAATACAGTTTCATCTCCACTGGCATGAACTACCTTGGAAGCCCTAGTGTAGGTTGGCAGCCACCAATGTTTTAGACCTGTTGAATAGGCATATTCTGAATAGGGTTAGATGTCAGTATTTGTAAATAGGCTATAGTCACTATTACATTAAAGCTTCCAATGTTGCTAACACCAAAGGGGATGAACCAAAAGTAGCAATGGTGGGAAATTTTGAACTATTTCTCTACTGTGGACAGGGCCAAGGTCTTCCTTTGCTTCCCACTTCCAATTCACACCAGTGCCCTATTTCATTTCTGGTCAAAGCTTTTACATTTACAGGAAATTCAGCCCTATTATAAACAGGGATGGATTTGGCCTAGAATAATTACCCATTCTGTTGTAAGACAAGTGATCCTAACCACTAGCTTTAGTGGTCCATTACCATGAAAATGGAAGCAGGCCCTCTCTATGCAGCCTCACTCAAAACGGAGTAACAGTATCTGAATGGAACATACATATAGAGAGAGCATTGGTTATTAAAATCCTTAGTATTTATACCAGTGGTATAAGTACACAGTCTGTCTCAGCAATGATTAGTCATGTAAAGTCTAATCCAGTAGTGGTGGCGGTGGGTAGGGTGTTAATGTGTATTTGTGGCATTTCACCTTACAATCAGAAAATAAACTAAATTGTAAAATTTGGATTTATTAAAAAATGAATCCCTCTGGAAAAAATAGCAGTATTATTTTTGAAATCTTTTCATTCTACCTTTTTTCCAGATAGAAATTGTGCAATATCAGGAAATCAATCTGCTTATCAGCAAGTGTCATCTCCACTCTTCAAGACCAGTGTTTGGGTCTTACAGAGAGAACCTCTTTCAGATAAATGATTTATGAACCACAGAATGAACTCCCTGGTTTTAATTTGAATTCAGAAAATTGCTTAGAATGTACTGAAATAGTTACAAAACACACCACATGATATGACTTGAGTAGCACTTACTGATTCCATTGTTTACTCCTGGGGGAATTCTACACCACTGCACGCACACATATTTCATGTGCCATGCATATTTTTAAATTTTTTTTTCTTCAGAAAAAAGCTTCTGCTGAAAAGTTGCTGTGGTTTTTCCTTTTGTCCACCAGAGGGTGCTGTGGCACTAGAACAGAGCTCCTAGCCAGCTCCAGCTATGATAGGAAGGAGAAAGAGCCTGCCTTCTTCATCGCGCCAGTCAGGCCAGGTCAAGAGACAGGGGGTATGGGGAGACAGACAGGGTGGGTTTGCTGAGGGGTCATAAAGAGGCTCATAAGAGCTAGTGGGGGAGGACAGCCTGTGGGAGGGGTTGAATGAGAGTGGAAGCACAGGGCCACATGGGCAAGGGGGCAGGGTGCAGAGCTACAGGGGGAAGGGGGATTGCTGAATGCAGGCACAGAGACACATGGGGACAGAAGGTGCAGGGACACATGGAGATGAGGGGAGGGGGCTTGCTGATGGGTGCAGGGACACATGGGTACAGGGAGGAGGGGGTGTAGGGCCACATGGGGACAGGGGAGTGGCTGAGTGGGGGCACAAACACACAGGGACTGGGGGAGGGGGTGTCTGAGTGGGGGTGGAGGAACGTATGTGGACAGGAGGTATAAGGACACACAGGGTTGCAGGGACACCTGGGGACAGGGTGCAAGGACACACAGGGTTGCATGGACACATAGGGACAGGGGCAGATGTGCCTGACTGAATGGGAGAGGCTAGGGGTTAGCCAGGGGTTTGCATCGGGGGGGGGGGGAAATGCTCCCTAACAATCCCTCCCCATCACCCAAAAATATCTCTTCCATCCATACCCAGCAACCCTTCAAGTTCAGGCCCAGGCTCCTTCCCAGCAATTACTTCCCTTTCCCTCAGCTCCTCCCTTACCCCTGACTCCCCCAAGCCTTTCCACTGCTTCTTAGGGGTGTGGGAAATATGGTTCTGTACGTAGTTTAAATGAATTATTACTCAGAGTGCTGTATTAATATGCCTAATAAGGAATCTTTGTCAAAAATCGTTTCCTGAGTCTTTTTTGTTGTCTGTATTGTTACAGACCTACTTGCTGACAGGTATTTTGAAATAAATTACCAAAATAATTGAAACTGATGTGATCATATTGACAAATAAAATATGCAGAATTTTAAAATATTGGGTCCAGAATTTTTAATTTTTGTGCAGAATTCCCTCAGGTGTAATTGTTACATTTACTAAATGATAAAGAATCTGAAGATTAATCTGTTTTTCATGATTAACTTATACCTAAATATTCGGAATGTTTTCTTCTTCAGACTCACTTTCAGCCTTGAATCTACTTGCTTCTCAGCTAGGCACCAAGGGGCTTTATCCTGTGAGGTACTGAGCATCCTGACCTTCCACTGAAGCCAGAGAGTGTTGAATATTCTCACTGCCTTCCAGAATTGAACTCTGTGGTTATTGGGCAGCTTTTTCCCCAGAGGCTTCATATAGATGTTGAACAAGTTGGGTGACAGAACTGAGCTCTGAGATCTGGAAAAAATGCCCATCAAAACTCTGATTGCAGCCTGAAAGTCAGGATGGCCAAACAGTGCTTTCCCATTAGCCTCACTAAAAAATTTTTAAAATGAGAGTACTGTTTTGTGAAGAGAATAGATATCCTCTCACTGTCTGGTGAAGAGAAAATTACCCTTCAGCATGATTACTGGTGATCCTTACCTGATTAGAAGAGGGGATCCAGGATCTTGTTAGTTGGTAGGAATAGTTGGAGAGGAAGCTTGGATACTGAGAGGCAATTTGCTAGATCCATAGGGTCTAGTGACAGCTTCTTGAGTAATGTCCAAACTCTTCCATGTGTTGGGGTTGGACAGTTTCCCCTTTTCAAAGGTGGCATTAGCTAGCTGTCAGCTTTTTCAATTAGTTTTCATAGTCCATGAATAAGATTTTATAGTGTTTTAGGTATTCTCAAATAATTTCTGTGTGTGTGCTAAACAGACTACTATTGATTGATTGTTTACTATAGAATCAATGAAACACTTGTTGTTTTCCCCCTATAAACTGTTGGGGATCCATGGAGCTGCTTCATAAATTCAGATGATTATCCCTTAATTTCTTTCTCTTATTTGAATAAAGGAAAAGAAGATGGCAAATAGCAAAAACATTCATAGCTACATGGATTACAGAAAGGGAGTAATGTTTGGCTTCCCTTCTTTAGCCCTGTCTTTCACTGTTGAGGGAGGAGAAGAATAATCTATGATTCCTGGTAGGTCCAAGTTGCTGGTAATGAATTTCCAGACTAGAAATGACTCAATGCTTATTAGCTCATAGGGAGCGTAGAAAAAGTCTCAGAGCAAAATTAGAAGACATTTTAGGGCCCAATCTTGCAGTATTTACTCAAGCAAGCAGCCTCTGCTGGTGTGTATAGTTTCACTGATTTAATACTGGATAAGGACACACCAATTTGGGTCCATTTGCAGGAGACAGCTATTAATGGGTAGAGTTTTTCAGAGCTGGGCCTTTAGAGCTATACATGGGGATTTTGCCTCTAAACGTGGCTGTTGGGTTTGATTCTCTTTTTTTGTGACAAAATTGTTTAAGATATACAGTTAGGAGGAGACTAAGTCAGGAAACTGTTTTTAAATAAATACTGATATTTCATCATTTTGTTTATAATCAGCATGCTCCACATTTATGGGCAGTCAAAAAGCAGGGCGGACACCTCTACTGTTTGTATGTTCTATAATTAGATTTCGCCAGCAGCGTGACAAATATGAACTCTTGAAGCATGAAAACAGTCTTACCATGGAGTCATAGACATTTCCCTTGGACACTCCAATCTACTTGCCACCCAGGCAAGCTGGACTTAGTGATGGTTAGTTGCCATACACCAAAGATCACAAAAGATTCAGATTGACTTGGGATGAGTGACTGGTGTTTTTGGACTGGAAGCAATCTCACACCAAAGACAATACTCATAGCCAATCCTATAGTAAACTAATTAAGGATTTATTAACTAGGAAAAAGAAATGAGTGAGTTATTTACAGGTTTAAAGCAGGCAACATATATGCACAAATGAGTTATATAGTGTATGGTTCCAGTAGGTTACAGAACTGTAGTAATCTGTCAGCACAGAATGTCTTTTAGGGCTAATCCAGGTTGAAGCTGGGGATCTCTGCTTTTCTTTCCTAGCTCCAGCCCTGCCACAGTCCAAACAGTGAAGAGAGACAAATGAAAAAATGAGGAGGTGTGGGGAGATACCCGCTTATAACTCTGAGCCCAGTGATGAAAGCACCGATCCAGGATGTGATAGACATGGGTTCAGTACCTCCCTCTGCCTGTACTTGGGTCTCCCACTGCCCAGGGAATGCCTGAACCACTGGGCTATAGTTTCTCTCTCTCTCTCTCTCTCTCTGGCCCAATTAATATTTAAGTATTTGATAATACACAGTGGTACAGCTTCAGCAGGAGAGATTGAGAGGGACCTGCCCCAGAATAGCCGAGTGGCTACATCCCTTTGTGAATCTGGACCTGTCTCTTGTGCCTCTTTCCCTTTTGTAAAATAGGGATAACTTCCCTGCCTCACAGAGATGTTGTGAAGATAAATGCATTGAAGATGGAGATGTTCAGCTAGTAGTGTTATGGGGGCCACATATATACCTATGAATATGTCTACCCTGCGATAAAAGACTCACCGCACATCTGTAGCTGGCCCAGGTCAGCTGACTCGAGCTCATGGGGCTTCGGCTCTGGGGCTATAAAATAGACATACTCTTAGCTTTTCCTCACATTTACACCAGCATGACTCCATTGACTTCATTGAAGTTACTCTTAATTTTACACCAGTAAAAGTGACAGGAGAATCAGGTCCACAATTTGAAATAATAGCTGAATTTAGCGCTTACGAAAGAAGACCCACATTCTATGTCCGTCCACCAGAAAGATTTGCAGTATGGCATTAGCAGTACAAGCTGTGCCCAATGGAGTTGACCCATCTTAAATTATTGCCACTTTTCAACCAGTGTCCTTAAAGAAAAATGGGAGCTGTCCTATCCAGAGTTGAGGCTAGTTCATTCTTCATGTTTTTTAAAATTATTCGCCTCTCTGCTGAAACTGCCAACAAAGTAACTTGCTGTGTTTTTCAGCAGGTAGAGATTTATTCACTAGGATCCTGATTGAGAACATCAACTTATGTCAGTCATAGTTAGCCCCTGTTGGCTAGTAGGACAAAAACAAAATAATTATTTAATTTTTAAAGGATAAGTGTAACAGAATCTGGCACCGAGTTGTTGTTTGGCTCTCCCTATGTACATACTCCTTCTTGACATAACAGTTTGCGGAAGGGAATTGAAACTGGCTTAAACAGTGACCAGGTACTTATACTGTTACCTAATTCATGACTCATCTCCCTTTGATGTCTGAATTCTGATGCCCAATTTGACCCCAATTTAAGATCCTCTTCAGATATTTTGTTATCTTAGATTATTTTCTATTCTATGCCAATGAATTGAATTAAAGTTAAAAAGACATATAAGGATAGTGTATTGTTTATACCTGTGTCAAGTCAGGCACTATTTAAATGTTCCTTTTAGCTGGCTCAAAGATGGCATATGGAAATATTACCTGCATCATGGCTTAATCATATTTTTTCTCCTTCCCTCCTTAACCAGCTCTCAGGGCTTCTGCTAGATTGTCAGATTAGTGTCACCATTTCCCTAGAAATCTGTATTTATTGTCAAGGTTCTTCTTTCTCCTTTCTCTCTGTATCAGAGAGAACCTTCAAGTACAGCAGCTTTTCTATTTCATATTTATGTAATGATCACCATTTAAATAGCCACCATTTTTCAACAGTGTCTTCTTGACAAAGAACAATAACCTCAGTTCCTAGTGATGGTGCATTGAGCTACTATTGGGCACTATTAAAAACTCATAATTTAACAACACTCGTCACACAGGGATGCCTGATACTGCAATGATTTATTCTTCTTATGTACCTGTGTGTGTGTGTTGGTTTTTTTTGCAGCTGAGTGCCTTTCTTCCTCCTCCTGTTATCAGGGCCGGCTCTAGGTTTTTTGCTGCCCCAAGCAAAAAAATTTTTGGCTGCCCCCCACCCCAGCCCTGAGCTCTCCCCCTCCCTACCAGTGTCCTCCCCCACCCACACCCTCTGCCTTCCCAGCACTGGGTTCTCTTCCCCACCCCACCCCTACCCCCTGCCGTCCCAGCCCTGGGCTCCCCCCAACCAGAGCTGACTCCGCCTGCTCCCCCCTGCCTCCAGCTGGTCTGGCGCTAGCAGGGTCGGGGTAAGCAGCGGGGCTCCCGGGCTGCGCCTCAGCCCAGGGTCCCTCCAGCCAGGGCTCCCACTTCCAGAACTGGCTGGGACCCGGGAGGGCAGAGCTGGGGGACCGCCCCGGCAGGGGGCTGAGGAGCCGGGGCAGGGTAGCCCCAGAGGGAGCAGAGCCCCGGAGAGCAGAACGCCCTGCCTCTATGGCCCCGCTGCTGCCGCTGCAGTCCCTGGGCGGCTCGGGCTGCTTCGCCCAGCCCCGGCTGTGGCGCTGGGGTGCGGCCGCCCTGCAGCACCTGCAGGCGGCTCCGTGTGACCCGTGAGGCGGCCCCCAGCCTGAGTGTCCCCCACTCGGAGCCTGCACGGCCCATCCACAAGGTACGGGTGCTGCTCCCCCGCGGCACAAACCGAAGCGGCCCCAGGGCGCCCCCTCCCCCCCACGACACCCTGCTACTGCCAGGGCCGGCTCTAACCAAAAAAAAAAAAAAAAAAGATGGCTAGAATGCCGCTCCTGAAAATGTGTCGCCCCAAGCACGTGCTTGGTTTGGTGGTGCCTAGAGCCAGCCCTGCCTGTTATACACTATAGATCAGCTTTCATGCCATAGAGGTGTTTGTCTCACATTGAATTTGGCTAGCTACTTGGTTTTTTCCCCTCTGATTCATTTTCTTACAGGAATATTTATGCACATTAGTAAAGGGTTTTCTTTACCACTTCCACTGACTGCATGTGAGTAAGTTGCATATAGTTGATTCTGATAAAATCTCATTGGGTATTGATTGCTTTCAACATCTTTTGGAAGAAAGTCTTTGTTACTATGCAAATTGAGGTTTCTCTTATCACATGCTAATTTGTGTAACTCTATCTCAGTGTTATAGCCCTGTTGGTCCCAGGGTATGAGAGAGACAGGTAGGTGAGGTAAGATATTTTATTAGAACTTCTGTTGATGGAAGGGACAGAGCTCTTCTTCAGGTATGGGGAAGGTAATCAGAGTGTCAGAGCTAATTACAAGTAGGGACAGATTGTCAAATATAAAAGGTCCCTACAGCATGTTTGACAGGACACTAAGGACCAGGTCCTCAGCTTGCTCCAATTGCTTCAGTAGAGCTATGCTGATTTGCATCGGGGTGAATCTGGTCGTATGCATTTACCTTATTATGAGCAAATGCAATTAATTTTGGACAAACAAGGACTATTTGCAGAAATATGAAACACTGATCCTTCTCCTCAAATGCAGCAAAGAATCCTGTGGCACCTTATAGACTAACAGATGTTTTGCAGCATGAGCTTTCGTGGGTGAATACCCACTTCATCGGATGCAAGTAGTGGAAATTTCCAGGGGCAGGTATATATATGCAAGCAAGAAGCAAGCTCGAGATAACGAGGTTAGTTCAATCAGGGAGGATGAGGCCCTGTTCTAGCACACCTCAACTGCTAGAACAGGGCCTCATCCTCCCTGATTGAACTAACCTCGTTATCTCTAGCTTGCTTCTTGCTTGCATATATATACCTGCCCCTGGAAATTTCCACTACTTGCATCCGATGAAGTGGGTATTCACCCACGAAAGCTCATGCTGCAAAACGTCTGTTAGTCTATAAGGTGCCACAGGATTCTTTGCTGCTTTTACAGATCCAGACTAACACGGCTACCCCTCTGATACTCTTCTCCTCAAATGAAACCCTACTGATTGCACAGCTCCCACTTTAGGATCAGGGCCTAAAACCTAAGTCGGCGATCCTGGAATGAGTTCCATGTGAACAGAATCATATATCCATTCAGAGCCCCATTGACTTCATTGTAGATTTGGGGTTTTGGGGGGAAATCATGGCCCCAAGTGGACTATAACATCTTTGGGGCTGGGATTTGCCTTTTAGTATGTTTATGAGGAATTGTATATGTGATAATGCTATATATGTGTTCTCATTTCTATATATTATATATGCAACACATGTTGTTTGATGAAATATTGGTATTTTTTTCTTGCTTTTATTCGCCTTTTGCTATGAAGAAGTCGAGTCTTGATGGCTAGATTACTGGATCGCACATTTGTTATGCTCTCCACCATAGACATAGTCAATGTGTATAAATAGCTATCTGCATAGCATTTTGCCCGTGGATTCAGGAGAGTTAGTGTTTAATAATAATAATTAATAAAATAAATGAAATAAAAGCTATTTTCTTACCTGGCCATTAGTTTTGCAAACCAGAAACCAGATGAAAATCTTACTCTCCATTATAAATACATATTTTTTCTTAATCTTTATTTTAGTTCATAGAGAAACTCAGCTACTTGGCTCCTATTTAGGGGATGGTCTGGGGTGCGAAAGCCATTCTGCAGAGGATGAAACCAATGAGAGCCCTCTTGTTCTTTAACTGACAACTTGGACCCCGATAATGCAAATGCTCATGGATGTGCTTAGCTTTACACATGTGAGAAGAGTGAAATGTGAACACACAGTGTTTGCAGGATTGGGGCCTTGGAAGGCAGCTGGTCTCTCAAAAATGGGATTTACACTTCATTGAGGGTGCTTTGAAATCACACACTTCGGAGGAGCTGCTCTTCGTGGAGTGAGGGTGAGGATGGAGAAAGGAATATGATGTCTCAAATTAGGGCTGGGAAACTGCTTTTTATGCATTAGAGCAAAAGTCGCCATCATTACCTTTGCTGCGAAATCTGTGATACATCAGAACTTGTTTCTTACTAAATTTTCCAGGGCTCTGCACTATAGAAATGTGTTAAAGCAAGTTACAGCATTTGCTTCTGCCTGTGAATGAGGTAAATTTGTCTTAATTAACTACTGACTTTTCTTCAGATCAAAACAAGACACCTGATATCTGGTGGCAGAGATATGATTAATAAAGAAATTGACTATCCCTTTCAAGTGCATGCTCCTTATTTTCCAAATCCTACCATTGACTACCTAAGGGTCAAGGAATTAATTTGATGTTCTACTGGTAGCTTTTCCACAGTTGCAGACTTGCTTCAGTAACATGTAGAATTTCTTATTCTGACCAAGGGCTTATAAAGGGTTCTTCCCATAGCATTTTAATTATACTTCTTGCACCCTAAATTATACAACAAACATCAAAGTCTGAAACAGATATTTACATATTGTTTCATTTTCTTCTTTATTTAACTGAAGGATTAGATGAGAGTGAGATTTGGAAGCAGAGCTGATAGAGTATCCCAAAACCTCTTCTGTCAATATTCACTCCAAACATTGAATTCATGTTGCCTGCATTTTGAGCGCCTTTTGTGTTTGATTTCTCTGAGTATTCAGTGAATGAGTTGATCAGCAACAACATTCAGGATTTAAGCAAATAATATTAATGCAAATAATTGGCAGAATGCAAGTTTTGAATTGGTCAACGAGGGCATTTGCATTGGAAACAAACTTGTATGCCAGGTGTCTGCAGGTAGACCTCTGACATCTACAAATGCAATGCCCCTTCACACTGCAATCTCTTTATCTCATCTACCTTGACCTTTCAAAGAACTCCAGTAACTGGAAGTTAATCTGAGTGTTAAACTGGGTCCTTTTAAAACAGATGGCTGTCTCAGCTAAACCAGCCAATTTGTTTGCTTTTTTATGTTTCTGTAAACAGCTTTTTGTTTAATCAGACACTCTCCCTCTCCCACTCCTTTATATCACAGGTCAGGAGGAGCCAGAGGAGCTTTTAAAATAAACCTACAACAGATAAGTCAAGTTTACATTAAAACAGGTATTTATTTATCCTTGTATCAAGACAACACCTGCAAAGCTTTCATTTTCAGGTTCTGTTCGTGTACTGGCCATCCTTTCATCCTCAGTGCTGCAGCTTGAAAGGCTTCTCAGAGTTAATTGTTTATTTCTATTTTGCCTCTTTATTCATTTAATTCTCAGTTGTTAGAATTATTTTTCATAGATCATCATAGATACACAGGATGAGACTATCACTCACCCAGAACACCAGCTGTGCAGGCATAAAGTGAGCTCCTATTTCCCAGTGCAGTCTCCTCACTTTGCAGCTCACAGGGGGGGAAATAAAGCATCTTCTGCAGGGCTTCTACTTGCCCTCCCCTTAAAGCTGGGGTGGGTAGGGAGGGTATAGGTAGAGCATTGACTTTGTCCACCAATTTGCCAGCCCATGTGGAAGAGGACGCAGTCAGTCCCAGATGAGCTGGTATAACACTGACAGACCCTGGTCACTGGGATTGAACCTGGGGCCTCTGGAACTTAGTGCATGATCCTCTACTGCATGAGCTAACAGTTAATTGGCTGTTAGCTAAAGCTGTAGAGCAAACTCATTAATCTCTCTCTCTAAGTGGTCTTGGTGCCACTAGCTGGGACAGAACACCACACCCAGGAGGTGTGTGGGTTACACTGGCACAGATTATTTCCCTCTTGAGGCATTGGGACAACATTACTTTTGTATAAATATTAGGGATTCTCCACATGGACACTTTGTGCGCAGCAAGCCAGGGGGTAAAGCTGCCATGCACTGCCATGCTCCTGCACTCTAAAAGTTTCACACTGCGCTCTGACCTCTTGCTATGTGGAACTTTTAGTGTGCTGTAGCAGGTTCACGTGGCCAGTTAGTGTGTGGTAGGCTAGCGTGCTGTAGAGTTACACGCAAGCTTGCCACACACTAACTAACAAGGATTATGTTCTGAAATTCACATATGTTCTGTGGTGTTACACTGCCAAGTAAGGAGAAAATCACAATGATGCTACCTCCCCCTTTTTTTTGAATCTGTAACTATGCCATTTCAATAGCATTGTCAGGGCCTCTTCCAGAGAGTGACAGCCAGGGCCCTTGTCTCAGGCCCAGGCTGGTGGCACAGTCCTCCTCTTGCTGCATAAACTTTTTGTGTCCCCTCTGACTTCCTCCTTAGAACCCATCCACTGTAGTGGCTGCATTTGGGGCTCTGAAGCTCCTCTCCATGTCCCACAGACATTCACCTCTTGCTCCAGGATCCCCACATTCTTCTTTCCCTCATTCCACAGGATGGCTTATCCCTGTGCTTTGGTGCTATTCTTTTGTCACCGTCTCTTGCAGTGGCCCCTCAGTCTTCTTGCGGCCTAGGAGAAATGTGGCTTCTGGGAGAGGTGGAAGTGGATGATTGCTGGGTAGTAGCTGTGTGAGATGGAGTGAAGAGAAAGAAGAAATGTGTTAGGGAAAGGATGAATGTTTAGGTGAGGGGGAAAATAAGAGAGTGTATGAGAAAGTGAGGGGCAGAAAATATATGAATGGGAACAAAGAGACAAAGAACAAGCAGATACCAGAGTGTGGGAGGGAAAAAGAGAAAATAGAAGCAAGGATAACTTCAAGGGTGAGAAAAGAGCAGGGAATAAAGTAGGAATTTGTGCAGATGAGATACTCAGTAGGAATTTGAGTGAGATGACAGGAGATGATGTGGGAGGGACAACGCTGGGGTATGGAGAGCTGGTTTGTTTCTGCATTTTCTCCTGTGCACTGTAAACTCTAACTAGGGCCTTGAGCACCGTGGGGCAAGTCTGTAATGATTAGATCAGGGGTTGGCAACCTTCGGCATATGGCCCATCAGGGTAATCCGCTGGTGGGCCCTGAGACATTTGTTTACATTGACCGTCCACAGGTATGTCCGCCTGCAGCTCCCAGTGGCCGTGGGGACGTATTGGCTGCTGCTTCCCACAGCTCCCATTGGCTGGGAGCAGCGAATCGCAGCCACTTGGTGCTGCCAGGGCCCGTGCCTGTAGATGGTCAATGTAAACAAAATGTCTCACGGCCCACCAGTGGATTACCCTGATGGGCCGCGTGCCGAAGGTTGCCAACTCCTGGATTAGATGATGGAACTTTGTCTGTACTGTCGGTGCAGGCTCAGTAAACATGCAGAGAGGACCTTACTCTTGACTGTGTAAAAGTGTCTGGTAACAAGGCTACTAATTTTGAATATTTTATAGGTGTAAATTAACATCCACTATGAGCTACATTAATTTCTTAGTTTACTGTAAAAACTGATATAATTAGTGTGACATAGCCACTGAAAGTCTTAAATATCTTAGCATGATACTGAGTCAGTGACCCAGTCAGTCATTTTGCTTCTACATTATTGAACTATGTTCTGCTAGCAATTTATTTGTTTATATTGGGGCTGTCAATTAATCACACTTAATGCCTGTGATTAACTGAAAACAAAGGAAGGGAGGCATCGGTGGCAAGGGGGCTGAAGCCCGGTCCTGGAGCTCTGTGGGCCGTGGGAAGGGGGGCGAGGTGGGGAGGCTGGAGCCCTGAGCCCCGAGCAGGGCTGAAGCCTGTATTTGAAAATATACAAAATATCCAAAAATATTTAAATATTCATGGAAAGTGCCACCTTCCTAATTCTGTTTATTCCTTCTTGGCTCATGGATATCTGATGGATTGATATATGTTTGGAAACTGTAAAGTATAGAAATTTCATAGGGATCTGTAGATGATGCTCCAAAAATGTGGAATTTCAGTAGAGCATAATGTCTGTTTTATAAGTCTTGAACCATCATATGGAATTCAATGGCATAGATAACCATTTTCTGTTACATTCTATAGGATGGTTTATAGACCATGAATCTATATGCCATATAATTTTATCCAGTAATCTCAGGCCCAATGACTTGTGGTTGAACTAGCACATATCTTTGAGAAAGATAGTTATGAGTTTGAGTCCAAAATGAGAGACTTTACCATAACCCTTAGTAAACTATTCCAGCAGTAATTACCCTCATAGTTACACAGTTTCTTCCACAAAACTGAAAGATCAGGGGTAAAATTTTCAATCTATGTGACTTAGGAGCCTAACTCCTCTTTTCAAGAGTGACTTTGGCACTTTAGGAGCCTTTGTCCTATTTACACTCAATGAGACTTAGACTCATATTTTTTTTTTTAGTTTATATAAAATCCTTCTAATCAGCCGTCCTTGCTATATTTTAGATCCCATCCAGCTCCCATTGAGTCAATGAGGATTTTTAAATTGAGAGCTTGTGAAATGCTTCTTCCCCACACCTTTTTCATTAGATTTTTTTTAAATGTAAGAGTTCATTTTAAAATGTTTTATTGAATGTGAATGCTTGTATTGTGTTGCCAGTTGTCTAATCAGGAATGCTATTGATCGTGTCCTTATGCCAAAAGAATTGTTCTGCTTTTCTCTGTGGTTTTTTCACCTTCAGTATCTGCTCAGAGTGACTCCATTATCCAGAGCCACGTTAATTTATAAGTTGAAATACAAAATGTCTGACTTAAGGGTCTCCTTGTGAAACCTTGCTTAAACTACAGTTTAATGAGGGGTGAATTTTTCCAGTGTGTATAAATAATGATGGGCCAGTCAGGTGTGGGAGGATGTATTATCTGTAATGATTTTAAACCAAATGTCTTCCGGTGCTGCAATTTAACCTCATCTCGGTATAAATGCTGAATCTTTTTTCACTGTTAAATTACAAATAAAAAATCCACTTGTTTTCATTTGTCTGCTGTAAATGACTCAAAGCATTTCCCTCTAACTCTCTCTCCTTCTTTTCTTGATTACCCAAATCTGAATCCGTAGCACAGAGGGTTAGATTGTGATAGCCTTGCTTATAATGGTCCTACCTGATCGAGAAAAGCCCTTAAGCATGTGCTTAAATGTAAATAAATGAATAAGCTTCCAGTTAATCATGTGTCACAAATTTCAAGGCCAGTATTTCAGGAGACTCAGATCCCTCCTCAGGAGGCTAAACTATTATGTGCCACAGGCAGAGAATAGGAGGGACTGAGGTGCCACCAGTGCCCAAAGCCCCTGAAAGGGCAGGGAATTGATAAAGTGAGGTATATGCAGATAATCCTGCCAAGTGACCCAGACCCTTGGTGGGGGAGGGGATTGCCTTTCTCTGCAACTAGGGTCCTGCTAATTTGACCTTAGGGAAAATTTCTTCTTGACCCTCAATAGGGTGATCAGTTAGCTGAGCATGTAGCAAGACCCTCCAGCCAAGCACCTGAGAAGGAATTCAGAACCACTTCAGAGCATTGGCCCACCATGTCTAGTGTCCAATCTCCAGCCACAGCCAACTCTGATGCTTCAGAAGAAGGAGACAATAAAACCTAAACAGAATACATGGGGTGGGAAAAAAATTCCTTCCAGATTCCTACTGATGACTGACAAGTGTCCTGAAGCACGAGATTTTAGGAACATGTGACAGGAACTGGACGGGACCATTTGGGGTGGTTGAGCTCAGCCCCCACCATGGCAGGCAACCTCATCATACAATCCCACTTGTAAATTTAGTAAACTCTACATTATTTCTACAACTCCTATTGGGAGGCTGTTCCAGATCTTCGCTTGTCAGATGGCTACAAACTTTATTTCCCTCCTAAATTTATTCATGGCCAGTTTATACCAATTTGTTCTTGTGCCAACATTGTTGCTAGCTTTAAATAGCTCTTTTCTCTCCCTGGTTTCCCCCCCTGTATATATTTATAGAGAGCAATCACATCCCCTCTCAGCCTTTGATTTCTAGGCCAAAGAAGCCAAGCTCTTTTAGTCTCCTGTCATAAGATAGTCCTTCCATTCCCTTGATCATCCTATTACCCCTCCTCTGTACCTGTTTTAGTTTGAATTTATCTTTCTCGAACATGGGTGGCATAATTACCTGAATTGGAACCAGTGAGGGACCTCACTTTCTTAGAGTCCTGCTGACTTCATTGGAGCTACTCATGGTCTAAGGTACTGCTCAGTGAGACACGGGTGGGAGAATCTGGTTTTTAATGAACTGCAATAGCATCGTACTCTTACATGAAAGTTTTTTTTCCTGTTTTTCAAATACAAACCAGTTAACACTGGCTGTCATGTACACCTTGTACACTATAGGTGATACCAGTCAGCTCTGTGTTCTTGAGGAACCAGGGTGCAGTATCCAGCCTGTCTGACTCATGAAAGATACGCCCCCACCAGCCTCTGCTTAAACCAAAACCTATCAGTGAAAAGACTTGCAGAGAGCAATGAAGGGCGGTGGGAGACACACCTAGACCTCTTCTGACAAGGGTGACAAGATTAAGACATCTCCATTAGCATACAAAATGGAGAGCAGAGACAACTCCCCTAGCCTCATCTGCATGAGAGATGGGACAGGGAGACATCTCAATTTGCATACAGAATGGAGAACAAAGAACCACACTGAACTCTGGGACCAGAAAAAGCAGGGAAGCACTGCATCATGGGAATCTCTGCTCCTGATGCTAATGAACCTACGCCTGCACACACCCAGCTCAGCAATTATCAGACCAATTCTAGTAATGAATCCATGGTTGATACCCCAAATACTGAAAGCAGCCTAATTGCATTGTGAGCACCCTGGAAGAAAACACCACCCATAGCCAAGAGTGATCAGCTCCTATTGTCTAGCCTAAAGAAAACCCTTGAGTCATCAGCTTACCTATAAACAAATCTAGTGTTCTCTCTTGAACCATTGTATTTTCTCTACAAAAATCCCTACTCACCCTCTAGTCAAGGTTCTGATGCTTAGATCCAAACTATGCATCAGTTCCGCTGGGACTCCATCTTCTCCTGACTGATCGTGCTGGGGGCTCTGCCTGTCTCCTGCCCTCAGGACCCTGAGCTACCACCATCACCGGGGAACCCCGAGCAGTTCAAGCCTCATGGAGTGGGTGAGATCCCCCCTTTCTCTCTCTCTCTCTCTCTCTCTCTTTTCCTTTCTACCTTAGGTATTAACCTTTAATAATGTATGTTATGTTGGTGTAGCCCTCCTTGTGTAGTTATCACTATTATTCAATAAATAACTTTTATGGTTAACTTGGTTGCTTCTCTCTCTCTTGCTGAACTTTATTCTTTTGTGTTTTTAGCTTCCCCCATTTGCTCTACAGCAACACTTCTTTTACCTAAGCTAAAGATCCCTGCAGCGCCCAAAATACTATAGGGTTTGCCCATCAAGTAGGTTACTGCCAGTACAATTGTCTTGTGAGAGTAGGGATAGGGATGTGCTGAATCTGGGATGCATAAGGGTAACAGCTTGAAAGTGCTGCTCAACCCAGTCCATGGAGCCCAGAGGCACATTAAGGAGAGGCAGCTTGAAAGTGCTGCTTCATCCAGCCCAGTGAGTCCAGAGACATATAAGGGGTCAGCTTGACAGTGCTGATTGACCTGGTCCACTTGGACTTTGTGTGTGTGTGTGTGTGTGTGCGTTCGTTCATCCGGTTCTGAGGCTGGAGAAACCCAGCCCTAGGGAAACTGCAGGATAGCTTGGGAGGGGACTTGCAGAAGGGAGCAGTAGAGCTGTAAGTGGGGCTGTAACTGGAGCAGAACTGCTGTCGGGGACAGAGCTGGGCTGGGCTGGGGGTGGAGTGGGGCTGGGTGGTACTCCCTCCCCGTCCCCCATGCGGGTGTTCCGGGCCCTGCAGCACACCTCCCCAAACGTTCCTCCTCGCCCACCTAGGGGACCTCATAGTTTGGGGACCAATGCACTAGTGAGTATCATTATAAGGAAGTAAAAATAGCCTTTGTTACTTCAAACACATTAACCAATTCCCAAAAGTGCTTATGTTTTTTTAATGGGCACTTAAACGCTGTATCAGATTTTACAATAAGATACATTTCCTAGTAATGCCATCTATAGGATAGTTCACGTGTAATTTTGGTAATATTTCATAAATTATGTGGCTGCTGCTTCTGAGTTCTCTGCCAATCACTGTATAACACAATAAGATAATGTACTAGTATCTTACCTCAGGAAAGGTCTGTTTTCATTCTGCCCTAAGCCACAACTTAAAAGAAATTGTCTGGTTTTATCCTAATGCTTGAAAGAGATTAATCTAAATTAAAAAAAACAAACCCTCAGCAATTTAGAACCAATCATATTTGCAGTCTAGAGGGCTGGAAAAGCTGGCTTTTGTATTCCAGGTAGTATTTCAAGTGGCAGCGGAACTCAATGATTAATTCACAACAAATAATTTATTCAATAATGTTGCCTTTTTGAATGTTTGTTCATTGTCCTCAAGAATTCTCAAATGTATTATTTGAAATTATTCCCAGATTTCTTCTGCACATAATTCTGGCTTACAGATCACTTGGTGAGCAGAGCAGTTTGTTGTGAATATTTGCTGTTCACACTTTGTTGACTTAGGCCTCTGTTTTGCAAGTTGTTCGAAGCAGGTTGACCTCTGCTTTATACTCTTATATGAAGGTCCAGAAGGATCCACATTAAAGTGAGACTACAAATGTGCTTAAAATTAAATATGTTATGTAAATCTTTGCAGGATCAAGGCCTTAGTTGCATAAATCAAATGATAGTATTGATAATCTGTACGTTATTCCCTGATAACCAGAAACTTCTGTGCTTAAACTCTGTACTGTTCACTTTTTTTTAAACATCTTAATAAATTTTTTCTGTTCTCAGATTGGATAACTTTCCAACACCATGCACATTTCTAGCTGAATATACAGTTCAAAACTTACTTTCAACAAATATTTGAGCTGGGAAGCTTAAAATTCACTTTTCAGAAGTATTAGCACTAACAAAGCTTGAATATTTGAATGTTTGCAGACATCAGACCAATAAGTTGTAGACCCAAGTAGAAATTTGCTTCTGTGTTAATTACTTTTCATTAAACACTCAGAATCTGATCTGCATCCCATAGAATCCCGTGGAAGTCTTTCCTCAGGCCCCAGTTCTGCGAGTGCTTACACTCTATGCATGTGTGTAGTCCCATTGATGTCACTGAGAGGACCTGTTAGGTAAAAAGCAAGTCCTTACTCACCTCTCCAGCACCCGAGTTCGTGCGGAGTTGGTATGGGGCTCACAATCTGTCAGAGACCAGACAACATTTCGTTGATCAACGGGCTCACACTATCCTTAGCTTAAAAGGCTTCGGAGTAAGTGTGGCAAGTTTATTAGGGGTGAGCATCAATATTTATACACAGAAGTAAACAAAGTGATTAACAGATCATAATGGTCATGCATAATCAAACAAGATTCTACAGGATAAAACAGGTTAAAATGTAAATTTAAAAAGACAAAAGGGGAGATGGCTACTTAAGGAGAGGGGGGGTGTCATGAGTAGTTCGCAGGTCAGAGCTTTGATTAAAAGTTTCAGACAGAGACATCAAGTCTGGGTTAAGTTTAAGCTCATCAAAAGTTCAGACTCAACATTCCTCCATTTGTAGCTTTGGGATAACTATTTACCAAAAGCTACACCCCATTTTAAGGAGCCAAGGGCCGCTTGGCAATTTCAGCCTGGGCCAACTCGAAGAGAGTACGGCCTTTGGCTGAAGTAGGAAAAGAATAAACTGACCCACATGAGTCTATGAGGGAGGGGACACACTGAATACCGCAACACAGTATTATAAGGATTACTATGGCCCCAACAATACCCACCAAGAGTTTTTTAACCCACCCAAATCCAGGCAGCCAATTCCATAAGGCTCCCCACCAATCATAAGGTGGCTGGCCAGAGGAGTAGTTCTTAGCCATTTCCCTTAGATGTTTGGTACGTTGAAAAGTGTCAGGGTAGGTGTCATTTACAAAAACACAGCATTCTTCATTTATGAGGGCGCAAGTTCCTCCTTGGGCTGCTAACATTATGTCTAAAGCCATTCGGTTTTGCAAAGCTAACTGGCGCAGCTGGGACATTTCCCCGGCCTGATTCTCAAATAGAGTCGCAGTTTCATTGGTTAAAGATTCTAGTAGTCCCTGTAGACGGATGACACCATCCCTCAAGCTAATGAGACCAGCCCACCGCTGCCACGACAAACCATCACGGATATTAATATCTCTGAAAGTTTCACAGATGTTACGAACGTGGGGAAAATGAGGGGGCGTGAGGGAGATGCGAGAAGGCGGTGTTAGCCACGCTAAATAACATGACCCTGCCCAATCAGGGAAGAGAAAGTAATAAGCTTTGGGCCCGCACACCCAGTATGTTCCATACAGTGCGTTTCGGGTATTCCATTTCTCAAAGTAGGAGGTAACCCACCACCCGTTGGACCACTGTTCCCCTGGTAACGCAGAGGGGTCGTTGTGCGAACTGCAGAGGCACAATTTGGTAGTGGTGTTTTCAAAGTGCAGTGTAGTACTGCTTGAGCACTTGTAGAAGGCAATCGTATATCCCTTAACAATTAGTTGGACACCCTCGTGATCTGAGCAGGGCTTCTTAAAAGCTGACTCTGAAGGCTTGCCCACCCATGAAAAAGTTGGATCGGGGTGAGGGATCCACATATGGGATAAGTGGGATGTGCAAGGCTTGAAGCCAAGATTTTTACTAAAGGCGGTGCCATTAAAATACATGTTGCATTTACTTGTTCCCACAAAAGTTGACCCCTTTTCTTTAACAAAACACAGTGATCCTGTCTGATTGGTTACCCTGAGATATCTGTTAATTGGCACTCCTGTTTTGTCCCATGTAAGATTGTGTTGGACTGGATCTTTTACTCTAGCCGGTGGCATCCAAGTCATATTAGCAGTGGTCAGGGGAATGGGTGTGAAGGGGAGTCCCTGTTCTGCATTTACTGGAAATTGAGTACATACCCAGCAATTACTTCTATTTCCTAAAATACGAGTTTTAACCTCGTGGGAATATCTAATAAAAGCATTATCTTCATAAGCAGAAAATAAACTAAAAAGGCATAATAAAAAACATACAGTTGTCAGAATAAAAGGTCCTCTCATTTTTTTCGAGTCAATTTAAGTCTGATGTCTGAATGAGGTAAGCTGGTCCACTGGTCAGAGGCAGTGTCCTCAGTGGTGGCAAGAGCTGCTGGTCCGTCATTGTGGTCCACTACGGCTGGCTTGACGTGGGAGTGGTGGATCCAGGATTTGCGTCCTTCCAGGAACACTGCAGTCTGGGTTGTTAAAAGAACCTGGTGGGGTCCAGTAAACCTCGGCTGGAGGGTGTCGCCACAAATGAACTTTTTGGCCCAGACGAAGTCCCCTGGTTGGAACGGGTGGATCTGTTCTTCTAGTGGCACGGTCTGGGAAAACTGCGAGGCTTTCCAAAGGGTACGGAGGCGAGCCTGTAGGGAGAGAAACTGGCACGCGGTCATATGATCCCCTCCCAATAGTGAAACATCAGCACGTGGTAGCGCCCCGCCTTTGAAAGGGGGGTGTCCATAGAGCAGTTCAAAGGGGGATAATCCCAATACGCGGGTTGGGCGAGTACGAAGGTGAAACAGGACCAAGGGAAGTACCTGAGGCCACTTTAACCCTGTTTCCTGACAGTATTTAGCCAATGTAAGCTTAAGCTCCCTATTCATACGCTCAACTTTACCGCTAGACTGGGGGTGGTAGGGTGTATGAAAGGAGTGTGAAATGCCCAGTCCTTGTTCTAAACGGCCAAGGACATGACCAGTAAAGTGGGGTCCGCGATCTGAGTCAAGCATGAGAGGGATGCCAAAACGGGGTACAATGTCTCTAAGGAGAATCTTTGCCACTGTGGCAGCAGTACAATTAGCAGTAGGAAAAGCTTCGACCCATGAAGTCAGAGGGCAAACCAAAACAAGGAGGTGCTTTTTCCCAAAAGCCTTTGGCATATCTGCAAAGTCAATTTGAAGATGTTGAAATGGAGCAGCAGGAGGAGGTCTTCCACCCTTAATTTTGCTAAGGGGCGGAGCAGGTCCATTACGTTGACATGTGCTGCATGCTTTCACTATTGACAGGCAGTAGGGTTGAATGCCTGGAGCATACCAAAAGCGAGCGATGGTGTCCACAAGGGCGCGTGTGCCGTAGTGACCCCCCTTATCATGGTGCCAGCGAACTGCCACGGGGTATGTGGAGCGAGGGAGGCAGGCTCGGCCATCCGGCATAAGCCAGGTCCCTTTGACCAGAGTGGCTCCGAGGCTCTCCCACGACTGTAGTTCAGCAGCGGGTACTGGTACGGGGTAAAAGCATACTTGCTATCAGTAAAAATGGTAACGGTCTTACCAGCGGCCAACTGGCAAGCTCGGGCCAGGGCATAGAGTTTGGCGGCTTGGGCTTCCCAGGTGCCTGGCAGTGAGGCGGCCTCTTGAATGTCCCATTCAGAGGTGACTGCATAACCGGTGAAACGCTTGCCATCAACATAGAAGGAGCTTCCGTCCGAGAAGAGGATGCAATCAGGGTTGTCCAGTGGCACGTCAAACAGGTTGTTCCTTATCTGTAAGACGCTATAAACTACTTCCACACAGTCGTGCTGATCCTGGAGGACTGGCAGGTCAGGAAGCAAGGTAGCTGGATTAAGGGGCCCACACCTTTCAAAAATTAGGTTAGTGTCTTCTAAGAGTTCGGCCTCTAGCTGTTGCTGACGATGGGCCGAAAAGACCTGGGTTGTGCCCCTACGCAGAAGGGCTGACAAGGCATGAGAGGTCCAAACCATGGTAAAATGACCCAGGGTCAGGCTCTTTGCCTTTGTGATCAGCAGGGCAGCTGCTGCCAGAGTCCGGGTGCAGGATGGGGTTCCCTGAGCGACAGGGTCGATCTGCTGGGAGTAAAAAGCAAGCGGGAAATGGTGGGGCCCGCTCAGCTGGGTAAGGACGCCACTAGCAATTCCGCCCCTCTCGTGGACAAAAAGGTGAAAGGGTTTGCTGTAATTGGGGGGGCGGAGAGACATGGAGGAGGCCACACTGTCCTTGAGTAACTGAAAGACTTGGATTGTGTCTGGGGACCACTGCAAAGGGTCAGGAGCAAGGTTAGCAGTGAGTCGGTGGAGCGGTTTGCTTAACTCCCCGCAGGACGGCAACCAGGGGCGACAGAAGCCAATTAATCCTAAGAAACCTCAAAGTTGTTTGTTGGTGTTTGGCAGAGGGCAGTTTTGGATAGTCTTTATGCGGACTGGGTCCATTTGTCTCCCCTCTGGGGTTAACAGGAAGCCCAGATATCGGACCTTCTGTGAGACCCACTGAATCTTGTTAGGGTCTACCTTGTGGCCTCTGGTGTGTAGGTATAATAGAAGTGCCTTACCATCGATGCGGAGGGCGGCTTCTTCGCGGTTACCTAGTAGGATGTCATCTACGTATAGGACTAACGTGGATCCCTGCGGACTGGTGAAGCCTTCCAAGTCGTGGCGGAGGCATTGGCTGAAAATCGTGGGGCTGTCTCTGTAGCCTTGAGGAAGTCATTGCCAGACATAACTTTGTCCCTCCCAGGTGAAACCAAAGAGATACTGAGAGTCTGGGTGCACAGGAATGCTGAAAAAGGCTGATTTTAAGTCAATAACAGTGAACCACTCAGCATCCCAGGGGATTTGGCTGATGATAGTAGCTGGATCAGGAACTACTGCATGAAGAGGGACCACATACTGATTAACAACCCGTAGATCCTGTACAAAGCGCCAATGAATAGGGTCTCCGTCCTTTTTAGGATGCTTTTTGACAGGCAGTATAGGGGTGTTACAGGGAGTGCGCTGAGGGCGGACTAACTTTTGTGCAATGAATCCCTCGATAATGGGGCGGATGCCCTCCCGGGCTTCCAGCGACAGGGGGTATTGAGGGACTGACGGGGGGGTTAAGGAGGGCTTCACTTGAATCCTTACTGGCTCTGCCGAAAGGAGCAGGCCAACATCAGTGTCAGAAATTCCTCAGAGGGTTAAAGGCAAATCAGTGAGGTCAGGGGAGAGAGAGGGGGGGGTTTTCCCAATTACCCTGAGTTGGGGCCGAATCTCCTAACACTGTCATCAATAATCCTACCCCTTCAGGAGTGCAGGTTAAAGTAGCCTCAAGCTTACAGAGTAAATCCCGGCCCATCAAAGGGATCGGACAAGCTGGGGAAAAAAGAAAACGGTGAGAAAAACATTTATCAGCATAAATAACATTTAGAGGTAAAGTGAGTCCCAGAGACTGTGGGTTGCCCTCCACCCCAGTTGCAGTTTTAACCTCAGAGGATAGCCAGGGAGAGGGGGCATGATTTAAAAGAGAGAAAGTAGCTCCAGTATCAATGAGGAAAGAGACAGGCAGTCCTTGGACTGAAAGGGTTAGACGAGGCTCTTTGCTGGGAGGGGAGAAAGTGAGGAAGGAGCTGGCTAAAGACATTAAGGAAATAAGACCATCACATTGTTTGCCTTCGCCCCCGGGGTACCGTCATTGAGGAGGCTGAGTTTGCTGCAGCTGCTGCTGTTGCCCGTAGTTGATCCAGGCCTGAGGAACAGGCTGGGCTGGTGGTGCAGGGGTGTATTTGTCCCTGGTGTAAGTATCTGCGGATGCGACCGGACCCTCTGGGCGTCCCCAGGGGCATTCACGTTTAAAGTGACCGGGCTGTCCGCACTGAAAACAATTTCCTGGTGGCTGGGGTTGCCAGGACCCTCTTCCCCGAGCACCCTGAAATCCCCTGCCACGGCCACGGCTTCTGCCTCAAATACCACCGCGAAAAGCTAAAGCCATCAACTTATATTCTTCCTTTTTCTCTTTCTTTTTACTACTTTCCCTTTCTTTCTCCCATGCAAAACTCCTCCCGAGGTGTGCCCCTCCATTTCCTCCTTATCCCTCTGCAGAGATTCCAATCTGGAGTCCTGCAGATTCCCCTCTGCGCTCTGGAGAGAGTCCCCCTGTGGAGGAATAGGGGCAGGTGCAGTGGGGACCAACTGACGAGTTAAAACACGCCGTGGTTTACACCCTTCATCGAAATAACATGGAGGGGATTCACTCTCGGGAGAATACCTGACTGCCATAATTTTTAAAGATTTCCACAGCTCTGCTGCTGTGTCCCAACAAAACCAGTAACATAACTGTCCCGGATGGTCTTTTTCGATCTGGCTCCTTACTCCTCTTAAGGCAGCCTGTTCGAAAGAGCCATACGAAGGCCACCTCATCTCCGGGTCGGCCAATACCGCGGTATACCCAGTCCAATTCCTTACACACAGTGTGTACAACTTCCTCCTAGACATTCCTGTCTGTACTGGGAGTTTCCCTTCGTTCCATAACTTATTTACAATCCCCAGCGGACTCTCAAGAGGCACGCTAGTCCCTTGACCCATGGTGTCTGACAGGGGCCCTCCAACTGGCGTTTATCCTGCTGTCCAGTACATTACCCCTCAATATTGAATTGGCTGGGAGAAATCTCCCGTGGCGCCTGCCAATTCGTATATGAGTGGTCTGACCACTGGACAGAGGCACCGCACCAGAAGGATATCCCGGACGAGCCCCCAAATTGTTAGGTAAAAAGCAAGTCCTTACTCACCTCTCCAGCACCCGAGTTCGTGCGGAGTTGGTATGGGGCTCACAATCTGTCAGAGACCAGACAACATTTTGTTGATCAACGGGCTCACACTATCCTTAGCTTAAAAGGCTTCGGAGTAAGTGTGGCAAGTTTATTAGGGGTGAGCATCAATATTTATACACAGAAGTAAACAAAGTGATTAACAGATCATAATGGTCATGCATAATCAAACAAGATTCTACAGGATAAAAAAGGTTAAAATGTAAATTTAAAAAGACAAAAGGGGAGATGGCTACTTAAGGGGAGGGGGGGTGTCATGAGTAGTTCGCAGGTCAGAGCTTTGATAAAAGTTTCAGACAGAGACATCAAGTCTGGGTTAAGTTTAAGCTCATCAAAAGTTCAGACTCAACAGACCTATGTGCATAAAGTTGAGAATGTGTGTCTGTGTTTGCAGGATCAAGATCTCGGTCTTAATTGGCAAGGGTTTGTGGAGCAGTTGCATTATAGCCAGAACTAGCTAGTATTTATTGCTTCATAAACACCCCCAACACAAACAGAAAGCAGCTAAAGCAAATCCCTGGCACAGACACGCATCTTCTGTTAATTTTCCATTTTGAGGAAGCAAGGGAAACTTTATTGCATGCTTGTAGCATAGATTTTACATTGATCTAGTCCCACAGGTGTGCCAAGATACTGTAGTGCTGTAGAATAGTATGCATGGGGGGAAGGCCATTGCACAGCTTGCTAGAGTCTGTATAATAAGAATAAAAATGTATATCCCATTTAAAATCAATTGATTTCCTCTCATAGCAGATGGGGCAGATTGCTCCATCTGCTAGGCGACTACTAAAAGAATGCATTTAGAAACAAGATGAGTTTTGCATTATTTTAAAGCATGATCAGTGGTCTCTATCTGTTTTAGGACATTGAATTTTATGTTGAGATTGGAACTCTGCTTGACTGAAGTAGGGATGTATCTAAATCTTTTATGGGCAGAAAAATATGAAGCAGTAAGGTGTTTTTCCTCCTTGTGAATACTAGCACTTATACCTTGCTTTTATTTTCAAGTGTTTTACCAATATTAACTAATTAATCCTCACAATACTTTGGGTTAGGTAAATATTATTAAAGCTAAATGAAACATTAGTAGCAGGCTGTGGGTGCGTCAGAGAAATGTCTGGCTTCATATTTGCAAGTTTGTGAAAGTAGAATAGCTTAATGAAATCTGGTGTGTACATTTTTCTTTTATGATTATTGTGAACTTTTGCAAATTTTTTATTGCTTTTTCTGATATTTGAGTTTGGTTGGATGATCTCATAAATCATATGTCACTATACTGATTGGCTGAATCTACCCAGTATAATAAGGAGTCTATCAGACCCATTTTGTCATGTTGTATGAGGCAGTGACTGTGTTTTGTCTGCTGTGTCTAAAACAATCAGAAAATAATCTTAGTAGCCACAGAGAATGGTCCTACAGTGCTCAATGCTGTCTGAATGCCTGTTCACAAAGACCATCCAGGATTTTGGTGGAGTAGGGCATGCTGTCCTCTGAAATCTTCAGAGTGTATTGTGGTCTATCCTCCGGAGATGTAGCAGACCATCAACACTTCCCTGCTAGAAAACAATATCAAGAATGTTGTCAGACTGAGTCTGTCATAGAGCATGTTGACTAGAAATAACTGGGATTTGCACTGACTAATACACTATGTGGATCATTCTGTTGGTGTAAATAATACCTTCATGAGAAGCAAGATACTCTCCCATTAGAAATAGTAACATATCTTGACAATCACTTATCTTTTTTTCAACATTCTGTAGCTGATAAATACATGGTTATTGCCTAGCTAATAGGTTATTGAATGTAAGCATGGTATTGTGATAGTGCCAGATGACAGGAACTGGCCTGTTCAGTACATTAGGGAGGTCGATTTGCATCATTCTTACTGTGCAAGTAAAAATCTTACCATATTTAAAAAGTCTCATGTTAGTGTGCACAGTGGTCTAAATTCAGTCTGTGGAGTGATGTCTGTTACTTAATCTGGGGTGTGTGTCTGTGTGTGTGTGTTTCTAATCATGCTGGTGAAAGTGAAAACATTTACACACAGATTAGCTGCAAATATCTTTGCTATAGTACAGTGGTTTTCAATCTGTGGTCCGCAGACTCCTAGGGGGCCGCAGACCACCTCGAAGGGGTCTGCAAAAGGTTGTTGTTACCATAGAACAGGGTTTTCAACCTGTGGTCTGTGGTCCCCTGCCATTCCGCAGACTATGTCTAAAATTTCAAAGGGGTCAGCACCTCCATTCAAAATGTTTAGGGGTCCACAAGTGAAAAAAGGTTGAAAACCACCGTTGTAGTATATTTAGAGTTGATTGCAAAAGTTGTGAACCAATACCATTTAAAACTTCTTGCCCTCCATACCTTGAGTGTTCACATGGCATTAGCAGCAAAGAGTCCTGTGGCACCTTATAGACTAACAGACGTTTTGGAGCATGAGCTTTCGTGGGTGAATACCCACTTCGTCGGATGCAGTCATATGGTATTAGTCTTCATTTTTTCTTGGCTGGCAATAAAATATAAATGTGACACACTGAAGCTGTTTTAGACCTATAGTACATTAAATTGCCAAGTCTAACCTATTTGTGGGTTACATTTGGCATGCAAGTTGTACTTGTCATATTCTAACAACTCTAGTGTGATTGTGCTTTCCTGAGCTGAGGGTTAGATGGAGATTAGTGAGAACATCAAAGCTGCAGTTAAACTGAAGAAAGATGAGTTTAAGCCAAGTCATTAGAGATCCCTTTGAAGTGATTACAGATTAAGCACTGTCTCTTTTAAGTGGGATACTTATCTGCCTTTCAATATTTAAGTAATAAGACCCGACAGGCAGTGCTTTTCTGGGGGATTATGGCATGCCTCTGGTGTGTTGTAAGGCATGAGCCAAAGGCCGAGTGACTTCAACTGCTGCAAACTCTAGTAATCCCTCAAATGCAGTGCTGGACTATTTTAGTGCTAATATGAAATGAAAAGTTTTAAAGGAGAAAAGGTTACAGTGTGTATGTGCAGTAATTCAGCATTGTGGACAGTACTGTAGCCCCATATCCTTTGGATTGGGTTGCAAAACCATTGTTAGTGATAGGGTTTTCTGAATGTTTTAGGATAGATAACGGACCCTTTCTTTTCCTTCAAAATATTTTAGTTACATTTTGTAGCCTATACATTTAAAATGCATCCCATTACAAATTATCCCTCAATAAAACCACTGTGTTGCTCTTTTCTATATGTCTACATGTCTCACTGAATCTTGGTTCATTACATCATAACTGTAGTTCTTAGCGCAAGCATGACATTAGGTCAGTAGTAATAATACATATAAATGTGCAGCGTCTCCCAAAAATACAGAGAAGTAACAGCTAGTTACATCACCTGTTGGTGAAAGAGACAAGCTTTTCAGTTACACTGGTCATTCTCGCCATCAGAAGTTGGTCCAATAAAAATATTACCTTACCCACATTGTCTCTCAGATCTGGAACCAACATGGCTACCGCAATGCTGCATCATAAAATTCATGTTCATTTTGCCAGTGACTATTTTCTCAACCGCTTCAATTTCTAAGCTAGTGGCCATATGTATTAACAGTCCTGTCCATTATTATTATTCAATATTTTATATTGTGGTAGCGCCTAGAAACCCTCTTCGTGCTGGGCACTGTACATTAGGGTGACCAGATAGCAAGTGTAAAAAATCGGGACACTTTTTTTTTCAGGGCCGGAGATGGGGGAGGGGAAAATTGCCTATATAAGACAAAGCCTCTAATATTGGGACCTTTGTTCACCCTAAGCCCAGGGCTCCCTTACACAGCTCAGCTGACTCAAGTCCCACTAACCCTGCACTTAAACTGCAGGGCAGACTCACCCAAAGTGGCCACTGACTCTCCCACCTGGCTTTATAATCACCCCCACCTTTGCTGCGGGAGATAGTTGGGGGGGGCACATGGGAAACTGCCCCACATTGAGGCACCACATGCCCCTGCTCTCTGCCGTGGACCCCTTGGTGCCCTCCCTCCGGCCACTGCAGGCTGCAATCCCCAGCCAAACACCCTCGTTGGGTCACGGCTGCTGGTGGGCAGCAGCCCAGGTGGGCTGGCTGTGTGGGGGCGACGTGGCGGGGGCCGGGTTGCTATTTACCCTGCTGGCGTGCGCAGTGCCCAGCACTGAATGGAGCCCATGCACCGCAGGGAGCTATCCGTACAGTGAGTGTGTAGTGGGGCGGGGCAGTGCTGGGGCCCCCTCCAACCGCCTGGAGCCAGGTAGCGGCGGCTCCAACAGTGGTGCTACACTGCCACTTTGGGGCAGGCTTCTCCCCCAGCTCTCAGCCGCACCGGCTCACTGCGCTTCCCGGGATGGAGCTGCCAGGGGGTGAAGTGGGGGGTCCCCAGTGGTGCTTACCTGGGGCGGCTCCTGGGAAGCATCCGGCAGGTCCCTCTGGCTCCTAGGGTCGGGTCGGTCAGGTCAGGTGGATGGGGTGTGGGGGCAGAGGGCTCTCTGCCCGCTGCCGGCGCTTGCAAGCCCTGCCCCCACAGCTCTGATTGGGCAGGAGGGAACCGGTGCAGCACAGAGAGATCCCCTCCGCCTCTGAGCCTAGGGACTGCCAGCACTGCAGGCTCCTGGCAGCGGGCGGGTGCACCGCCTGGAGCTGCCCCAGGAAGCACCACCACGCCAGCCCTGGGACTTTGGCGGTGACTCATGGTGAGCGGTCCCTGATATTGGGACAAAGGGCGTCCCAACCAGTCGGGATGCGGGACAAATGTATTAAAATTAAACGTCTGGTCACCCTACTGTACATACATATAGTACATGACTGCTTTTGACACAAAGCTTAAAAGACAAGACTTAACAGGTGCGTGAGACAAACAAGCAGGCGGTGGTAGAGGAGATGGGATAATAATATGGATGTGTGCAGTTCTTATCCTATCAGGAGGAATAATCACAGCCTATCACCTTATTGGCTGTTGTCAAGTTGCAGTTTTCTGCACCTATTATGACAGAGATGAGTTTTGAGGAGATACATGAAGGGGGATATGGTGCTAGCTTTATGGATTTGGATTGGAAGTTTTTCCCATGAGTAAGAGGCAGCATGGGGAAATAATATGCTGCTTTATATACGCTATTGTAAAAGCTGTTCGCTGTCTCAGAAGTAGATTCATATTTTGATTAATGATTTGTATATGTGCCATTAAAAACAAGATTTCATCTATATGTGCTGGAAAGAGAGCTAATGTTCTCTCAATGAATGACATTAATCAGAACCCACTGTTTCTCTCCCTCAGGAAAGTAGTGTAATAGTGATTATATATAATTCCAACTACATTTCATGGGATTGTACACTAGGTAAATGTCTTCTACCCAGCCTTGGTACACCATGTATACTCACCTTTTCTCTGTCAAGAGCTGTCCTGTACAATACTTATTAAGTTTGCTCACAGTTTGTGGATTGTGGAACAAATGTTCAACTGAAAGTGAGAGTGTTGGCATGGTTGAATACTATAATGCAGTGATCCCCAACGTGGTGCCCGCGGGGGCATCTGTGTCCTGGACCCCGAGAGTGCACCCGCTGAAATGCCGCCGAATTTCAGCGGCATTTCGGCGGGGACGCCTCTCGATGATGACGCTTGTCGCCAACAAGTGATGACATCGAGAGGCATCGCCCACGAATTTCGGCGGGGACGCCTCTCGATGACGCCACTTGCTGTCGACAAGCGACGTCATCGAGAGGCGTCCCCGCTGAAATCGGCGGCATTTTGGCGGGTGCTCTACCGCCGCAGTGGTCCTTCGTCTGGCGCCCGCCAGACGAAAAGGTTGGGGGCCACTGCTATAATGGTAGTTGGGCTAATGCTTGGAGACTGGTACTATGTAAGGCATGAATCTTCCCTAATGTATATCTTTACTCTTTAGGGTTTGCACTGTGTGGAAATACATTTGAGCAACTTTTATGAGGATACCATAGTAATGTAAAGTGGATTCCATTAAAAACTCAACCTTTGCCACTGGAGACATTATTTCTGTACAATATCCTAGTGTAAGGATGGCAAGTTCCCTTGATACAGCAGTTACTGAAACTGTAAAGATTGATGGCCTGATAACTTAGAGGGGCTGACCCCCCTTAATTTCAATAGCCTTTTTCAATAGAATCATCGGAAACATACCACGTAAATGCTAGTGGCTGTGCAGCACCACAGGCATTAGAATCACAGACTCATAGGACTGGAAGGGACCACTATTGTCATCTAGTCCTGTCCCCTGCACTCAAGGTAGGACTAGGTATTATCTAGACCAGTGGTTCCCAAACTTTAACAACCTGTGAACCCCTTTCACTAAAATGTCAAGTTTCGCAAACCCCCTTCTAAAAATGAATATTTCTAGGGATTTTCTCCTTTAACTGAGTATAAATTATAAAAGCAGTGGTCTTGGAAATATAAAATTTGTTTTTATGACATGCTTATTACACATTATTTATTATTAATCATTACAATATTTTTAATACATTATGAAAATGGCAACACTCTTCCAAGATCTCACTTTCGTAGCTTCTATCACTTTGAATAAGCCCTGTTATAAGACAAGGCTCCTGTGTTTCATCAAGGAGTATCAGATGTGAAACAGCAGGAAGGTATTTAAGAAGCCAACTCAAAGAGTTCCTCGTACGCAAGCATTCAGGTCTTGAGCAGTCCAGGCAAACAATGCATGTTACAAAAAAGCTTAAACTTGTTCTTCATAATAATTTTAAAAACAATACTAGCTGCCTATTTATTTAAAAAACAGCAACAACAAAAAATCCACCTCCCTTTCCATTTTTTATAAGGAGTTTTGAAGTTTAAATCTCCTCAGTGTTATAGATATGCTTGCTTTGATCTGCTTAGCTCTTGGAAGTCCAGGTGCTCTGGGCTGCTGGCCCCGTGCTGCCTGGGGTCCCTAGGGACAGCTCTGTCCACCATTAGGGAATTTTTTCCTAAGAACCCCCTGTAATATTTCGTGAACCCCAGTTTGGGAACCAATGATCTAGACTATCCCTGACAGGTGTTTGTCCAACCTGCTCTTAAAAATCCCCAATGATGGAGATTCCACAACCTCCCTAGGCAATTTATTACGGTGCTTAACCACTGTGACAGTTAGGATGTTTTTCCTAATGTCCAATCTAAACCGCCCTTGCTGCAATTTAAGCCCATTGCTTCTTGGCCAAATAATACATTTATTTGGGCCAGGAAGTCAACATGCGCCACTGTCATAAGTAGTTAGTTAAGGGTTAAGTTCTACCTGTAAAGGGTTAACACAGACCTGGTGAAACACCTGACCAAAGGACCAATCAGGGAAGAGAATTTGAAAATCCCAGAGAGCGGGAACTTGGGTCTCTGTGTTCTTTGTTCTGTGTTCTTAGCCGTCTGGAACTACACCAGCCCAGACGCTTAATCAAGTCTGCGCATCTTTCTGAACTAATTTCTTCTATTCAAGCTAGTGAGTATTAGAAGTACTGGGTAATTTCATATAAGAATCCTGTGTCTGCAATTCTGTGTGTTTGTATTGATTATTCATAATTTTGCCTGTATTGTTTGTACTGAGGAAAAGGGAGAAATTTCTCCAGGGATTAATAAGACTAGACCCTATGAATGTCTATCTTGGATTCATAGAGATTGTGTATTTTTTTTCTTTTTTTTATTCTTTTAATAAACTCTTTTAGGTTCAGGACTTGGTTAAGTTCCTTACCTGTGGATTCAGGGGAAGGAAGCTAGGCGCCACTCTGTGGAGACAAGGGTTGTCTCCAAGCAGAGAAAGCAGGGAAGGGAGAGGGAAGTGAAAGGAATCTTTCTCCCTCTGTGATTTGATCTGTGCTTCCCCAGGAAAGTCTCTGGAAGGAGGAGGGGGGAAACAGAGGGGTGTCTTGATTCACCGAATTAATCGAGTGGTGGCAGCGAGAAGGAAACCTACCCTAAGGGTTAGGGTGGGGGGAGAATACCTGCGGGTCCCCATCTTTGAACTCACAAGCTCAAAGTGGGGGTGAGACCCTAGGACATGGTGGCACAGCGGTGTGTCGAACCCATTGCTAGAGGCTTTCTACCACAGTAGAAGCATTTTCAATACAGTGCCTGGGAGGAGGTGTGTGCATTCCTTAGGTGGGGGGAAGTGCCCCTCACAGGTTTGCTGGGGAGATAACGATTCTCAAGCCAGAGGTTTTTAACAGTTCAGAGCTAGAAACATTTTTAGCCCTGGCTGGAAGGAGGCGTGTCCTTCCTTTGTGTGATCAGGATTCCTTGGGTGGGGGGAGGTGCTCCTCGGAGCTCATCCCGTCCAACAGGGAAAACAGGTTTGGTGAGGAGAGAAAGATCCTGAAGCCAGTTTTTTTTTCCTGTGACTTTTGAAATGCAGAAGGCAGGAAGGGTTTGGTGAGGAGAGAAAGATCCTGAAGCCAGTTTTTTTCCTGTGACTTTTGAAATGCAGAAGGCAGGAAGCCACTGATCCCTGCGAGGATTTCACTAGACTTTTCTCGCAGAGACACAGAGTTTTTTAGATTTTCCCTGTTGCTCAGTACAGAACAATAGAGAGAGGCAACACACAGTTTGCTATACACAGGATTAATTACCCTTTCTTTACTCAAGTTATCATAAACAGGGAGGGGTGTGGCCAGCACCCCAAGGCACAGACATGACGGAAACAATGACCAACTAGAGCTTGCTCGATTGCAATTACAAATCCTGGAAGCCAAAGAGAGAGAACACAAGATGGCGATGGCAGCCATGGAGGCAGACCAGAGAACCAGAGAGGCAGACCACATCAGACAAATGGAATTAAGAGAGAAAGATCTGGAAATCCAGATGCAGGCTCTGGAAGTAGAAAAGGCTAAGCAGAATAATCCACCACCCCATCCACCTACTGATCAAACTTCTCGGAAAAAAATTCCCGCCTACAAGGCAGGGGATGATGTTGAGGCCTTTTTAGAAAACTTTGAGAGGGCCTGTATTGGATACCATCTTCCTAAAGAACAATACATGATGGAGCTGAGGTCACAGCTCAGCGGACAATTATCCCTGGTGGCAGCTGAAATGCCTAGAGACCAGATGGACGACTTTCCACTGTTCCTAACCAAGGCCAGACTCAGAATGGGCATCACCCCTGATCACGCCCGTCAGCGTTTCAGAGCCCAGAAATGGAAACCAGAGATGTCATTTCCAGAGCACGCTGCTTACCTGGAAAAACACTATTTGTCCTGGATATCAGGATCCAAGGTTGAGGAGCTAGACGACCTACACCTCCTGATATTGATGGAGCAGTTCCTAGATGGTGTTCCTGAGAACATTAGACACTACATCCAAGATGGTAAACCAAAAACTCTCACTGAGGCAGGAGAGATTGGAGCCAGATGGATGGCATCGGTAGACAACACAAAAGCTACTGCCAAAGGGAGCGAATCACACAAGGTACCCACTGAGACTAAACCTTACCATCGAGGGCCAATCAAGCCCACACCTACAACCCAAGCACAGTCACACCCTACCTCTTCTTCTACCTCACCAGTTTCCAGTAAACCAACACAACCCCGTGACCCATCAAGTGGGCGATGTTTTGGATGCAATGAACTGGGGCATATCAAAGCCAAATGCCCAAAGAACCTGAACCAGGTCCAACTCCTTGCACCTGCACACCAAGGAAACCCGGAATTAGATATCTCTCAAATACCCGTATGCTTTAGGGAAACTTTGAGAGTGGACGGAAAGGAAGTTATCGCATGGAGAGACACTGCAGCACATATGTCAGCTATCCACCAAACCTTCGTGGACCCCAAATTCATCAACCCAAAAACCACAGTGACAGTTCGCCCCTTCATGTCAAAACCTGTGACATTACCTTCAGCGCATTTACCTGTCCAGTACAAGGGCTGGTCAGGGACGTGGACTTTTGCTGTCTATGACAATTATTCTGTCCCCATGATTCTGGGCAACCACTTGGCCCATCACGTTGAGCCGCCAGAAACAGAGGGAGTGGTTACACGCAGCCAAGCCAGACGAGCTGCTGCATCCATCCCTGTTCCTGAGCCATCCACCAAGACCCCGTCTGTGTTACCAGAGACCCAGACAGAGGTGGTGGAACCGGATCCCATGCCAACACCTACAGCAGCCATACTACATCCAGTCCCAGAACCGGAACTGGAAGAGCAACCAGCGGCAGTACCAGCGCCAGCACCGACGCCAGCGCTTACAACTCCACCGCCGGAGGGCGACAACGGGCCAAAACTGTCAGAAGCAGCAGACAACCCTACCCTAGAGGCTCAGCCGGAGCCTGAAATAACACCTTGTGGACCAGCGGAGAGCGGTTCACAGTCAACAGAAACAATCTCATCACCTACATCACTTCCAGAGGAACTGGTGTCTCCCGCCTCAAGGGAACAGTTCCAGACTGAGCAGGAAGCCGATGACAGCCTCAAGAAAGCATGGGCGGCGGCACGCAGCAACCCACCGCCTCTCAGCTCCACTAACCGATCCCGGTTCGTTGTGGACCAAGGACTTTTATACAAGGAATGTCTTTCTGGTGGACACCAGGAGGGCTTTCATCCTCAAAAACGGTTGCTAGTTCCGACGAAGTACTGGGAAAAGCTCTTAAGCTTAGCCCATGATCATCCCAGTGGCCATGCTGGGGTGAACCGAAGCAAAGACAGGTTGGGAAGGTCCTTCGACTGGGAGGGGATGGGCAAGGACGTTGCCAAGTATGTCCGGTCTTGTGAGGTATGCCAAAAGGTAGGAAAACCTCAGGACCAGGTCAAGGCCCCTCTCCAGCCACTTCCCATAATTGAGGTCCCATTTCAGCGAGTAGCTGTGGATATTATGGGTCCTTTCCCAAAAAAGACCCCCAGAGGAAAGCAGTACATACTGACTTTTGTGGACTTTGCTACCAGATGGCCGGAAGCAGTAGCTCTAGGCAACACCAGGGCTCAAACTGTGTGCCAGGCCTTAACTGACATTTTTACCAGGGTGGGTTGGCCCTTCGAGATTCTAACAGATTCGGGAACAAATTTCCTATCAGGGACCATGAAAGACCTGTGGGAAACTCATGGGGTGCATCATTTGGTTGCCACCCCGTACCACCACCAAACTAATGGCCTAGTGGAAAGGTTTAATGGAACATTGGGGGCCATGATCCGCAAATTCGTCAATGAACACTCCAATAATTGGGATCTAGTGTTACAACAGTTGCTGTTTGCCTACAGGGCTGTTCCACATCCCAGTTTAGGATTCTCACCATTCGAGCTGGTGTATGGCCATGAGGTTAAGGGGCCATTACAGCTGGTAAAGCAGCAATGGGAGGGGTTTACACCTCGTCCAGGGACTAACATTCTGGACTTTGTAAGCAACCTTCAAAACACCCTCCGAGACTCTTGGGCCCTTGCTCGAGAGAACTTAAGAGATGCTCAAGCGGAGCAAAAGGTCTGGTATGATCGACATGCCAAGGAGCGGTCCTTCAAGGTAGGAGACCAGGTCATGGTCTTGAAGGTGCAACAGGCCCATAAGATGGAAGCGTCCTGGGAAGGACCATACATGGTCCAGGAGCGCCTGGGAGCTGTTAACTACCTCATAACATTCCCTGATTCCTCTTTAAAGCCTAAAGTGTTTCATGTTAACTCTCTAAAGCCCTTTTATCCCAGAGAATTACAGGTCTGTCACTTTACAGTTCAGGAAGGAGATGACACCGAGTGGCCTGAAGGTGTCTACTACGAAGGTAAAAGAAATGGTGGTGTGGAAGAGGTGACCCTCTCCACAACCCTGCAACGTCTGCAGCGGCAACAGATCAAGGAGCTGTGCACTCACTTCGCGCCCTTGTTCTCAGCCAACCCAGGACGGACTGAGCAAACCTGCCACTCCATTGACACAGGTAATGCTCACCCGATTAGGACCCCACCCTACCGGGTGTCACCTCATGCCAAAGTTGCTATTAAACAGGAGATTGACAACATGTTGGAGATGGGTATCATCCGCCCTTCTACCAGTGCATGGGCATCTCCAGTGGTTCTGGTTCCCAAACCAGATGGGGAAATACGCTTTTGTGTGGACTACCGTAAGCTAAATGCTGTAACTCGTCCAGACAACTATCCAATGCCACGCACTGATGAGCTATTGGAAAAGTTGGGACGTGCCCAGTTCATCTCTACCATTGACTTAACCAAGGGGTACTGGCAAGTACCACTGGATGAACCTGCCAAGGAAAAGTCTGCCTTTATCACCCATGCAGGGGTGTATGAGTTTACTGTGCTTCCGTTCGGACTGCGGAATGCACCTGCCACCTTCCAAAGGCTGGTAGATGGTCTACTAGCAGGATTGGGAGACTGTGCAGTTGCATACCTCGATGATGTGGCCATTTTTTCTGATTCATGGCCCGAACACCTAGAACATTTGAAAATGGTTTTAGAGCGCATCAGGCAGGCAGGACTAACTGTTAAGGCCAAAAAGTGTCAAATAGGCCAAAACAGAGTGACTTACCTAGGACACCAGGTGGGTCAAGGAACCATCAACCCCCTACAGGCCAAGGTGGAGGCTATCCAACAGTGGCCTGTCCCAAGGTAAAAGAAACAGGTCCAATCCTTCTTAGGTTTGGCCGGATATTACAGGCGGTTTGTACCACACTACAGCCAAATCGCTGCTCCACTAACTGATCTGACCAGAAAAACCCAGCCAAATGCAGTTAAGTGGACTGATGAGTGTCAGGAAGCCTTTATCCAGCTTAAGGCAATGCTCATGTCTGACCCTGTATTACGGGCCCCGGACTTTGACAAACCCTTCCTAGTTACCACCGATGCATCTGACCGTGGGGTAGGAGCGGTTCTCATGCAGAAAGGACCGGATCACAACTTCCATCCTGTCGTGTTTCTCAGCAAGAAGCTGTCTGAGAGGGAAAGCCACTGGTCCGTCAGTGAAAAAGAGTGTTACGCCATTGTGTATGCCTTGGAAAAGCTACGCCCATACGTTTGGGGACGGCAGTTCCAGCTACAAACCGATCATGCTGCACTAAAGTGGCTTCATACTAACAAGGGAAACAACAAAAAACTTATCAGATGGAGTTTAGCTCTCCAAGACTTTGATTTTGAAATTCAACACATTTCAGGAGCTTCCAACAAAGTTGCTGATGCACTCTCTCGTGACAGTTTCCCAGAATCTAGTGGCTAAAAAGTGTTCTTTACATGTTATATGCTTAGTAGTATATGTAATAGTGCATGTGTTTATTACTCTGTTGGTTTTACAGTTTAGGAGGAAATCACCGCCAGTGCTCCCACTGTTGGTGATTTGGGGGCGTGTCATAAGTAGTTAGTTAAGGGTTAAGTTCTACCTGTAAAGGGTTAACACAGACCTGGTGAAACACCTGACCAAAGGACCAATCAGGGAAGAGAATTTGAAAATCCCAGAGAGCGGGAACTTGGGTCTCTGTGTTCTTTGTTCTGTGTTCTTAGCCGTCTGGAACTACACCAGCCCAGACGCTTAATCAAGTCTGCGCATCTTTCTGAACTAATTTCTTCTATTCAAGCTAGTGAGTATTAGAAGTACTGGGTAATTTCATATAAGAATCCTGTGTCTGCAATTCTGTGTGTTTGTATTGATTATTCGTAATTTTGCCTGTATTGTTTGTACTGAGGAAAAGGGAGAAATTTCTCCAGGGATTAATAAGACTAGACCCTATGAATGTCTATCTTGGATTCATAGAGATTGTGTATTTTTTTTTCTTTTTTTTATTCTTTTAATAAACTCTTTTAGGTTCAGGACTTGGTTAAGTTCCTTACCTATGGATTCAGGGGAAGGAAGCTAGGCGCCACTCTGTGGAGACAAGGGTTGTCTCCAAGCAGAGAAAGCAGGGAAGGGAGAGGGAAGTGAAAGGAATCTTTCTCCCTCTGTGATTTGATCTGTGCTTCCCCAGGAAAGTCTCTGGAAGGAAGAGGGGGGAAACAGAGGGGTGTCTCGATTCACCGAATTAATCGAGTGGTGGCAGCGAGAAGGAAACCTACCCTAAGGGTTAGGGTGGAGGGAGAATACCTGCGGGTCCCCATCTTTGAACTCACAAGCTCAAAGTGGGGGTGAGACCCTAGGACAGCCACGATGAGAAGGTGAACTGTCGTGCAGGAAAAAAGCTGGATGGTGTGTATTCAGTGTCACAAAGGACATCCTCTAAGGAAAGATCAGCAAAACAACTTGTGCAAAACTTTTCAACACGACTGTGCTTCCAGCGATGTTATGTGGCAACGAAACATGGTCGCTGACAAAGATTGAAGAACATCAACAGTCTGTCACACAGAGGGCGATGGAACGAACATTTTTGGACATTTCACTCCGTAATCACATCCCCAACGAAATAATTAGGCAGCAGTCTGGAGTGCGAGACGTTGTTGTTGAAAGCAGGCTCAGCAAAATGCAGTGAGAAGGACATGTGGCCCGACTCAGCGACAACAGATGGACCGCAGCTATATCTGAGTGGTATCCACGAGAACAGAAACAGCGAGGCAGTCGGCCTCCAAACAGGTGGGATGATTTCCTAACAAGGAGATATGGACAAGCATGGTGAAGGATGGCCATTGTGAGAGAAAATTGGAAGACGTGTTGTGATCGGCTCAGTCTCAACTGATGAAGGATCGACAGTCTACGCCGGGGTAGGCAACCTATGGCATGTGTGCCGAAGGCGGCACGCAAGCTGATTTTCAGTGGCACTCACACTGCCCGGGTCCTGGCCACCGGTCCAGGGGGCTCTGCATTTTAATTTAATTTTAAATTAAGCTTCTTAAACATTTTAAAAACCTTTATTTATTTTACATACAACAATAGTTTAGTTATATATTATAGACTTATAGAAAGGGACCTTATAAAAAGTTAAAATGTATGACTGGCACGCGAAACCTTAAATTAGAGTGAATAAATGAAGACTCGGCACACCACTTCTGAAAGGTTGCCGACCCCTGGTCTACACAGTCTACGCTTCTTGCCCTACCCTCAGAGGTTATGAAGGACAATTTTCTCCCTCCTCCTTGCAGCAACCTTTTATGTACTTGAAAACTGTTATGTCCCCACCTTCAGTCTTCTCTTCTCCTGTCTAAACAAACCCAATTTTTTCAATCTTCCCTCATAGGTCATGTTTTCTAGACCTTTAATCATTTTTGTTGCTCATCTCTGGACTTTCTCCAATTTGTCCACATCTTTCCTGAAATGTGGTGCCCAGAATTGGACACAATACTCCAGTTGAGGCCTAATCAGCGTGGAGTAGAGCAGAAGAATTACTTCTTGTGTCTTGCTTACAGTACTCCTGCTAATACATCCCAGAATGATGTTTGCTTTTTTATAACAGAGTTACACTGTTGACTTATATTTAGCTTGTGATCCTATGACCCACAGATCCCTTTCTGCAGTACTCCTTCCTAGGCAGTCATTTCCCATTTGTATGTGTGCAACTGATTGTGTCTTCCTAAGTGTAGTACTTTGCATTTGTCCTTATTGAATTTCTACCTATTTACTTCAGACCATTTCTCCAGTTTGTCCAGATCATTTTGAATTTTAATTCTATCCTCCCAGCTTGGTATCATCTGCAGACTTTATAAGTGTACTCTCTATGCCATTATCTAAATAATTGATGAAGATATTGAACAGAACCGGACTTAGAATCGATCCCTGTGGGACCCCACTCGTTATGCCCTAACAGCATGACTGTGAACCACTGATAACTACTCTCTGGGAAAGATTTTCCAACCAGTTATGCACCCACCTTATGGTAGCTCCATCTGGGTTGTATTTCCCTAGTTTGTTTATGAGAAGGTCATGCAAGACAGTATCAAAAGCTTTTCTAAAGTCAAGATATACTACAGCTACTGCTTCCCCCCATCCACAAGGCTTGTTACCCTGTCAAAGAAAGCTATCCGATTGGTTTGACACGATTTGTTCTTGATAAATCCATGCTGACTTTTATTTATCACCTTATTATCTTCTAGGTGTTTGCAAATTGATTGCTTAATCCATTGGTAGACTATAAAAAGAAAACAAATACAAATAGAGTTGGATTAATCTCTGCAAAAATCACAACTAGCTAATCTGCTTGACCCTAAATTTTCAAAAGGCAGCCCTCTGTACTATATTCAAAGCACCAGACCCACTTCCACTTAGTTCTGCAAACAGGCTTTTAAAGATTTTGGTGACAGAGTATCAGTAAAAGCAGTGGAAGACATTACATACTGTCTTTCTCAGCCTAACAGGGCCTAATTTTGGGTATCTGTTTCCACATTTAGACATTAAAATATGTAGACTGACTTTCAGAGGTGCTGAATTTTAGTGGGGAGCTGCGATTGCTCAGTGCTTCTGAAAATCAGTCTATTAAAGTACCTTTATATAAATATAGATGCCTAACTTCAGACGTTCAAGTTTAAGATTTGAGTCTAGGATTCTAGTATGTCACTCTCTGTATGTCTTTGTCCGCCATGTCCAAGAAAGGTGTTTGCCTCCTGTTCCTTCCCCTTCCCTTCTTAATCTATTCAGTACCCCTTAGTTCTAGAAGTGAATTGTTTCTGCAGTTCAATATTCTTCTGTTGGAAAGAGCATATTTTCTTTGTAGTCCATATCTGGCAGTGCAGTGCAGACCCAACTATTGCCCAGTCATGGTCACTTTGAGGTTTCGGAACTAAAGGCTTTGCTCATAGTTAAAGTTACAGCTAATTTATCTGTGTTGTTAATGACAAGAATACTGATTCACATTTAATAAAAGCTGTCACCACTTTAACCAGAAGTGATTAATCTAAAACATGGGCTCTCTATGTTTCTCCACTGTGCTGAACCAACACTGGCAGCATGTTGATCAGAACCTTAGGCCTTGTCTACACTACAAGACTATTTCGAATCTACTTAAGTCGAATTTGTGGATTCGACCTTATGAAGTCGAATTTGTGTATCCACAGTAAATACACTAATTCGAATTTCTGAGTCCACAGTAACGGGGCTGGCGTCGACTTTGGAAGCGGTGCACTGTGGGAAGCTATCCCACAGTTCCCGCAGTCCCCGCTGCCCATTGGAATGCTGGGTAGAGCTCCCAATGCCTCCTGGGGGAAAAATGTGTCGAGGGTGCTTTTGGGTAACTGTTGTCATTGAACCGTCAATCACGCCCTCCCTCCCTGAAAGCTCCGGCGGGAAATCTGTTCGCGCCCTTCTCTGGTCGGTTACAGTGTGGACGCCACAGCACTGCGAGCATGGAGCCCGCTGCGATCATCGCTGCACTTATGGCCGTTGTCAACTCCTCGCACCTTATCGTCCACCTCTTCCACAGTCAGCTGCTGAGAAATCGGGCGAGGAGGCTCCGGCAGCGCGGTGAGGACAGGAATTCACAGAGTGGCGCAGACCTCTCACAAAGCAGGGTACGCCGCGCCGTGGAGATCATGGTGGCAATGGGTCAAGTTCATGGTGTGGAACGGCGATGCTGGGCCCGGGAAACAAGCACGGACTGGTGGGACCGCATAGTGCTGCAGGTCTGGGATGAATCACAGTGGCTGCGAAACTTCAGGATGCGTAAGGGCACTTTCCTTGAACTCTGTGACTTGCTGTCCCCTGCCCTGAAGCGCCAGGACACCCGGATGCGAGCAGCCCTGAGTGTGCAGAAGCGAGTGGCCATAGCCCTCTGGAAACTTGCAACGCCAGACAGCTACCGGTCAGTAGCGAACCACTTTGGCGTGGGCAAATCTACCGTGGGGGTTGCTGTGATTGAAGTAGCCCACGCAATCGTTGAGCAACTTCTCTCAAAGGTAGTGACTCTCGGAAACGTCCAGGACATCATAGATGGCTTCGCCGCGATGGGATTCCCAAACTGCGGTGGGGCTATAGATGGGACTCACATCCCTATCCTGGCACCAGCCCACCAGGCCAGCGAGTACATTAACCGAAAGGGCTACTTTTCAATGGTGCTGCAAGCACTGGTAGACCATAGGGGACGTTTTACCAACATCTTCGTTGGGTGGGCGGGCAAGGTTCATGACGCGCGTGTGTTCAGGAACTCTGGTCTGTTTAAACGCCTCCAGGCAGGTACTTTCTTCCCGGACCACAAACTAACGGTTGGGGATGTGCAGATGCCTACAGTGATCCTCGGGGACCCAGCCTACCCGCTAATGCCCTGGCTCATGAAGCCCTATACAGGCGCCTTGGACAGAGAGAAGGAACTCTTCAACTACCGGCTGAGCAAGTGCAGAATGGTGGTGGAGTGTGCTTTCGGATGTCTCAAGGGGAGATGGCGGAGCTTACTGACTCGCTCGGACATCAGCGAAAAGAATATCCCCGTAGTTATTGCTGCTTGCTGTGTGCTACACAATCTCTGTGAGAGCAAGGGTGAGACCTTTTTGTCCGGATGGGAGGTTGAGGCAAATCGCCTGGCTGCAGTTTACGCTCAGCCAGACACCCGTGCCGAGAGAATATCCCAGCGGGAAGCACTGTGTATCCGGGAGGCTTTGAAAGCAAGTTTCCTCGGAGAGCAGGGTAACCTATGACTCTCCACTTGCTTTCAATAGAAACTGACCCTGGGCCTGTGTCTGTATGTGTCGATTTCGATCTGCGGTTACATACCCCGTTCTCCAAGTTTCCCCCACTTCCAAAGCACGTTTTAAAGCAAATTAACTGTAACACTCATTATTAATAAATCTTTGTTTTACTTTGCATTTCTGTTCAGGTGTTGAAACATGGACGCATACTGTGCTGGGCACGGTGTGCACTGATGTACAGACCGGTTGTTCCATAGAGGAATGACATACTCCTGCTCCTACATAGGTCTCTGGGGTGGGGGACGGTTGCAAGTGGTTGTGCATGAAGGGGAGGGTTTGCAGGAAGGGGTGGGTTTGCAGGAAGGGGCGAGTGGTGCCTTCTTTGGATAGGGGTTTGGATGACGGCAGTGGGCTGCGGGTTTGGGCGTAGGAAGGGGTGAGGGGTGTGGGGGAAGGGTGAGTATCTGTCCGTGGATGAGGGCTCTTGTTGGGGCTCAGGGCAGCGGAGAGGCTCGTTGCTACGGTGGAAGTGCATGGTAAGGGCAGCGTGCCTTAACATTAAGGTGGTGGCAGGCGCTAGGACCCTGGACAAGCATACACATCACAGAATGACCCGGGGCAGCATACACCACACAAAGTGACCCTGGTGCCTACTGACTGCAGTGTGTGTGTGCCCTGCAGTTGATCATGCCCCCAAGTCTGTACCCTGGTCATGTAGGCTATACCGTGCAATTATAAATCCCCTCCCCCCCCCATACACAAAAAAATCCTCTGACACGAAAGACGTGACCATAACAGTGAATAACAGCAAACAGCTTTTAATAATCTAATACACAGTGGGGGGATGAAACTTGGATTTGGGACTGGGTGAGCCTGTAAGGGAAGCACTTCTACAAATTTATAGCGTGAGAGGTGTGTGGTACATTAGCGCTATGCAGTGGTGCAGTGACAGTTCTCACGGCCCCTACCGCCCCTCCGTCTTGTACTTTTGGGTGGGGGGGGGCAGGACTTCTTGGCGGGGGAGGGCGGTTGCAGATACACTGCAGGGGGGCTCTGTCCTCCTGCCTGCGGTCCTGCAGAACATCAACAAGGCGCCGGAGCGTGTCCGTTTGCTCCCTCATTAGCCCAAGCAGCGTTTGAGTCGCCTGCTGGTCTTCCTGCCGCCACCTATCCTCCCGTTCGATGTGTGTGCGATGCTGTTGACATAAGGTCTCCCTCCACTGTCTCTGCTCTGCCGCCTCGGCTCTGGAGCAGGCCATCAGTTCTGCGAACATCTCGTCCCTAGTCTTTTTCTTTCGCCGCCTAATCTGCGCCAGCCTCTGTGAGGGGGATGCCGGGGCAGTCCGGGAAAGAGCCGAAGCTGTGTGATGGGAAAAGTAAGTGATTTCCTTGAACAGATACATGTTTGCGAACAGTGAACACAGTCTAGTCAGTTTCTCTGAACAAGACCATACAGGGCAACAAGTCTCACGAGATCTGAGGACAAGTTCGAGATTTCGGAATACGCTCTCATTGGCTGCGGCATTGCACAGGAGAGCGGACAAGTGGGGAGAGACAGCTGAATCCGTCTAGCAGACAGTCCTGGTAAGCCTTACAGTACATTCTGCTTATCAGTTAATGGATAGCTGTGCCCTCCCGCTAAAGGCAATCTGGAAATCATATACTCTGACCCTTTTCCAGCCACTCCCGCCAGTGCACGGGAAAGATCAATGTATGCTTTTCCTATGTGGCCTACAACACGTGGCTGTTAAGCGAGGGTCATTGTTATGCAAAGTAAAAGTCAACCATTCACAACAGTAACAATACACTAATTGCCCTAATTAGATGCAGCATTTCATGAACGAGATCACCCTGAGGCGGGTCCCTCGGAGTCACAAAGAGCGGATGCTAAGGGAAGCCCTGCAGAGACCAGGACCATATGCGGCCATGCTTGTGGAAGCGATGATTCCCATGTACATAAGGATGTCCTGGCGTGGAAGAGTGTGCTTCCACGGAGCACCCAACAAGGCACCTCTCCCCAGGAACTTCCTGCGGAGGCTTTTCGAGGACCTCTATGAGACCTTTGTTGAATTGTCCCTGGAGGATTATTGTTCAATCCCTATATGTGTGGACCTACTTTTCATATAGTTTTTCATTGAAAATTTTATATATTGTATTTCTATTTTTTTATACCTGATTTATAAAAAATAAATGTTTACATGTTTATAGCACTTACCGCCTGATCCTTCCCCTGATTCAGAGTCCGGGTTAACGGCCGGGGAGGGTTGGTAGGGGATCTCTGTGAGGGTGATGAAGAGATCCTGGCTGTCAGGGAAAGCGGTATTGTGTTCGCTGTCGCCTGCGCCGTCCTCCACAGACCCTTCCTCATCTTCCCCATCGGCGAACATCAAGGAGGAACTGTCCAGGTTCACTATGCCATCCACTGAGTCCACGGTCACTGGTGGGGCAGTGGTGGCAGACCCACCTAGAATGGCATGCAGTGCCTCGTAGAAGCGGCATGTCTGGGGCTGGGCTCCGGAGCGTCCGTTTGCCGCTCTGACTTTTTGGTAGCCTTGTCTCAGGTCCTTGATTTTCACGCGGCACTGCATTGCATCCCGGCTGTATCCTTTCTCTATCATTGCTTTGGAGACCTTCTCGAAGGTCTTTGCATTCCGCTTGTTGGAGCGCAGCTCCGACAGCACAGACTCCTCGCCCCACACACCGATCAGATCCAGGACTTCCCGGTCTGTCCATGCTGCGGACCTCTTTCTATTCTTGGATTGGCCGGACTCCTCTGCTGGAGAGCTCTGCATCGTTGCAGGTGCTGCGGAGCTCGCCCCGATGTCCAGCCAGGACGTCAGGTTCAAAGTGCCCAGACAGGAAAAGGAATTCAAATTTTCCCGGGTCATTTCCTGTGTGGCTGGTCAGAGAATCCAAGCTCGGACTGCTGTCCAGAGCGTCAACAGAGTGGTGCACTATGGGATAGCTCCCAGAGCTACTAAGTTCGATTTGCATCCACACCTAGCCTAATTCGAGCTAGCCATGTCGAATTTAGCGTTACTCCACCTTTCGGGGTGGAGTACCGAATTCGAACTAAAGAGCCCTCTAGTTCGAATTAAATGGCTTTCTGGTGTGGACGGTTGAGCGGTTAGTTCGAATTAACTCTGCTAAATTCGATTTAAAGTCTTAGTGTAGACCAGGCCTTAGTCTTAATTCTTTGCAGCATCATCCCCACAGTGTTTTGCAAATTTAAGAATGTATTAAAAAAATTTAATTCACAGCAAATCTCTACTTTGATATTTATAAATAAAATATAAAAGAATGGTTAAAATTGGAAATCAAATCTCAATGGAAAGATATAAAGATTCAGTTCAGCCTCTTAATGGCTCAATTTAAGTCTCAGCCCACAGTTCAGCTTCCTCCTCCCTTCTGCTTGCAGTGGTGAGGAGGAGATAAAGTCAGCCCTACTCTTGCTGCAGAGCATTTGCAGTGGAAGGTGACAGTGGCCCAGTGGCTAGCACACACAAAGTGAAGGTGTGTTCTTTATGGGCCACTTCTGTGGTCACATTTGTGCATGATCAGATGAAGATGTTGTCATGCTGTTGAAACAGATTCAGTTTTCAGGATTGACTCTTAAGGGTGGTATTTTTAATTGTTTATTATTTTAACATTCAGTTTTGACCCCAAGTTTAAAAAACAGTGTTCTGTAGAAATATGACCAACAAGTGGCTTGCATAAAATGTCATTTGCCTCTTCGATCAACACCTCTTGGAAGCAAATGGTTTTTTGCTATACAAATAGAATAGCTGTGTCTTAATTTACTGAACTCTGTTAATTTTGCAGATACAGTTCAGATTGAATCGTAGGACAATGAACATCATTGCATTATCCAAATGCATGAAAACTCACTGTCTCAAGACAACTCTTTTGAGGAGGGCAGAGAGTTGTGAATTTACTTTTATTGGCAGAGGTTTTGTCTACGTGGGAATGGGCTTCCTAGTATAAACTAAGGGGTAAGTTTAAACCAATATAGTTATTAAACCCTCATGTGGACACTTATTCTAGTATAAGAGTGACTTTTTAAATTCAGCTAATATTGCTTGGAAGGGGGGTTTAGTTAAACTGCAAAAAAGGCTCTCTTATGCCGCAATAAGGGTCCACAAGTGAATTATACCTGCACAACTATATCAGTATAACTGGGAAAGGTTTCCTTTGTAGAGAAGCCTATAGTTTTGGTCTGTAACTTACATAACATGTATTCAAATTAAGGCCATCTTATACTTTTCTGGTACGATCATAAACATGTCAATCCCTCCCTTGAAAGAAAACTAGCATCAACATTAGTCAACAGTGTGTGTGTGTGTGTTATTTACGTATTTTAGTTCCAGTTCTTGAATATAAAGTTTTAGATCTTGTATCATTTAAAAAATTTAGTTACACAAAAGTATCCTATTGAATTCAAATGCAGCCCAAGCAGCTAACCAACTCCACCTTCCACCCCGCTGTTTTTAACCTGTCTGACCTATATTGTGATTTTTGGTTGGAGAGGGTAAGGGGGAAAGAGAGAAATCTATGAAGCCAAATCTTTAAGCTAGAATTTTTTAAAGCAGCCTGAGGGGAGTGAAGTGGCCAAGTCCAACCCCAGTCACAGATTTTAAAATATTATTTGCCACTAATTCTTTTTCATACAATTAACCAGTAAACTTTCATATTTCAATATGATCAGGGATTTGGGTGGGTGTCTGTGGATTTATTCTACTCAAAAACTTGCACTAGTTTAATTAAACCAGTTTAAAATGAGTTATATTGGTTAAGCTTGTCCCCGCGGAGCTTAAGATTTGTATTGATTATTGTGTTACATACCCCTCATTTTTAACATGCCTCATTGTTTATTTGCATCTTTATGTTTTATTGAAATTTTATCACTTAGCAAAGATTGATTCTTTTTTTTGATTTTTTTTTTTTACATTGCATGCAATGTTGCTTTCTTTTCAAAATGCAGAGAGGTGGTTTTATGCTTCCAACCATAATGTTAAACTGTAACATTAAACACAGGCCTTAGTGTAAAATGAATCAAATCAAGGTTGTTTCTGTTAAGATTGATATTTAACTGAAGTTACTAACACTTGATAGATAGTTTAAGGCAGAAAGTCCAATGTTGACTGACTTTAAAAAAAAAATTGGCTGATTTAAATTTAAATTATATTATTCAACAATGTTATGTAATTGGATGGGAAAGCAGGAAAGTCCTTTTATTAGAGAATTCTTTGTAGATAGTAGCCATGAAAGCCACAGTGGTTGATGCTAATTACCATATTTTGTTTAAACTTCCATCTAAATGAAAGGATCATTCAATTCAGAAGCTGCAGTCATACAAAAACCACAAGTGCAGTTGAATTGCTGCTGCCAAGCAGATGGGGCTTTGATCAGAATAAGTTATTTGCAGCTTTATTGTCTGGCTGCCAGGGTGGGGTTTGTATTGAATCATCTCCTTTTGAAGAAGGGGAAGGGGAGAAACAGGTCTCACTGATCAGTGATACATTTTTATTTTTTGCAGATGAAAATCCTCAACTGAAAAGACAAACTGCAAGGTACTTATTTTAAAAATGTCTTGTGATATCAGACCACTTTGATACATGTGATGCTTTTAGTCAGAGAATAGTGTGTTTATTTTTATCTAATGGTAGTTTGTAGGGGATGGGGAATTGGATAATTTTAAGTAGAGTTGAAACATCTGATTTCTCTCCCCCCACCAAATTCAACTTTATCTTACACTGGAGGAAAGGAGGAAAGCCTGCACAAGACCCATTGCTCCCGCTGTGATGTATCCCATACTTCATGCTGACAGAGTTGAAAGCTTAGTAGCTTCACATATCCGAAATACTTTCTGCTTATGCTGGGAGGTGCAAACAGTGTTGTAAACTAGTCAGTTGACAAAGACGGGGTTGGGGAACAGAATGGGAAAGGAGAATGTTTTCTGCTGTGTGGCTTTCCGAGGCTTCACAGGCTATCTTTGACAGTATAACTTTACTAATACAGCACCCAACGTTCAAAACAGAAAGAAAAAAGTACTGGGAACTCAGTCTGGGAGGAATAAATTCAAAGAAGAAATAAGTGCTGCAGAATTAAGTCTTACCTCAATCAGATAGGCTTATTCTGCAGTGCTCATTTCTATTTTGGCTTTATCCCTCCCATACCGAATTCCCAGTACATTTTTCTTCCTGTTTTGAACCCTGACTGCTGTATTAGTAAGGCTACATGGTCAGAGATACTCTGTGCATCCTCAGAAAGCCGAATGTAATGTTATTTAATTGAAATATTAAATGTTACATTTTAATGTTTTTTTTAAACAGGGCATTTAATGTTCTTTAATTTTAAATAGTATTTTCCTCAACCTTGTATTTCAGACTCTTCCTCCCCAACCTTGTTCCCCCTCATTGTAATGAAAGTGTAACTTTAAAAGAGAAATTCAAAAACTATTCCTGTGATCCTGCTGGGGAAAAGGTGCTCTTATGAACTCTGCCTTATTTTGAGCACTGCAAATACAGTAACTGTCTAGATTCAGCAATGGAACATTGTGAAATAAAGAGAACCTCTATCCGCCCCAAACCCCTCCAAACCAAAACATCACCTACTGTAATTTGTTCTGAAGTGCATTTTTTAAAACAATATTTGACTTACTCAGTTGTCTTTCCTTACCCCTCACTTTTCCATCCCACTTCACATATTGACAACTCAAGGAAGAGCTAAAAGGAAGTTGTATTTCTGAAATTTAGCCTAAATTTGGTACTAAAGAAATAATCCCATTTACTTCACTTATATGAATAATCCTACCAACTTCAGTGGACACACTGATTAATAAAGTATTCAGGATTTGGCCCTAACTATACACTTGCATCTTGATCATAGTTTACCTGATAATTGTAATGTACAACCTCAGTCTGTAATTTTAACTTTTCTGTCCCCATTGATATGATTGTAGGTGGCTTTTCTAAATTCGGAACAAGTGAAGTGGATAAATGCTTTGTGAGCACTTTTAAATTGTGATGATTTAATTCTCATCTGAAAAATGTCTCCAGACAGTGGGCTCACTGCTATGGCTGCATATAGTTTCAGTTTCACCATCCTGGTTTTTTTTCTTTCCTACCTTCTTTACACTTTATCTCTGTCCCTGCCTCCCTTTCTATTTTATCTGTTTTCTCTTTCTTTTGTGTGATCCCTGCTGGGGAAGATCACAATAGTGTTTTACATATAAAAGGGTTACAGATTAAACAAACTATCATGCTAGTCTTTATACCAAACTTTTGTGCTAAGAACAAGCAGGTGAATTTCAACCTGAAAGCAGGAGCTTAAAGTGAGTGTTTTTAACCCAGCCAGTAGCTTCATAGTAGCAATCCTACAAGAGCAAATTCTTTGTTATAAGAAAATTAAGCACTTCCGCTAAGAATGATGATTGTGTAGAATGTTTTTATAGGTTAAAGAAAGGGGAACAAAATGCTATGTTTTAGTAGGCTTGTTCTACAGTAGTCTTGCATTATGGCAGAAGATCCCTTATCTCTATAAAATTTTCCATTATGCTTGAGTAATAACCTCATTCCAGGCTAAGAGGGGCCAGTCCATGGCTAGTTTTGGTTGCAATGGTAACATTCTTAACTACTGGGACTTTTTTCTGATTTGACACTGCCAGTTCTGCGTGATGAATTATGCACCGCAGATTCATTATGTACAGCATTTTTTGTTTTGTTTTTATTGAAAGTGAACTAAGATCTGTAAACACAGAAAACTCACTGTTAGATTTGAATGGTTGTCTAAGGTCAAGTAGGTTGCAGAAAATAATATCTAAACCTGAATCAGATTTCCTAGACATTCTATTATTTCTGGCTCAGATTAGATTAAACTGACTTCTTTTGAAAGATTTTTGGGGTTGTGTTTTTTTCTGTGTCACTTTTTTACAGTCTGTACAAGTTCTGAAGGACATGGTTTGTCTGTATCAATAATAGAGGAGAAGCAGAATCTCCTTGGGTTTTTGTTTGTTTGTTTGTTTTTTAAATTAAATTTGTAAAAAATCTGTTTTTTGTAAGTTTTGGAATCTGCCAGAGTGCAAAATATCCTAGGGGTGGACCATGATGGTAGTTTCTTTTTGCATTGTGTTAGGAGAGTTCTAATTTCTTCCTGGAGGAGAAAGTGGTCTAACCAGGATGTAGGGCATGCTTCTTGATCTGATGTTTATACTCAGCTCAAAGTCAGGATATTGCCAGCTGAATGCAAGAGGTATGGAGGTTACCTATTTTGGATAGGGAGGTTTTGGGCTATGGTATCACAGGCATCATCTGCAGGTGTTGAATTGTCCCAGGATGACAAGCCTGATTCTCCATTCGCTTCCATTGCTATACATCATGAGTAATCGCACTGAAATCACTGGAATGAAACCAGTATGAGTGAGAGGAAAATCAGGCCTGTTGAATTTTGTGAACTTTCTCACCATGTCAGACAGTACCACTTGGAAACTTTTGTTGACTTATAGATTATCAGGATGTCAAGATTGGTTTTGTCACTAGATTTGCAGGTAAGTGTATGCACTCAAAGAATCCTTGACAAAAATTTTAAGACCATAAATTTCACAGTTTTGAGTTGTGACTCTTCAAATGAGGACTGAACCTTTTTCAGTCTATTTGATTGTTTAAGAATTGGGTTCTGCCCTCAGGCTCATGCAGGTGTGTACATGTCTCACTGAATCTGGTAGATGCTACACACATGATGAGTGTTGTGCATGTATCCGAGGGCAAAAATTGTCACTTAATGTCTTGGTGAGACACTGAATGGAACTATCTGGTTAAGCAGTTAAGGAATTAACAGGCAGGTGAAGGAAGAGGTGACAAAGATCATGCTGAGTCTGGCTGAACTTAGGACCAGGATACAACTGAAAGGTCACTAGTTGTATCTTCTGTCTACTTTTTAGCATCTTCTTTGTTTAACTGTGATCCTTCATAGCTCAAATAAGGTGAAACAGATGTAGGAAAAGCATCACTATACAATGTGCCAAACAGCTAAGAGCATTCATTGGGTAGCCAGTTATCACCAAGTCATGCTTTGCTCACTCTGGACATGGTTAAGTGGCTCTTAGTTATCTTATACCTTTTTTTGTTTATTTATTTCCTAATGTATAAAATAAAGGGGTTTTGCTTAAAAGTTCTATTTTTAAACGTGTTTCTTTGGTTTGGAATCTTTCAAGAAGTTTCAGTCACGGTTACCAGAGTCACCTTGTTGCACTCAACCATTCCTAGGAACAGGAAGTTAGCTTATATACGTTGCCAGTTGTACTGCTAAACTGATGGTTTACAAATCACAAAATCAGCATTTGGAACTTATGCCGGGGGAAAGGGGAGCAGCAGAGGGAGCACAGCCAAATTTAGGCTCATGTGTAAAAAATCTAAAGCTGTCAACAGTTGGGACGAGGACTTCCCAAATTGTAAAGTGTGGATTACAGTCATTTGGCATGCCTAGGAGTTCAATGATGTGGTATAAAACAGTAGCTGAATGATTTTACCATATTTTGGAAGTTTATTTAAGTATTTTAAAGATTTCATGTATTGACCAAAGTATTTTCAGCTTCTCAGGAATATTCTATTTTATTTTTCAGTTTTTTATTTGATGAGTTACTGTAAAAGCAATTAAGGATTACTAAAACAGAAAGGTCTTTGGGTCAGGGACTTCCATTCCTTCATATCTATAAAGCAGCTAGCATGCCTTTGAATGCAGTCTAAGTAATATGGATGGAATAATTAATTTTACGAAATTTAGAACACTCTCAAACATCATGGACTCTAGATTAAAACCATGCTTGAATAGTTATACTTCCTAAACTAGGTTTGTAGATTTCTTCTGTTAATTTCTTTTGTGATCAACCAGTCAATTGATTGTGTGGACAAATGAATGTATATAGTTTGAGTAGAAAATAAGATGCCTAACTCTGAGATAGGTTTATTCAAATTAAAATAGTCTTCTAGCATGTGAGGGATAACGCTGATATATGGTAGATATTTAATGGAGTGTCCTGTGAAAAAGTATGCTTGATTATAAAGAGCTCTGTATTAATCTACATCTGCTGGCAATTACATTCTTCATTATTTTGAAGAGTAAGCCAAGAGCAAATGCTGGCCTGTTTAGTTGGTCTGTCTTGCTGGGAATAACTGAGTGTAGGCTGGGAGTTGTTTAGCCTGGCAAAACCACAATCAGGACCAGGAGAGATGTGGGTCTCCGCCAAAGAGAGGTGACAGCTGTGGATCTGGGAACTTGGAAGGGATGCCCTTGCTGGACTATGCAGGGGGAATACAGGTGCAGTTGCCCTGAACTATGACAATGATCTTTTAGATTAATATAGTCAAAGTCTGAAGGACATGTAATTATGGGATTTTGCAGAGATTACCTTATATAGGTCATATACTTCAGGTTTATATACAAATTTAAAATCTGAGTGCCCAAAGCCCAACCAATGCATCCTTGCTATGTACTATTAGTATCAATGATGAATTTGTTCAAATACTACTGTAGTTATTTCCCACAGAGTCCTTCTCAGTAGCATTAAAGGCGGGGTGCATGTAGACGTTTAGAATTAATTGCATTTATGGCATATCTTCAGTGAGAAATAGTTTAGGTAGAACAAAAATGCCCTACTCTGATTCCAATTTTTAATCTGCTTGTGAGACTAATTTTAATATTGCAATGTAATAAAAGGAAAATGATAAAAGTCTTTGTTCTAAATGCACTAGTAACCTATCATTTCAGAGAAATGGCTTTAGGATACTGAACAGTCTGATAGGCTGGTTACCTTTTGCTCTGCTGCAGGGAAAATTTTCAGTGGTTCAGACATGGAAGGGATAATCCATGCATGGCTCTCCCCCTTTGTGAAAGTAAGTGGGTGTCATCTACCTCGATTTCACCACTTTGCCAACTTTAGACCCCATGGAGGGACCTCTGCAAGGTCAAAGATCTGTGCACTGGGAAGAAGGCAGCCAGCCATGGGAAAAGAGGCAGCAGGGAGGGCAGATAAAACATATACACAATCGCCCCACTCAGACAACCAGGTAGAATCCAATGAACGGTTAATTCAGCTGAAATTGTATTGACTATTATGTAAAGCTCCTCCATGCTGTAGACAACTTCTCGAGTGGGGGCCCCAAGGGCAGCAAGTGACAGAGGGATCCCTGCATGTGTGGTCCCATTACTGCCATGCTTCAAGTGAGCCAGACAAGTAACAAGGAAGACTTGCAGCCAGTGCAGGGGAACAAAGACGGTGACCTAGAGGCACTAGAGTGGAGCACTGCAAATGGCTTCCATTTGGCCAATATATCTGAGTTAATTTGCTCTATAGAGAGAATTTAAGTATATACCAGCTAATTTTAAAAACCAAAGTCCTTACTCAGAACTAGATCAGCCCCTTTGGTGGAAAAATTTGCAGGAGAGGCCTGGGGGACAGAATAGAAGGAGACCCCTACAAAAGCTTCTCTCGGATCATTCTGTTGGGATTGCTGTTCCCCTATAGAATAATCAGGGTAATCGTCTTTGGTTTATTGCACTGGATATAGGCAGTGCTTAATTTGTGCCAGAGCTCGCTAGGGTTAAGCCCCGGCATCTCTAGGCTTGGCAGTTCATAGCCCCGGCACCTCTGGGTTTGCCACTTCAGTTATGAAAGTAAAAAAATTGCTTGAGGCCTAGCACCTCTTTTATTAGAAATTAAGCACTGGCTCTTTGTTCCCCTGCACTGGCTGCAAGTCTTCCTTGTTACTTGTCTGGCTCACTTGAAGCATGGCAGTAATGGGACCACACATGCAGGGATCCCTCTGTCACTTGCTGCCCTTGGAGCCCCCACTCGAGAAGTTGTCTACAGCATGGAGGAGCTTTACAGAATAGTCAAAACAATTTCAGCTGAATTAACCGTTCATTGGATTCTATCTGGTTGTCTGAGTGGGGAGATTATGTACATGTTTTATCTGCCCTCCCTGCTGCCTCTTTTCCCATGGCTGGCTGCCTTCTTCCCAGTGCACAGATCTTTGACCTTGCAGAGGTCCCTCCATGGGGTCTAGGGTTGGCAAAGTGGTGAAATCGAGGTAGATGACACCCACTTACTTTCAGAAAGGGGGACAGCCATGCATGGATTATCCCTTCCATGTCTGAACCACAATGGAAAAAGCTGGTTTCCAGGATTTACCATTTGAATTTTGACTTACTGAATACTTCTTCCTTACAATGATTAGATGATGTTGTAATCACTTCTTCACTTCTTGTTAGCTAACATAACTGGCAGCTATTTACTTTTTTTTAAAAGCAGTTAATGGAATTTTAATTTCTGCTCAGATTTGCAACTCTCTTGTCTATTCAATATTTTTCTACAAGGTATTTCTAAGTGTAATTATTTGTAATTAGAGCACACTTAGACTGTCCACCTTTTAATCTGAAAAGGGCTTAAGTGTCTTTGATTTCAGTGTTATTCTGGTAACAATTACATGACCAGAATTTTTATTTTTTATTTTTTAGGTTTCCATATTATCAGAACTAGCATCTTCCAAATGAGAAGTTATGGTTGTCAACAGCATGCATTAGTGTTATAACAGAAATCAGCCTTTCCTTTCTCTGGTTACTGATAGCCTTGAGAATGATTTTTGCTAAATTATAACAAAAATATAGCTAGTAAAATGTGTCGCTCACCTGGCTAGATTGGTTGCATGTCATTGTCAGCATAACTAGTGAGAACTCAACAAGTTTTGTTTCCTCTCAACTCTCATATTAAAAAAATAGAATATAGCAAATTTAAGCTCCACATTAAAGGGAACTAACATTTTAATTCTCAATTCCTTAATCATGGAGGGTGCACAGAAGCAAAATCTGAGTTTAAGGACATAACAAAGGGGTATAATTAAATAGAAAAAGGAATGGAAACACCCTCCCCCCCATATATGAACAATGTAAATAGCAAGATAAACTACCAGTAACAACTTACATTAATAATTCCTATGAACAGTATTTAGCTACTAATACCAATATAGACGTCATACAGGAATACACACAGGAGTAAAAGAAAAAATTCTCACAAAGATCATCATATAAAAGAGAGACAAGAAAGGGCCCAACCATGCAATTTTTGCTCCATTTACAGTGGGACTACTTCAGTGAATAAGGATCATGTGATCAAGACAGGCAAGAGTGGATCTCAAAATAAAATCAGATCCTCTTTGTCTCACTCGTATTGATTTCAATGAGATTACACCTGTGGGCAAAAGGAGCGGAGCAGGATTTGGCTCATAACATATAAAAATAAAAACTAACGTAAATGTCTGCAATAGTCTGAAAACTTACTTTACTTCAAGGATGGTGACATATGCTTGTTGGCAGCATTCTAATTGGCAAAATTTCCTGAACATACATATTTTACTACATATTGAACTACATATTCACCAACAAGATCTGTATGCAATGTTGATAAAATATGGCAAAAATATCATATAGGTAAACTACAGCTAAAGGAATGGAAACAATATTTAATTGGTTAAAACAATCTCAATTAGTCAAATATAGAGTATTTCATACTTATGAAATCCACCATTTACTATATACTCTAGGAGAACTCTGTTAATAAGGCAAGAATATATGTGATCCATAGGAAACTCATAAGCTGAATTAATATAGTAGAAAATATCTACTTAGGCTCTTTAGAAATCTTTGTGGAATTGGAGTTGAAGTGTATTCAGCCTGCAGTTCACTGTAAATCATAAATTTAGACTTTTGTGTGTGCTTCCTTCAGATCTCCTACTTTCACTTTTGCGTGCTCATTGAATCCTTACTATACATACAGAATCTCTTTGCCTGGAGACTCATTTCTTTCTGTGTGCAAAGGAAGATTGTTTTTCTAGATTTGGTATTTAAATAATCATATTTGGTTAATTTTAGGCAAAGCATTAGTGATATGCTTTAATTGGGCACTGTGAATGAAATCCATTTTCCCAGCGTGAAACTAGCGATCAGGTTTTATGCAGGTAAAATGCTGCGATGATTAGGGAAGCAAACAGAGTGTTCCAGCCTGGGGCTAGGATGAGAAACCACAGGACAACCTTGCTAGCTCACAGAAATGCTGATTGGCCACCTTGGAATCTAAGTATAAAATATTCAGGGAGAAAACATTTTGGGAAGTGATGGAGAAGTTGGTGGCCGAGGCATCCAAGAGGGAAATCTCAGCCTTGTTTTAGACATGCAGAAAGGAATTATGTAGGCCTTGCACAACAGCCAGACAATCCTTATGTGGCTTCAAATTCTCTTGATGTCATAAAAGAGAATCTAACTGCCAGAGGATTTTGGCAGTGAAATAAGGCGAAATGTCTAGAACAATCTTCTCCAACAGAACATTCTCCGAGAACAATGCATAACTTCCTAGACCTATGTCTGACAGTGAAATTAAAATTAACTTTGGGGGTAGCATACGAGATGTTGGACAAGTGCAGCCTTGAAAAAGTAGGTGCTGAAGAGTCCATGAAGCCAATCACACCATTTGGAGATTGGAGCCAGGACATGTACAAAGAAGAGATTATACTAAGGTTTACTTAATTTTGCTTTAAATTCCCCGTCACCAAAGTTTATTTTAAACCTACAAGATCAAGTGGTCCAAATCTTTGAATCATGAAATCTGTCTGGGACCTCAAATAATTAAATTTAAATTAAACTCACCATTAGATACATTTAACCTTATTCATATTGTCATCTTTATAAAAACTCCTGCTGAATAAATTCCATTGTTGAACATGCTTTTGTTGTTTTAGTTTTTCTGCAGTGACCTGCTACTCTCAACTTCAGAATTTTGAGTATGGCTCTGGCAAGCTGTAATTTATAGCTTTGCAACAATGGTTTTACAACAGGCTCTGCTAAGTGGGAGTTTCTTGCCTAACAAAATTGTAAAAGATCCTGTCCAGGTTGACTGCTTTGTACTGATCTAAGGAACTAGAGTTAAAAGCTTTTTTTGAAGTGTGTAGAAGCTGCAGCAGTCAATTTTCTGGAAGGGACATCAGAGCTGTGTTCTAAGTATCTTTCTATACATTTAATATTTAAAAGCTAGATAACTTGGTCTATTAAATTATTTAAAGAAATACAATTTTATTAATGATATTTAGAGTGATTTAATGCAAATAATATTAAATTAGAAAGCATTTATTCACCAACATGAAAGCTGTCCTACAACATACTAATGAACTTTGTCTTTGAATCTAGCTTTCTGATGCATATTAATAATTTTATAGTTTAATGATATAGCTGCTGATTTAGAATTTAATTAGCTTACAATTATAAAGTTTCTTTAGCAGCCACATTTCTGATTCCCAGCTCAGCTGTTAGAGAAGACTACAGAAAAAGGACAAAGCATCTTTAAAATAGTTGAGTTCTGCTTCATATTATAATGTGCTAAAAGTCCTTTATGTCAAAGAGGATTTCATACTGGTTGAAACGGTTGAACATTCCCTGTGTGGCACAGGAGTGGAAGATTCAATAGGCAAAGCCTATTCCCACCAAATTGGTTGGAGGTGGGGAAGCTGACCTAGATAGTAATGGATTCTATTTGTTTCCAGATCATCCTTTTAAATAGTATTTAAGATGAGACTGTGACTGACTCAGACATGGAGGGTGGGGGAGGGAGGTGCGCACACGTGCCAAGATCTTTTCACCTTCTCTTTGAGCAGGGACCGCCATCTCCTGTTACCTGCTGCCTCCTACGGTCTTCTCAAGTGTAAGCCATCCCAAATGGAGATAGAGAGGGCAGAAGCCAGGACCTTCATGCCATCCCACTTTGACCCAGCAAGTATTGCTGAGCAGTTTTATTAACTAACATGATGTTCAATACGACTTTGAAGTTGGTGTAGACAGGGATCATCCTGTTAACTTAGCTGGTCAAAAGTAAAACATGCGAGTTCCCGTTAACTGGGATTTATCCATGACCAGCTGATACCATGTTACACATGATAGTCCCTGGCTTCAAAAAGATGTTTATTATATTAGTTAACACAGTGACGCAAGGTCATAATTTCCTAGAGAAGACAAGCTTCTAATGAATAGTGCATTGGGTGAACCATTTGGATCCAGGAGTCATAGTGTTTCTCAGTCTTGTTTTTAAGAAGGACCTGAAGGTAAAGGAGGTGAGGTAACTGCTTTTGCCAGGGGCGGGCCATTGCTTCTCCAGTTTTTGAGGCCAGAATGCACCTTACTTTACCTAAGTTGGTTTGGGGTCTCTGCCCTTGCATGCTAATGCAATCCATTGAGTTTCAAAGGGACTCTGAGGAAAAATACTATTGCTCATTTTTCAGTGTTAGTGGGTAGAACTGGGCAACTGATTATCTGCTCCCAGAATGCACTCTCACGTTTTGGTTCTGCACAGTTCTGTTCTGTCACCCCTCCTTTTCAGTGCACATAGGAGGCTGTTAGAAGAGATTAATGGAGAAGTGGATTACATTGTCTTCAGCATGCTTCTATCCAAGCTAAGTATTTCCATTAATGGAATGTTGGTTAGATTTTTGCCCCAAATAGCTTGGACCCTGTAAAAAAAAAAAATGTACATTTTCAGCCTTGGTTGCCTACGCTAAGGTACTTACATCAGTATTATAAATTTAGGTGCCTAATTATAAGAAGAAAAGGTTGAAAATGTTGGCCACAGTGCTTAATTCATGTGAAAGTCCATGGCAAAAGCAGCTGAACATACCCACTTTGTGTATAACTTGAACTTGGCTATTGTTCAGCTGAATATACTGGTACTTACATAAAAAGCTAAAATAGGGGCAAAGTTCTGGCTGTAAAAAGATGTTAATATGTGCATCCTTTCTTCCTGTTCCCTTTTTAAATGAAGGGGATAGTTTTTTTCCTCACAGTGTCACATAGTGTATCTTTCATGTCTCATGACTTTTCCAGCAAATGTTCAATCTTGTATTCTTTGTGCTTCCAAAATGGATTGGGCCTGATCACATAGAAAGAATAAGAGAATGGCTTTTCAAGAACTACAATGTGTGTGTGTGTATGTGGGCTCCCCGGTGCTGCCACAATACAGCAAAATTTGTATTGTAATTTTTTTTTAAGTTGTAAAAAAAAAAAATTCTAGACATTGGGTTTAAAATATGTCAACTTTTATTCAAAAATGTGTTTTCAGACACCAGCACTGGGTGGTTGGTTGTTTTTTATTTATTTATGAGAGAGAGAGGAGAGATCATCTCTGCCCATTGATCTGCTGTTTGTTGTGAGATTATACGGTATGACCTCTACCCGTAGAGGGAGATGATCCTTCCCAATCACACTGAAAGACCCACAGAGATTTGTCAGGTGCTGGCAGCACTGAATATAACCAATTATGCTGCACCATATGTGATATCAAATTGTAATTTGCTCTTTTTAGATTAACAGGCATAGCAGAATATAGCAGAGGAAAAATCAGCAATTTTTGCAGACCCGACAGTTCTTTGTAATTTAAAATGATGGGTATTTTAGATTGTAGCTCAGAAACTTTAATAAAAAAAATTCTGTAAGTAATGTAGATTTTCCAAATATGCTGTATTTTTTTGTCTCATTATTTTTTGGAAAGCATTTTCCTGAATTCTGACCAATAGTCCTGTGATTACATCATGGTCTTCAAGATGAGCTTTTCTGTTCAAGCAAACCTTAGAAATTTGACTATGCAGTGTTGTTGTAGTCATGTTGGTCCCAGGATATTAGACAGACAAAGTGGGTGAGGTAATATCTTTTATTGCACCAGCTTCTGTTGGTGAAAGGACAAACTTTCAAGCTTACGCAGAACTCTTCTTCAGGCCTGGGAAACTAACTCAAAGTGTCACTGCTAAATACAAGATTTGAACAGATTATTTAGCATAAATAAACAACACATATTTCAAGGGACCATTTCATCCTCACCTATAACAATTTTACATTCAACAACAAGCACTTTGTCCAAACCATGGGAACAGTCATTGGTTCTAGGATGGGTCCCCAATATGCCACCGAAATACCCCGAGAGAACCTGCTTCAATACAAACCTAAAATCCCCTCTGATTACATAGGCCTAGTTGCCACCTACCATCCCACACTGGGATCCATATGGGGTATCAAACAACTACAACCCATGCCCAGTGGGGACCCTATCCTGGAAGAAATCTTTCCAAACCCTCTCTTCTGACCTTCAAACAACTCCCGAACCTCTCCAAGCTCATCATCAGAAGTACGCTCCCCACAGACCAGGACACACCAACTCAAAGTGTCATCAGATCCTGCCAGAACAACAGATGCAAAACCTGTAGACATATCTCCAGTGCTACAATGATCAACGCCTCCCACAACATACCTTTCAAGATTCCTGGGTCCTACACATACCTATCACAACCTAACCCAGTGTACTAAATGCCCCAATAGCAGTTGTATGGGTGAAACCAGACAATCACTATGCTATTGAATGAACTCGCATAGGAAAATGACAAAAACACCTTATCACCTTTGGGTGAATACTTTTCACAAAGCTATCGCTTTATATCTGATCTCTCAGTCCTCATCCTCAGAGGAAACCTGCACACTTTCAAAAGATGAGCTTGGGCCTGGGTGGTGGGTAAAATAGGCCAGGGACCTGCCACTGGATAACTGGGCTGCGGTGCTGCCCTTACCCGAGATCTCCCCCACCCCTAAGGTTCCTGCTGCTCCCTGCATCCAGCTCCTCGGGACGGATGTGAGGAGCGATGTGGAGAGCCAGTGGCTGGTGGAGTGAGGAGGCTTGGCTGGGCGCTGCTGGGGCCAGTGGCTTGGCGGGGGGTGGAGGGGGGGCCTTCAGGGGCAGGAGGAGCTGGCACTCAGGGAGGCTGCTGGCAGCTCTTGGCCCGGCTCGACTGTGGCTGGGGTGGTGGGAGGGGTTGGTGGCTTGGACCAGAGCTGGGGCCAGCCCAGGGTGTGTGTGTGCGGGGGCGACTACTCAGCCTGGCGCTTGGAGGGGCTTGCGGCTCAGCCCGGTGCTGGGTCTGGGCTGGCACTTGGGGGAGTGGGGTAGAGGCTCGGCCAGGTGCTTGGGGGGGGGGCTGGTGTCTTGGCCCGGCACTCGGGGGGGGGCAGTGGGTTGAGGGGGCAGCTGGGGCTGGCAGGCCAGGGCTCTTCCGGTTGGGGGAGGCCCCCTCAGGGCTTATCCTTTTACGGGGGAGGGAGGTTTGGGGCTCCAGCGTGCAGGGGGGTGGGGCCTTGGGTGGAAGGGGCAGGGCCGGCAGGCTAGCATCTCCAAAGTGGGTTGTTCACCTGTTGCCCATGAGCCTGGGAGCTTAAATTCGTAACTTTGCTAGACTGAACAGAGACACTAGATTTATGGCTTTTTACAACAATCTGAAACCCACCCCTTTGCTTCCACTCTCCTCTTCCCCCCATCCTTTCCTCCCTATGACTGGAGGGGTGTTTACCTTGAGTGGTCCCTTGAAATGTGTTAACTACTTATTTTAAACAATCTGTTCAAATCTTGTGTTTAGCAGTGACACTTTGAGCTTCTAAGACTGAAGAAGAGCTCTGTGTTAGCTCAAAAGCTTCTCTTTCACCAACAGAAGTTGGTCCAATAAAAGCTACCTCACCCACCTTGTCTCTCTAAGGAAGAATTAATCATTTAGGCCCAGAGCCTCCAAAGTGTTTAGTCCTCTAAGTGCCTTGGAGTTTCTGGGCCTTTGGCCAGACCATGTAAAGATCCTGATTTTTTTTCTTCTTGTGTATACTAAGCGTCCTTAAGTGCTTACAGGATGGGCCCTATATTTTGGTAAAGCTTGTCTGAAACTAAAGCCCAGCTAAATTCTTATAAGCAAGGAGATGTCTTAGGAGCAAATTGTTGGTAAAATTATGAACTCCTAAGAAACATAGGCTGATTTACAGGAAACTCTGGTAGACCCTTAAGTGTGGTGACACAAACAGCACCACTCTATAGTTGGGCTTTAAGACTCCAAAGGTGGAGAAGATGAGTTACTAGTGAGGAGGTAACTAGCTACACACAGAGATATGCTATCCAGTTTGAGAGCTGATGCCGTGTGTGAAAGGAAATATAGTATGATAGAGATTTTGACTATCAAGTTTTTGTGACCCTTTAGCTCAAGCTGTGTATAGCAAAGGGTTCTATGCTGTAGTCCTATGTAGTGTTTCCTTTCTTCCTGCATGAGTAAACATTGTTAATACACATGCTCTAAAACTGCTTTCACCTCTGATTCATACAACTTCTTTGCAAAATAGCCTTCAGTGTGCTGACAACATGAACACAGGGTTGTATTGCTTATTCTGCTTTTTGTTCTCATTCAAAGTTCACACACATCCTGGGCATGAGCTCTACTCTCTTTACTCTTCCTGCTTACTTTGCTGTGGCCTGCTATCCTTGGCTGAACAGCTGCTGCTATTACACCACCTTTTCCCCATCTGGGAGGGCAGATGGACTAATCCATAAACAGCCAATATTTGTTCATAGATCAGTTTCTAGACAAGGCTAAATTGAACAGTTGACAACCTTCCCAAAGATTCTGAATGCGTCCATGCTTGGGCTATGTGCCACAAAACCAGAGAGGTCTTCCACTCTCTTTCACTACATATAAATGTTGGAACAGTGGAAAAGTGTAAACTAAGAAATTGATGATGTGTGGCCCAGGTGCTAAGAACACTTATATTTATTACCTTATTCTTTTGTAACACTTTCTGTAAAACAGTACATGCTTCAAGGACTTCCACTCACTTTTCCTTCCCCTATCAAATAACAACAAAAAATTCTTCCATGGATACAGCACGTACTGTGGCATAGTAAATGTGACATTTGATTTTTGGTTTTGCATCCTCCCATAACCAGGATGAGAGTGAAGGTTAGAGGGCTTCAATTGGAACATGAAAAATGAAAGCTGTGTTGCTTTTCACTGAACGTTGTAATTGTGCTTTACTGCTTATACATTTAGTACATACTCGGTGGGTTTAAGTGAATCAAAAAGTTATCTGACTTATATATTTTCAGACCCTCACGATTTCCCCCAGGGTTTCTTTAAAAAAAAAAAGAGAGAAATAAAACCCTGTACTGTCTTTTTTTTTTTTTTTTGTTAGTTTCTTACTGGATGGATACCTTCCTCTCTACAGTGTACTTGATGTCATCTGACAGAACACACTTTACTATAAGAAAAACCTTTCCCTGGCAACCTATTTCTTAATAAACCTTAACTAAAATCAGTCATTATATTTTAGGAATAAAAAATGTTTATAGGGATTGTTTTTTCTTATGCCAATTAAACAGCTTAATTTAATTATTTATCTCTACCTTTACAGATCTTGAGTTTCTTTAGGTAAGTCAGTAAGATATATTCACTTTGGCAGTCAATTATGCTAGACCACTTCCTCTACAGCAATATTTATTATTTTCCCTTCTTACCAGACCTTACTGGTCCTCCTGTAGACTCTGTTCATTATCCAACGAGTCAAAGTCTATAACATTTTACAGACAATATTAATGAAGAATCTGTAGGTTACTGGAAATGGGAACTGCAATTGTGACATTTCCATAAAGAAAATGATACATTTCACTTCAAAACATATGTTATCACAAGAATGGTAACAAATTTTAATTGAAGGGTAGAATTGCTTTCTTGTATAAATTGGTCCATGTGTATTGTGTGCTTTTCACCTTTGTTCACCATCTGTCTTGGCTGAAACTGATGTCTGCCATCTGAGGACTGCCTCCCTGATGCTTAGTTTTCTGATTAGATGCTCATGGCACCCTTAAAAAAAAAAAAAAAACCAACTCCACACAACAAAAGATAATAGGGAGTCTTTGTATGGTGCACACTTCTATATCCCCAAGGCGCTTTTGTGTTTGCACCCTTACAGCAGCCTTTTTGTGTGTCCAGACCCCAGATGGTTGCCTGCAGCCGCAGGCCTTTTGTAGAAGAATCATACACAAATTGGGTAATGGAAAATAAACCGTATTTACTGGGCTTTTGAAGTAAATGAACACTTCCAAGTATAACAAACAGGCTCTGAGGGGAAATTGCCAAAAATACATATTACTACAAATCTTGGTGAAATATTTAAAGAATTGATAGTTTTTAAGTAATGTTATTTACTGGGTGCACTGAAAAACAAAGGCGCGCAGAAACTGAAGATCGAAGGCAAAAATGTAAAACTATTAGGATAAAAATCAAATATTTATAGCTAGAGGTGAGAGCTCGACGAACAATGCAAACATTCCCATTTTTAAATAAAAACACTTAGGCCATGTTCTTTACTGACAAACATTTGAGTGACGTAGTTGTATTGGAAAAACACTATCAAGAGGCAAATTTCAAAATTGCAAGGTGCGTATTCACAGGAATTTACAATTGCAAATATTCTTGCTGAAAGTCCTTGTGCACTCATCCAGTCAGGGAACAGAAGCAGTAACCTGTGGTTTAAGTGAGACTCCTAAGACTCCAGTCTGAAATACTGGCAGTCAATCTGAGTTTAAATAATAAGAATTACAAAAAAAGATATTAGTCAAATTCAAATAATGGCTTAAAAGTGATCTGCTCACAAATATTTTGGGAGCAGAAAGAGTCTAAACATACTGAATAAATTATTGATGTGGGTTATTTTCTCAACTCTCCAAGATGTAATGCTAAAATGGTAAACAGAGTTCTTCTAGTTAAGGAGTTAGTAACCGAGAGAGAATATTATAAAATATAATGGAAGATGAGAGCTTGAAATAATAAAATTACTGCAATATTAATTGACTATCTAATGTTTTGATGAGGTTGAACAGCTGGAACACATTGAGTGACAGAGATAGTGTGTCTGTTTTTCTGGATGAATACATCTTTAGTCCTTGGCATTATTAAAGCTCTGTCTTGCGGAAGATCGGATTTTTCCTGAGAAAACTAGGGACTAATCTGGAGTTACCTTTAAGTAGAGAGATTCTGTTTTACAAGGAAGAAACCTTGAAGGAGAAAGGCTTATTTTGGATCTATATTTCCACCTGCTTGACATTTTATATTTAGAAATATAATTGAAGTTATCTGCTAGGGTACATGAAGGAGACCCTGATGGAGCAAAAACCTGTAACTAGTCTGTTACATTCTCTTAAGATATTACATAAGATAAAGTGTGGTAGTGCATATATTATCTAGATTTTCTTAAACAGATAATGTATTTACATTTGGGTGCCACTTCTGTCCAAATTAACCGAGTATCATGACAGAATTTGCAATAATAGCTAAATAACTGACTAAATTATTTGTCAGGGGCAGTATAAATGGAAGTGTTCTTGGTTTGAAGCACAAGAGAAGTAGGGTTTATGTCTGTGTGTGCATACGTTATGATCTCTATTTCTAAACATAGCTATGACTCAATGTAAGAGATTGAGGAGTTTCCAGAAGTAGTTATTTTGGGTCATTGTATCCATGTTAAAAAGCGGACACCATAGCAGTAACGTGTTACTAACTCCAATCCCAAAGCCTTACTCATGAGGGGACTACACGGGTATGTTTTGTCAGCTCGCTGGTACAATAAATATGTGAAGCAGTAGAAGGTTTAGAAAGGAGAAATGGGCTGTGACTTACTCAGTGTGCTGATGATACCCAGCTGTAAGTCTCTGTTGCATACGTTTTGGCATGGGTAGTGGAATGTCCAGATGATTTTAGGGCTTGGATGTGAAGTAGCTGGTTTTGAGTCAATCCAGATAAGGCCGAGATAATGTTGATGTGTTGGGCGAAGCACCTGGATGAGTTGATGAGGATTTTTCTGACTCCATTAACTGAAGAAGAGAAACTATTTTTTGTAACACGGGTGCACAATGTACGGCACTAGTTAGTGTTTTGTATCCTGGGCTGGTCTTAGAATCTCCAGGACTAGTCAAGGGCACTTACACCCACCTGCCCCTGATAAAAAAAAATTTGACATCATTTCTCAGAGGTTGATCTCGTCATAGTTACCCTTGTCTTTGTTAATTTGAGATCAGATTGCTGTAATGCACACTAAAAGCAGCTACACACTGAAAGCTAGGACAGAATGATTACTTGCTGCATCAGTGAAGTTTCAAGCCAAGAGCAGCAGTGGCTCCAGGCACCAGCGCTCCAAGCGTGTGCCTGGGGCAGCAAGCTGCGGGGGGCGCCCTACCGGTCCCTGCGAGAGCAGCAGTTAGGCAGCCTTTGGCGGCTTGCCTGCGGGAGGTCCCCGGTCCCGCAGATTCGGCGGCAGGTATGCCAAAACCGCAGGACCGGTGGACCTCCCACAGGCATGCTGCTGAATCAACGGGACCGGGGACCTCCCGCAGGCATGCCGCCAAAGGCAGCCTGCCTGCCATGCTTGGGGCGGCACAAAAGCTAGAGCCGCCCCTGGCCAAGAGCATATTATACCAAAGCTCCAGGATCTATAATAGCTGTCTAACTTGTTCAGGTGGAATTCATGGCACTGTAATGCCTTAAAAAGATCTGAATAATTGGGAGACACTTACTTGAAAGGCCACCTCCCCATGCCAGACTGCTGCAGTTAAGGTCAGCAGAGGCATTCATGCAGAGCTCCCTCATTTAAACAGGAAAGAGCTGCTAACAGATAATTTTCCATGAGAGGGGGTCTTTTGCTTTGGCATTGAGCCCCTTGGGCTTCTGGAACCCAAAATAGTTAGGATAGGCCTTTTAGCATGAATTAGGCTTTCTCACAGGTATCATTACTGCTGTGGAAGGATTTTTATCTTATTATGTCTTGTGGGGCATATTTGTTTTGTTTACTGGTGGAATAGGGCAAGCAGTCAATTAAAATATTTATTTGAAAGTTAAGTTTATTTTGTATATATCTAAATAAAATAGTTGAGGTGACTTTCTTCTATTGACCATAACGTGGTGGCCTGGCTGCTATTTCCACCTACATTTTGCATGAAGAAAAGACACTATTTTGGATACCAAATCCATAGAGAAATCAGTTTAGTTCTGATAGTTGAAACTGACATAACCCGTGAGACCATAAACTTCGATGAAGATGGGATATGAAAGAAATACAAAAGGATTTAAAAGACACATTTTTCTCTTACTCATGACTATGGTATGAAGATATTCTGAGAAACTGGCTGTGTGTATAGGAGGGATAATTGGTTATGTTATTGGATATGAACTATGTATTGGACTTTGGAACCAAGATTTTCAAAAGAGATTAATGATTTTGGGTACCCAATTATGACCCCTTAAAGAGGCCTATTTTTAGAAAATACTGAACACCTACCTTTTTAAAATCAGTCTCCTTTAAAGTAGCTCAGATTGGTCATGCAAAAGTTGCGGGACCCAGTGTCAATACCCACTCTTGAGATGCAGTGTGGAGTACCCTTTACATGAGGGTTAAATTATGTGGTCTTGAGGGCTGGAGAGCGTGGACCGGTGTATACAGCCTTTCAGCTTTATAGCAGTGGTTTGCATTGAATCCAGGGGTATATGGTAGTGAATCAAAAATGTTACAACTTCTGCACAGTGAAATGAGCACTTGGCCTCAGTCCAGTTCCTAGTAGCAGTTCATATAATTAAAAAAACCCACAACTCAGGCTTTGTTTACACTACACAGCTTTTAGCGACATGGCTGTGTCGCCACAGCCATGCTGCTAAAAGTCGTGCAGTGTAGCCACTGCTTGTCAGCTCTCCTTCTGATGAAAAACTTCCACCCCCAATGAGCAGGGTTAGCTTTGTTGGCAGGAGAGTGCCCTTGCTGACAATGCACTGTTCACACCAGTGCTTGTCGCCGCAAAATTTTTGTCTTTCGGGGGTAAGGGAAGGGGAAGTTAACACCTCTGAAAGACAAAACTTTTGTCTTTCAATTGCCAGTGTAGACACAATCTCAGGCAGCCTTGTTGGTGATCAGAGAACCAGCACCAAACAACCAGAGGCTGAATTCACTGCTATAGGTGGTCCCTTCAGGTCAAGATTAAACAGTAATGTGACACAGCTGTTCCTGTAGATACGTATCTTCTTTCTAAATAAGGGAAGGTTTTTCTCCTCGTCATTTGGAATTTAGTCATCACTAGAGATAACCAAGAGCATATAATTTTGTTTTGGATCAAATTTGACAAATTTTTACACGTCTTTGTGACTTTGTTTCATCTGTTTTTCTCCTACCTGAACCTAGCGTGCCTGAATTTCAAGTATACTCAATTTATCAAATGCATCTCAACATATCTTTTATTATGTACGGTCATAAGCTCTTGGAAACTAGAGCTTTGTCTACACTGGCAAGTGAAAGACAAAACTTTTGTCGTTCAGAGGTGTTAACCTCCCCCACCCCTGAAAGACAAAATTTTGTCGAGGACAAGTGCTGGTGTGTACAGTGCTGTCGGCAAGAGTGCTCTCCTGCCGACAAAGCTAATGCCGCTCACTGGGAGTGGAAGATTTTGGTGGCAGGAGAGCTCTCTCCTGCTGGCAAACAGCGGCTACACTGTGCACCTTTTAGCAGCATGGCTGTAGCAGCACAGCTGTGTTGCGTAGTGTAGACATAGCTTAGGACTATGCTACTTTGTGGTTTGGAAGTTGTCTCATACTTTGTGGGTGCTACAAGAAACAAGAATGGTTGTGCGGCTACTTGAGGGATGGTTTAAAAAAAACAACACATTTACTAAAATGTATATGAAATTGCCAGATTTGGTCCAAATCCAAATTTACCATCAGTTTTAAAAATTGCAGCCTAAAATGGTTTCTGCGCTGATGTGATTGTTCTCCATTTTAAGTATAAAATATAGCAAATGCCATACATTTAAAAAAGAATGGTAAAGGCAGCAAATAGCAATTTTGAAAGGTGACCACTTTCATTATTTAATTGTTAATGTATTTGTGTAAAAGAGTTTGCTGGAAAAGAAGGCATCCTGTTTTTTGAGAGGGTGGTGTAACTTCCTGATTTGGCTCCCTTTGTAATGGGACTTCTTTTAATAATACCCTTGTTAGTTTTGCAGTAAAGTATTTCATTTTTAAAATATCATGTCTTTGGTAAGCTGTTCGTTATTTTTCATTGAGAGGTTCATCATATAGGAGGGTTATAAACCAAAGATTTTATTAGAGGATGACCAAATCTTGCTAAAACAACCTGTAAAATGAGATGTACAAAAGAACTTGCAAACAGTTGTGCACATGCTTAACTTGACTAGTGTGAGTAGTCCCATTGATTTTAAGATCTGCATAAGTGTTTGCAGGACCTGGGCCTTAAAAGCTATAATGAGCAACCATGAGAAGAAGGATGATGATCCAGAGGTAGGGCACCACTAGCTTCACAGTTCACACCTTGTTTCAAATCTCTGCTGTGCCCCAAACTCCTGTGTGACTGTGGGTAAGTCATTTAGGCCCAGATCCTCCAAGGTATTGAGGCTCCTCATTTCCATTCAGTGCCTTCACTGAACCACATTGACTCCTGGTGCATGTACTTAAGTGTAGTCCTGATTATTTTCAACTAGGAACTTGAAATAGCCACTCTCAAGGGCTGATGGAAGCTTATGATGTTGTCAACATGAAACCCACACACTTAGTGATAGGAGGTGGGTGTCAATTTTCACACGAGCAAGGAATCTCAACAAACTTTATGGTTACAGGGTAGGGGAGGGGAGGTCGCTGAAGTTCTGTGCCATCTTATCCTCTCTATAGTAGCAGTCAAGTTTAATCTATACTGGCTTTTGCAATTAAGTATTTCTTTCAATATACTGTAATTTCCTCATGCTTATTTACTCATAATTAAATGCAGTGGACAACGTTCATTTCTCTTAGATGGCTGTCTTGCAGTTCTGACAGGCCTTGGTGATCTCCCATTTGGGAGATAGAAAAGATTTTCTATATGGTCATCTATCACTATCCTAGTGTATATTTTTGTTAAACCTTCCTTTTTAGATGTCTTGATCACACCTCTATTCTGGCAGGAAAAATTCTCAGGATCATTTCCTTATCAACCTCAATGAATAATTATTTAAAGCTTGGGTTTTTTGAGCTTTTTTGGTGTGCATTCCAAACATCTCTACCACAGGGCTGAATCACTGTTGAATTATGCTACATAGAGAATGTACGCAATGAAATTGCACAGCTTTAGTGTGCAAATACTGTCCTGTGCTGACCAGGACCAGCTAACACATTTCCAAACACAACTTGCTATATTTACACAAGGTGCAAATTCCTGTTTAAAATTCTTAGTTAAAACATGACCTTTTTTTCCCCCAAGTCAGAGACCTAGGCAAAAGGGTCTATCATTTCTATCCATATACAAACAGTATGTGTCAGTCCTCAGTAACCAGTATAGGCAATAGCACCACTTTCTATACACTCAAGTAAAAGTACATTTTGCATGTGCATTGTATTGGCCAAATCTCCCTTCTCCCTGATTGCTCTCAGTTGTCTGAGTTTCAGGTCTAAGTACCCAAGAATATTTAGGAAGATAAAAGGGAAGAAGTTGTTGAGTTGCAAAATTTCTCTTTAATCTTCCATTGGAGATTTTTTTTTTTTATAATAGAAGCTACAATCCTTAATTAGGATCGGGGGTCCATTGTTTTAGTCACATTACAAATGTAGTAGTAGACATGGTCCCTGCACGGAAGAACATATGATCTAAGAAAACAGGTAACAAATCCATCCTACAAGATAGTACTGATTGTGAAAGGGCTTATCCTTAGAAAAATAACAGCCCAGTTTAAGGCTGAGAAGAGGAAAGGATGGAGCACAGAATGTATTTTCTTGTCAAACCAGAGAAGTTAAATTTGAATACAGTGACTGGCCTACCAGTAGAGATCAAGAGAGACAGATCCTCAGAGGTATTTAGGCTACTACCTTGCTTTGGAATTAGGACCCTAAATACCTTTGAGGATCTGGGCCAGAAAAGCTTCATCTCAGGGTCATAGCATGTTTTGCAAAGGCCTGTTGCTGGTTTTTGAGTGGGAAGCAATGGAAATATTTACCCAAACTTTTTCAAACCTAGAAGAAGGTTAAATTTATAATTGGTTCTTATATTTTCTGTTTCATCCATCTCTAGTGGTTACCTAAGTGGTGGAAAAAGAGATTTTGGAAGAGGGGAGATACAGGCTTAGTATAACTCTCACTGTATGCTTTTTAAAAACGTTTGTGGGAGTTCCAGGACATTTGTTCCAAGGCTGTTCCTCTATCCCACAGAGTACATTGCAACTGTTTCACAATTTCCCCATTTATGGTGTGAATCATCTACAGAATAAGATTTCTGGATTGTCACTGTGTGTCACTCTGAAGCCTAGAATGTCTGTCTGAGTCCATGTGAAGCGATGGACACAGCTACAGGCAAAGATGAGAGATCTTTTTGTGCAGAATATCCCCAGGTTCAATCATCGCTGGGGTCTGCAGTCTGGCACTGTCCAAGTTTTAAGTTCTCAGCCATTTTGACTTCATGAATTATACCTGTGTGACAACAATGTACATATCTATGCCATTGTATTATGAGAGGTAACTCAACCAACTACCACCCTTACTATACAGCTAATTTTCATGCAACCATTTAATTGGTTGTATGAGAGAGACTACATAGATGGTAGATTACTGGCTCAATTGTCACACCCTTCCAATAATATGGACTTTCACTAATTTTTTACTAATGCTCGTGCTAGGAATGTCCCAATGAAATCTATCAAACAAACAGCAGCTGACATAAATAAGGGCGGTCCCCCTCCAATCTCTACAATTTTGGGTGTTGAGGTTTGTTTTCTCTCATTTATCTCTGCTTTCCTAAATACATATCACTGCAAAACACACTGAGAGAGTTATTTTAAAATATCAGTTTATTTAAAACTGAACAGCCTTAAATGCAGCTGGACCAAATGTTATGGAAAACTCACATTCATGCAAGTCAAATTACTAACCCCAATGATTTTAATTGACAAAGTGAAGTTTACAACATGAACCCTGATTTTAAAGAGAGTAGCAAGCTCTCAATCCGCAGAATATTCAACTGTTTGCATGTGCAGAACTTGCACCCCTGCTGCCCTGAAACGTCCTTTCAGAGGAGTAGTTTGGTAGTTAAGTGGTCCAGTCTAGGCTTTAAAGTTTAACACTCAGTTCAGATGAAAGTAAAAATTCACACTTCTTACTGCTTTTGTTTCAGATTGTCTGGCTGGAGATTCCAGTAGAAAAAAATGCATTAGTTTACATTGGGAAGGCTATCACCACCAGTAGGGTTAAGAATGTCACTTTAAAAAAAGGGAAGAAAAAGAAAGCTTAGATCCCAGAGAATACAGCAAAATCCACAAAAAGACCATATGTCCTGACCCCTTTGAATTTCTATTGTCCCAGCACACAAGGAAGAATTCTTTTAAACCTTAAGATGTGTATTATTTCAAAGACTTTTTTTCTGTATTTGAGGGTTCCTTAGTCCATCACCTGGTCTTGAGGTGACAAATGTCTGGATAATAGTAGTGAAGTTCGCATCTGAAAGAAAAGGTTTCAACTTGCTAGTCAGGCACAACTGTGGAGAAAAAAGCACATATGCAAATTATTGAATGGGGTTTTGAATTAAAGCCATTATTAGCATCACAAAACATTGGGTTTCATTTTAACTAAATAATGGAATTAATAAAAACAGTGTTGGAGGGAGGGAGGGAAGACCCAGATCTTGCACTGTGATTTGCACATGCACAGCAGTGGATTCTAAGTCAGTGATACAGTTTGCTTGAACAGATCACAGTGCAGGATTGGGGCCATATTTAGGAGGAGTTTGTTTATTTAGCATCAAAAAGTTTGCTGGGAGCTATGTAGGCCTATGAAAAGACCAGTCTCTGTTCCAACAGCTTAAAACCTGAAGCCACAATCCTACAAAAATGTACATATCACATGTACTTACCTTTACCCCATGTGAATAGTTCTTTTCTATTTTCATGGAACTACTTATCAGTAAAGCTAAGTGACTTTGTCTTTCCAGGATCATAGCCTAATCAGGCCACTTACAGACAAAGAGGGTGGGGTGTAAGGATGGATAGATTTGCAAGCTTTCCTTCCTGTTCCTACTCTTTATTACACTCCACACCAGTACATTGGTAGGGTGATTTTTCAGAGGTGCTGGAGCAACCTTAGCTTCCATTGACTTTTGCAGGAGCATTGGCAAGGGGCACTCAGACCTCTAAAGTTCATGTCAACAATGTGTTCTGGTACAGGCAGGTTGTGTGTTTAAACAAACAGAAATCTTCAGGTGCCAAAGGAGAAGTTACACACAGGGGCTCTGGAACAATTTTGACTAGATGACCTCCTGAGGTCCCTTCTAACCCTGATATTCTATAATTCTATGATTCTAATTTTTATAGTGGGGGTGCTGCTGCTGATGGAAAACATTTATTTGGTGTTTGTTATTACCAGGCTTAAATTCGTAATTATTATTTGTCCCGTCCAGGGGGGAGCGGATTCCCTGGGATTCAGGGATTCAGCCTTGCAGGTCCGGGAGGGAGGTGTGCCAGTGCCTCCCGTGGAGCTGAGGCCCTGCCCACAGGTTTGTTTGAAAATATTTATGGGTGCTCCATTCCCGTGGGCTCTGGGTGAATTTAAGCCCTGGTTATTACTACAAGCTAGGGGGTGCAACAGCACCCCTAATTCCAGCACCACTGGTTGCACATGAGGATCCCATGCATCCTTTGTGACCCAAGGGGTTAAATAATGCAGGGCTGGGCTGGCTCAGTGAATTCAGAGCGCTCTTGATGAGCTCTAGCCAGAGATGCACAGGAAAGCGTGCGAGGAATTGCAGTTTGTGCAACAGCAAGGGGGGCTCTACCCAGTTGGTAGGCTCCGGCTTGTGTGCGTTTCGGCGTCTGTGTGGTAATGCTGGTGTTGGGGGAAGGGGCGTCACCATCTGTTCTTAATTCCCTGGTCATTGGATTAGTAGCCCTTAGTGATGAGATCAGCAGGCTCAGCTTTCCCGATGGGGCACTGCCCTCGCTTCAGCTGCAGGCTCTTCCCATCTGGGCTGTCTCTCTGGAGGGGAGAGACAGAAAGAGGAATCCGAGGCATGAAGTAAATTAGCCTTTGAAGGAGCAACAAATCCAGGTCTGCAAAGGGCAGGAGGACGGTGTTCAGAGGCCAGTTTTCTTCTGTGGGGAGTGACGGTACATTTTCTGCGGGAACAGTTGTGAAGTGTTTCCTGGCTATGCTGGGTTGCTTCGATTTTTTATTACAAGCTTGTATCCTACTGAGTAAGGAAGTGTTTTCCCCCCCGTCTTTCCGCTGGCTTGTATGTTTGGAGCCTGAGCGCACACCACACAGATGTGGCTATCTAACACTTCGTTAAGCAGCCTTCGACTATATCTTTGCTTTTAAACCTGCCTCTTCGGGAGGATTTGCTCGTGCTAAACTACAGCTGCCAGAGTTTGGAAGCTTAGATCAGTTGCCGTTCAAGAGGAAAATATTGTTTAAGGAAATACTTTTGCGAGTCACAGCTCCCTTTTCTGTTTTGTTTTGTTTACTTGTGGTTCGACCTTTCCCTCTGGAATTTTGTATTCCCATAACGGACCAGCCTAAGAGGTGCTTTTAGTATTTTTATGGTAAGTTATTGAAAGGTGAATGTTTTCCACTGATTACGAATGTTGTTTTATTCCGTGATATGTTTTGTGATGTACGTTTTTGAAACAGTGGCTACAAGTTTAGAAACTAGTATTTAAAAACGAGCAACAACAAACCCCTGTATCTGTGGTTGAAATAATAGTAATACACGTTCTTCTGCCTTTCAGAAATGCTTGTAAAATTCATGTTTAATTGTGGTCTTGATTTTCACAACAACAAAAAATGTGAAAAACAAACAAACTCCATAAATTTATGCTGCTTGGCTGTGAATTTAGATGTTGGTGGGGCTCAAACAATCCCAGATTAAACAAAAATCTGTTTATAGGGCAGATTGTGATCAGTGCAATATTTTTAGACATTTAGAAAATGACTTTTTTAGAGGCAAAAGAGACTTCAGCTGAGCTACTTTTAATATTTCAAATTTTTCTAAGTCTCTTTGGCAAAAGTAACACAAGTTATAATTTTGTCAGTAACCAAACCCAAGTTTTTATGCTATGTGTGAGTTCCAGTGAAGAAATGTATGCAATCAGTTTGCCCTGTTGCTACTTTTAAAAACTTCTGGCAAGGATGTTCTTCGAAATTGGTCTGATCCTCGTTTGGAATAGTAATACTTTTTGCAACCATAAAAGCTGTTTGAATAATGTGCCACACTGTTTCCTATTGAATTCCTCAAGCGTAGAATCCCATTCATTCTGGAGGAGGAGGAACGTTCTAGTTTAAGATCAGTAGGTAAAGTTGATGTGACATTTGGCGTGTTTAATTTTTTTTCTCCCTTGTATTTTGTAAAATATACATTACACATTGCTATGGGGTGAGAAGCGTCCGGAATCTAGACGTGATCAGTTATTACTTTGGTTACCAATTTGATATTGGCTGCAGCCCAGAGTGCTAGTCAAAACCAATTTTTCACAATGCTTCTATTGCCCTTGGTGACAGAAACTATCCATAACAAGATAACACTGCATTGTGAAAGAGTTTATCCTTAGAAAAATAACATCCTCCCCCAAGGGCTATTCCTAAGCTTGCAACTAATGTTTGTTTGGTTTGTGCAGTGCATGTCAAGCCACGATGCATTTTTAATGTCCTTTCTGTAACAAAAGCAGTCTGTCAGGAACATGAGAGTTGCAGTTAGACTTATTTTGTGCTGATGACAGAATAAAGTTAAACGTGAATTCATTTTTAAAAAAAAACTATGGGGCAATGGTTTTATAAAGTGTACAGTAGTATTGTTAACAGAAGTGTGTTCTCATAGCAAAAGCACAAAACTGGGAGGTGGGGGGACCTAGCTTATATATGCTTGTCTCTGCCATTGATTTGTTGTGTGACCTTGGGCAACCTCTCTGTCTCCATTTCTCCATCTGCATGTCCCTACATCACCGTGGGGCTAATGCTTAATTTATTAATGCCTTTGAAGCACTTGGAGGTCTTCAGATGGATTGTACTGTAAGTACCTTTTATGCACTGCAAGCTTGTGAAACTAAGAGCTGAACTTCTGCATTTACCTGTTTAGAGGCATCCAGGAACAATAGTTTGGCAGCTCCCGTCCCTAATGCATGTGTTTTCCTGACCTTATTTCTTCTTTCTTTGCAGACTTCACTTAAATTCATCTATCCTCAGTCTTCTTGCTCAGTAGTCCTCAGTGTTTTGGTGCGATACAGTGATATGAGGTTCCCTTTTGGGAAATTCTTTTATAATAGTCATGCTGTGCTCACTTGCACAGAGGTGCCCAAATGAAGATACAGCACTAACTAAGACATATACACTGACTAGAGCAGCTGAAAATTGCTAATTTTTGTTGAGGCTGTTATGACTGTCTTTTATAATTTCATAAGTTTCCTGTAGCATAAGAATTTCTGAGAGACCATCTCTCATGCTAGTCCACATGAAGCAACTCAATAACTTGTCAGACTTCATTGTTGCTTTGTAAACTTAGTGTAATGGATTTTCCATGTACCAAAACTGAGCAAACTATTTCTGGCTTGTCTTCCTCCACAGACACTGCTTGTTCCACTTCTTTGTGTAGGTCACTAACACTCCGTCCTCTCTTCTGCAGGGGAGGAAAGCATTACAGTGGAGCTTGGAACTGTTTCATGGATTGTACAGAGGGTTGCATGTGATGGTTATCTTGATGATGAGATGCTCTTGAATTTTACTGACCTTGTGACTAGCCCTTATGACTAGTTTGTTCTTAAAATGTTGCAGTAATGCACCTGGTAGGGTTAAAATCAGACTGTGGGGTTCTGAGTTCTGATTAGCCTTTCACTGTTACAAGACCTTGATCAGAATGATTAGCAACCTCATGTTAAAAACATTTCTACCAAATTCCTCTTGGCTTAAAATAAGGGCATGTTTTTACCAGGTTCAAGTCTTGTAAATCATAGTGTATGTTTAGCTGTCTCTTTTACTTAGCTTGCTTGACTGCTCTCTACAGCAATGCTGACATCCTTCACTTACAATCCCCTTGCGCTATGGCAACATTGCTTCAGTGCAAATTTAAGAAGGCTTTCAGAGGAATTCTAAGAACTGTAAATTCCAGCTTAAACAATGGTAATGTAGATATGTTGTCCGTCTTAATAGAAAATAAATAAAAGGAAATGTAAAGGTATTTTAGCTATAACCAAGTTTCCCAAGATAGTTCCACTAAACTTTGACATAAAGTTTAGTGGAACTTGCAAATCCTGGCTTCAGGCCAAGGAAGAAGTTACAACATGGAGGAGCCATGGCTGGTATTCTGTGGAGATGCTTTGCTTTATTGTGTGATCTAAGACACGAATCTTGACTCATGTCTGTTGAGTTGTATGGGAGACATACTGACAAAACCCTCTTTAGATTGGCAGTGCTAATTTAGATTTCTCTTGCTGAGCCACATAAATAAAATACACTACTAGAGTATAATGGAAAGAAAAGACCAGGTATGTTCTATGTAAATATGTAATGAGGCAGGCTTTTTTGGTTTTTCTCTTCCTGGTTTCCATTATAAAACCCGTGTTTTAAGATTGGCCAGTTGGAACTAAATCAATATTGTCTTATCAAAATTAATGTAAAAATGCTGTTTGCGTACACACAATTAAATGTCTCATATTTCCATAGAATACCATACTTGAGGATTTATCTTTTAAAATGTAAACATTTGCTCTGGGTTAAAACTTGTCAGATAGGCATGCAGTAATTCTCGATAAAGGACCCTATTTTGAGTTTAATGTACCTGTACTACACACACCTATGTCATACATCATTTGAAAGGTTATTTTCATGTATGTTCAGACTAAATATGATGTGGAAATGTGAAGTGGTGCCGTAAGCTTGCAGGTGAGGTTGAACAATGGTACCCAAAATCAGTGTGTTTTTTTTTATCACTCCAGAAAGACTGCAACATGACTGATTACAGTTTTTACTGTTTAATTTCAAGACCTTAATCAAGTTCTTAGTTGTCAAAGTATCTAATAAATGATTAAATAGTTTTCTGTATTTGTAATTTGAAATTTGCTGGCCAGATCAGTCTCACTGAAGCTTGTGCACCAGTAGTAGTAGACTGTGTGCTCACAGTTAGTACTGCATAGGGGAAAGATATAAATGTACACCTCTACCTCCATATAATGCAGTCTGATATAATGCAAATTCGGATACAACGTGGTAAAGCAGCACTCTGGGGGACAAGGCTGCCCTACTGTGTCTCCTCTGAATTCATGTTACTGCAAGCAGTTCTTCTGCGCCCGCCCGTTACTTGCTGTGGCCCTCCTCGGGGTCCCCCCGCCCCAGCTCACCTCCGCTCTGCCACCTCCTACTAGCGTGCTGCAGCTCCACTTCTCCTCCCTCCCAGGCTTACTGCGCCAATCCGCTCATCTCCACCTCCTCCCTGAGCGTGCCACGGCCGCTCTGCTTCTCTCCTCCCTCCCCCGGCCCCCAAGGCTTGCCGGGCCAAACAGCTGGTTGGCATGGCAAGCCTGGAGGGGAGGGAGAAGTGGAACGGCGGCGGCACACTCAGGGAGGAGGCAGAGATGAGCTGGGGCGGGGAGCGGCTCCTCTCCCTACCCTGATATAACGTGCCCTCACCTATAACATGGTGAGAGGTGTTTTTGTTTGGTTTTTTTTGGCCCCCAAGGACCACGTTATATCGGAGTAGAGTGAATTCCTAATGTAATACTTCTCCATTTGTAAGCTTTTGTACATACAATGTAGTATCTCTAGTCTGCCTGGTAGAACGTTTTAATTAAAAAGCTAGTTTCTTGAATGTTTCAAAGGCTAATACTTCATGCACAGACTAGCTTTTTAATTCCGTGACACTTATGCACAGGTCAGTATTAGTGTTTAAGATTACAAATCTGCAAAAGCTATGAGAGAAAGAAGACCCAGTCCACAAACAAGGCCTTGCCTCTGCACTGAAGAGGGATGAAGAGCATGTTACAACTCTTACCAACCATGTCATCAACAATATGATCAACCCACTTGACCCTGAATCACATCCAGACATGCTTATCAACATATTTACTGGACTGCATGTAACATCAGATGTATAATAGGAGATATTGGTGAAGAACAAATGAAGAGATGCACTTGATTCTGATGGGGAGACAGCTTTTGCGGCCAGTTAAGAAGTCTGGCATCAAAACGCTTGCTGATATGGTCAAGAAGTCCAATTTTTTTTTAAGTCTGGCAAAGGAGGGACAATCACAGCAACTATCAGTCCAGAAACCGTTTTCCCCAGAGGCCCCGTCCTTAGTGAGATGCAGAGATGATGTTTCAATGGCAACTGTGCTTAGTCCAGTAGGACCTGTCTCTATGCTCCTCTTCCATCCTGCTGGAACAATGAATTAGGGCATTAGCTTAGACGCTCAAACTGAATGAATCCATGAGCTAAAACCATGCAAAGAAGAAATTGAATTATATCATCAGAAATGCAGTGGCTGTCACACACATCATGGCTGGAGACAAATTCCACACATTTGGTGAACTGGCTGCTGAATAAAAGGCCCTAAAAGGATTCGATAAAGCTAATTCTGTAATTCAAGAGTTTGACAGATATGACGACAATACTTCTGTGAAAACTGCAGAATGATGGTGCCAGGCAGGGTCTAAGGTTGGATGCAAGACATATTGGGTGATTAGTGGACACCCTATGCCTCCATGGAAAAAGTTTCTAAATGTGGTAGCCAACAAGTTATCGCTTGTAAAATTCCTTTTCCTTTGACTATATGGTTCAAAATGCACCTGGGAGTGCAGGCACAAACTCAATGCAAACACTACTGAGGCTTTTCCAGTGGTGAAATAGCAAAGTCCCATGATCAGTAGAAGTGTATGAAGACTCCCAAGACTTGTGCAGTACAGAGGAAGTAGACACAAGATACTTCTGTATGCTTTATATGCCAGTATGGCTTTTGGGTCTCTTGGTGTCAAAGAAACCATGGCAATTAGGTGACCTGCCACAGATGTTTTGTTGTTTGCTGTTCTATACTTTCAAAAAAGGAACACCTAGATAACCTATGGATTGAAACAGGCATTGTTACCACAAAACTGACAGTCCTTGCTTCATACCTATGCATACAATTCGTGATGCATTCGTTCCTGACTTCTGCAACATATTTCCTCATGCACATGTATTGACAGGATGTGACTGTGCCATATCTATTTGATACTGGGGGGAAAAAATCTGTTGGAGAGCATGTCAGAAAAGCCTCAATTTCTTGTGGCAGCAAAGAAGTTGCTAGCAGTGCTGAGACTGAGAAAGCAAAGGAGTCCCACAGAGAGACAAATTGCGTGGGCCTCAAACTGGCAATCAAGAAGGACAAGTCACTGGCCAGACTCCCACCATGTGAGGATAGTTTTGAAGAGCATGTCAAAAGAGCATCTTGCCAAACAAAGATTAGACTGTCTTCACACGTAATTAAAGCAGATACTGGATCAGCATTGCAACATGGTTAGAAAAATGTGGATATTGAACTTTATTCTTCAAGGGCACAATGGCATCTGAGCTTCTATGAGACCTTTATTTTGGTCTGTACTGATAGTGGTTGCAGCACAATCTTCCCTGCACAGGACCGTGTATAGACAAAGGGAATGAAAACTGTAGTAACTGTTGAAATGGATCTTTAACGGCCCACAGCTGGGCGGATTGTTACCAGTACCAGTGAAAATTCGGAAACAATATGCTTAATGCATAGTAATTTATTTGATGGGGGGGGCGGGGGGGAAATCACACAAGCCATCAGGGGCAGCTCCAGGCCCCAGCACGCCAAGCGCGTGCTTGGGGCGGCATGCCGCGGGGGGTGCTCTGCCGGTCGCCGGGAGGGCGGCAGGCAGGCAGCCTTCGGTAGCATGCCTGCGGAAGGTCCGCTGGTCCCGTGGCTTCGGTGGAGCTGCGGGACCAGCGGACCCTCCACAGGCACGCCTGCGGAAGGTCCACCAGAGCCGCGGGACCGGCAACCGGCGGAGCGCCCCCCGCGGCATGCCGCCATGCTTGGGGCGGCGAAATGTCTAGAGCCGCCCCTGCAAGCAGTAAAAGTAAGGCTTACTAGCACGATGTAACTGACTGTGAACAATCAATTGAGATAACCCACTACCTTGCTGTGAATGAGGCAGGCAGGGGGATGAATGTCTACAGCTTAGTGTTTGCTTGAGGAGAGAAACAGCGGGGGGAGGGGGAGAAAGGGAGTCCATTGGAGCAGCTGCTTATCTGGTCTGCAGGCTATTTGCAGTCAAGAGTGAATGAGGGGTTGAGGAAATGTTCAGATTTTGCAAGGCAGGGAGCTGACACACGGTGTCGGCTCCAAAAATCCACTGTCTCTCTCTTCCCCGCTCCCTGTCACACTCCACCCCACCCCCCTCTTTTGAAAAGCATGTTGCTGCCACTTGAATGCTGGGATAGCTGCCCATAATGCACCACTCCCAACAGTGCTGCAAATGTGGCCACACTGCAGCGCTGGTAGCTGTGAGTGTGGCCACACACCAGCGCTTTCCCTACACAGCTGTACGAACACAGCTGTAACTCCCAGCGCTGCACATCTGCAAGTGTAGCCAAGCCCTCAGTAACTATGTTGACCTTACACAGTATCCTGATTGGCAAACAAAACAGGTAGACAGAGACTTCTTTTCTTCTCTTCTCTCCCCTTTCAGGTACTTTGTCTATCAAATGTCCCTTGTAGCAGGGTCTTGGTTACCCCAAGGCCTTCTGTCTTACAGTGTCGCCTCTTTAAATGTTAATTGGGAAACCTAATGTACTCTGCTTAGCATTTATAGCTTTTATTCTCAAAGGAGTCGCGTGTCCCAAAAATATGCCCAGTGGGTGTTTTTTATTACTGGTTTTCTACCATTAATATTTTGGAAGGAGGGGGCTGCAAAACAGACACAGATCAAAGCTCATTCAAAGTTTACCCTCTCATCAATCATTTACTTGAGCTCTTAGCGTGATGCCATCCAGAGGATCATTTTGACCTGGGTCAGCCTGTACCAGGCTCATTGATCACGTATTTTTATGTTTTCTTTATCTGGTGAGCTGGTCCCCACAGCTGATCTATTCCAAAGTTTGATGTTGAAACTTACACACGAATAGAGCTTTTATTAATCATTTAAATGCAATTTCAGCACTTTCACCAACTATCTGACGCTAAGAGAATCCTGCTCCCAGAATTCTCTAGCAAATTCAGACGTACTAATCCATGCCAAACTCATGCTTATCACATTCATTCATATCAGCCACAGTAATTCATAATAATTTGGTACCGCCCCAACAGTAAGCGCACATTCACAGAGATCATAATGATGAACAAGATGATGTTGACTAGGAATGTCACGAGCAATAATGCTTGTGACATTTCTAGGTATCATTGAAATGTATTGGATTTTGTTATACTTTTTTAGATTTATGTTTTGAGGTCACAAAAATCCAATTTTGTCTTGAAATAATACATAGTCATTAAATTAAGAATGACTACTTTGAAATATTTGCATTCACTTCTGACGTGTTTATGGCGTTTTGTTTTTTTATCCTCTCTGTGGGAATGGTACCACTTGACAGCTCCACATCATATCTCATTTTAAAGTAGACATAATAAGCTCTCAAATGATGTATCAGGTATGTGTGTATACATTAAAGTTGGTCAAATTGCTGTTGTCTGCCACTCGCCTAAGAGTGACTTCTCATACGCACTTATTTTTCTTGTAATTTTGTTAACTATAAATCCCTGTCACACTGTTTGCAACCCCGCTCACCACAATTTTTGGTGTGTGTTAAACTTTCTCTTTAAAATTAATTTTATAGACTGTTGGTGCAAAGTATGGATTGCTAGGCAGGATATTGATGTTAGCTGATGTACATACTGCTATAGGAAAAGATGTTGTCACAGCCAGATGCCCTTTTTTTTTTTTTTTTCAAAAGCCATAGTATTACTCTCTAAAGTAGTATTTTTAACTTTCTTTCAGATAAGGCAGGGGTGAGCAAACTATGGCCCACGGGCCACGTTTGGCCCATCAGACCTTTTAATCCGGCCCTTGAGCTTCTGCTGGGTATCAGGGTTGGGGGCTTTCCACATAGCTCTCGGAAGTAGCAGCATGTCCCCCCTCTGACTCCTATGGGTAGGGGCAGCCAGGGGGCTCCGCATGCAGTCCCTACCCCAAGTGCCTCCTCCCCACCCCCCACACCTCCCATTGGCCAGGAACCCCCAATTTCATGAGCAGTCATGGCCCGCCATACAATTTCTACACACAGATGTGGCCCACAGGACAAAAAGTTTTCCCACACCTGATATAGAGGATAAAATGCATCTTTCTTGCTAACTTTTTAATGTTTTTCTTTTGGAAGATGAAATCTTATTTCATATGGATTGTTGGTAAAATATGTTGACTAGATTCTACCATGCAGCTTTAGAACCAGCACCAGAACAGCTCTGGGTTCACAGCTTGCTAAAAAAAAAATGCTTGATAGAAGATCACTCTGAGTTGAGGAAACTCCTCCATTGCACCTTAAGGACTGTCTCTCATCATTTGGAGATAGGGAGTGATGTACTCATTGGGCTGGCCCTCTTTCAGTGTAGGATTATAGGTACTGCTTGGGGTGGCATAGACTCACTGGTTGGCTGCCGGATGAACAAACTTTTGGAATACTACCTGGTGGGGCAGCGAGGAATTACTTTGCAATTATAGCAATCCTTTCTCTTTAAGCTTGAATAGTGGCTTTATTATAATTTGTTTAGAGCTGACACAGTGTGTTCAATGCTGTATGCTATCCAAAAATGGAATACCTGCCCCAAGGTGCTTTCATTCTTCAATCTAGACTTAAGCCAACAGGATGCACTGGGAATTTCAGAGGTCTATGGTACCATTTAGACTTGGGGAGGAGTGGAACCTGATGATCATCTCATTTCTTACGGGCACAATTGAGGAAGAGGCCTATGCAGAATAGAAGGGATGTTGAATCTGCAGATGGTAGAATGGAAAAATGCACAGACTGGAATGGGGAGGAGACAAGACTGGTGTCTGTGGAGTAGTGGTGGGTCTTGGGAGACAAGGTTTGAGATGTGTAGCGGCTTGAGGTTGAGCACTAGAAGCTGGAGCTTGATTTGTGTGCTCAATGTTGATGACTAACAAAGTTGTCTTGTAGCCAAAGTGTTAAAGATTCATTGTTCTCAGCCTTTCAGTTAAGGTCAAGAGCTCATAACAAACATGTCTTAACATAAAGTTGTTCAGCAAAACCAAGAAAGACCAGAATTGACATCCCTGATTTTTCTAAAGTGGAAACACTCAGGAAAACAGGAACAGAGCTGGAAAAAGTACAGAGAAGGGCAATAAAAATGATTATAAAGACTGTGACTGTTCAGCTTAGAAAAGAGATGAGTAAGGGGGGATAGGATAGAGGGCTATAAAATCACAAATGCTGTGGAGAAAGTAAATAAGGAAGTTTTATCTACCCTTCACATAACATGAGAACTATGAAATTATTATAATAGGCAACAGTTCACAGAATGCACAGTCAATCTGTGGAACTTTTGCCAGGGGATGTTGTGGAGGCCAAAAATATAACTGGATTAAAGAAAAAATTAAGTTCATGAAGGATATGTCCATCAATGGCTATTAGCCAAGATGGTCAGGGATGCACCCCTGTGTTCTGGGTGTCTCTAGACCTCTGACTGCTTGAAGCTGGAACTAGATGTGGCAGGGAATGGATTACCCAGCGAATGCCATTTTGTTTATTCCCTCAGAAACATCAGGCACCCATCACAGTTGGAAGATAGGATACTGGGTTAGATGGACCATTGGTTTGACTCAGAATGGCTATTCTTATGTTAATCCTACCACTTACTTCTCAGGCTCTCTTTGCACATCATGAAGAATTGCTCCCTCCCCCCAAAGTACAAGTCTCATTTAACATATATCCCTGGAGTTCATCTTAAATGTAAGGACATGTTGCTGCCTGCTGCAGGGGCAGCCGTGGGGCAGCTTTTAATTTGGGTAGCAATTGAGGTGCTGAATGTTAGCATGGGTCACTGTTTGGTCCAGGGCCCAGAGAGAGAGAGAGTTCATATTTGTTGCCTTCTGTCAAGGCTGAATCCCTTTGAGTGCAGAAGGTGAGGGCCTGCAAGGATTTTAAAAATTAATACTTGCCACTCCTGGCTTGTTTTACACTCCCAGCTTTTCTCTGACCTTTGCTTGGTAAACGCTGCCACCACCCAAATGCAAAAAAAAAACAAAACCCTTGATCCCAGGAAGGAGCACTTGGGAATTTCTCCCAAGCCCTTTCACCCCCCTCCGGGGAAGAGCTGGGAAAGGAAATTAGCTGTTGCCACCAGCTAATTAAAGAACACCTGCACAAACCTTTTAGGACACCAACAATCCAATTCTTTTCTTAAAAAAAGATAAATTATATTAAAAACAAAAAGGAAGAAAATATATCTGGAACTTAGACTTTTGCTAGATTTTTAAAGGTGCAATTCCAAAAAGTAAGCACCCAAAATAGCTTTTTGGCGATTCATCTTAAAGGTTACAAGCAAACAAAAACATCTGGGGTTAGCACAGAGGAGATCCACAAGTCAAAATAAAGAAATAAACCTGATGGCATCTATCTAAACATTCCCTGTCTCAGTGATTCCTTCTAGGTATGGAAGATAATTTTTAATACCTGGTTCAAGCCTTACACAGCATTCCTCCTTATAGCATTGCTGCTCCGTGTCCCTGCAGCCCAGAGAACATAACAGCCATACTGGTCCACCGAGCCCAACATCCTGTCTGCTGACAGTGGCCGATGCCAGGTGCCCCAGAGGGAGTGAACCTAACAGGCAATGATCAAGTGATCTCTCTCCTGCCATCCATCTCCACTGGCTGACAAATAGAGGCTAGGGACACTATTCCTTACCCATCCTGGCTAATAGTCATTAATGGACTTAACCTATATGAATTTATCTAGTTCTCCTTTAAACCCTGTTATAATCCTAGTCTTCACAACCTCCTCAGGCAAGGAGTTCCACAGGTTGACTGTGCGCTGCGTGAAGAACTTCCTTTTGTTTGTTTTAAACCTGCTGCCTATTAATTTCATTTGATGGCCCCTAGTTCTTATATTATAGGAACAAGTAAGTAATTTTTCTTTATTCACTTTCTCCACACCACTCTTGATTTTTATATACCTCTATCATATCCCCCCTTAGTCTCCTTTTTTCCAAGCTGAAAAGTCCTAGCCTCTTTAATGTCTCCTCATATGGGACCCGTTCCAACCCCCTAAGCATTTTAGTTGCCCTTCTCTGAACCTTTTCTAATGAGAGAACAACAGACAACAGGAAGGTTTTCCCCAATTTTAAAAAGTTTTAGCCCTCCCATTGGCTCTTTTGGTCAGGTGCTTCCCCCCCCCTTTTTTTTTTTTTGGTACCTATGCAGGGAGGCTTTTTAACCCTTTACAGGTAAAGCAAGTAGAGAACAGCTACCAAGAGGCATTTTACAGCTAGCTGGCTGGCTGGGTGTCCATAAAAAGTAGCTCCACCCTCTCCCGCGTTTATATCACCTTCCTTAGGCCTGGTCTACACTACGAGTTTAGGTCGAATTTAGCAGCGCTAAATCGAATTAATCCTGCACCCGTCTACACAACAAAGCCATTTACTTCAACATAAAGGGCTCTTAAAATTGATTTCTGTACTCTTCCCCGACGAGGGGAGTAGTGCTGAAATCGACATTGCCGGTTCGAATTAGGGTTAGTGTGGACGCAATTCGATGGTATTGGTCTCTGGGAGCTATCCCACAGTGCACCATTGTGACCGCTCTGGACAGCAATCTGAACTCAGATGCACTGGCCAGGTAGACAGGAAAAGCCTCAAACTTTTGAATTTAATTTCCTGTTTGCCCAGTGTGGAGAGCTCATCAGCACAGGTGACCATGCAGTCCCAGAATCGAAAAAGAGCTCCAGCATGGACTGTATGGGAGATACTTGATCTGATCACTGTATGGTGAGAGGATTCCGTGGTAGCAGAACTACATTCCAAAAGATGGAATGCCAAAACATTTGAAAAAGTCTCCAGGGGCATGATGGAGAGAGGACACAATAGGGACTTAGTACAGTGCCGCGTGAAAGTTAAGGAGCTCAGGCAAGCCTACCAGAAAACCAAAGAAGCAAATGGACAGTCTGGTGCAGAGCTGCAGACTTGCCACTTCTATGCTGAGCTGCATACAATTCTAGGGGGGCTGCCACCACTACCCCCGCAACTGTGGATTCCGAGGAGGGGGTACTCTCAGCCATACCTGAGGATTTCGCGGACGGGGAGGAGGAGAATAATAATAAATGATAACAATTATTGGAGATAGGTATATCTCCTAGAACTGGAAGGAGGAGGACGAGCTTGGGGAGAACAGTGTGCTGTGTGCTCTCCACAACAGCCAGGATCTTTTTCTTAGCCTCACTGAAGTAGCCTCCCAACCATCCCAAGGCGGTAACCCAGACCATGAAGCCATGGAAGGGACCTCTGGTGAGTGTACCTTTGGAAATATTACACATGGTTTAAAAGCAAGCTTTTTTTTTTTTTTAATGATTAATTTACCCTGAGGACTTGGGATGCCTTCGCGGCCAGTACAGCTACTGGAAAAGTCTGTTAACGTGTCTGGGGATGGAGCAGAAATCCTCTAGGGACATCTCCATGAAGCTCTTCTGCAAAGGCTTTTGGAGTACCTCCAGAAGGTTTCTGGGCAGCGCAGCCTTATTTCGTCCTCCATGGTAGGACACTTTACCACGCCATGCTAGTGGCAAGTAATCTGGTATCATTGCATGACAAAGCATGGCAGCGTATCGTCCCGGTGTTTGCTGGCATTCAAGCAACATCCGTTCTTTATCCCGCTGTGTTATCCTCAGGAGAGTGATATCATTCATGGTAACCTGGTTGAAATACAGAAATTTTAATTAAGGGGACAGATGTGTCCATTCCTATGAGGTTGTTTGCCTGTGGCTGAAAAGAAATCCTTCCCTGTGGTTAGCCAAGCGGCGAGCATTGGTGCTGAGCTGTTGGTGTTTGGCTAGCAGGGATCTTCCCTGATACCAGCCACGCAGTGGGGGGAGGGGTAAAGTGATCATCTCAGAGAATTGGATTGGGGGGAGGGGGTTAGTTTGGTTTCTGCTGCTGCACGTTAACATGAAAACGGCAGCACTCAACGGGCTCTGCTTGGTACGTGGGAAAGGAGGGCGCTGCTTTATGAAGGTCGCAGAAGCCGAAAGACAATGGCTTACCATGGCCGCATGCAAGCTGAATTCTATTGCCCCGCCCTGCATCTGTGATCTCTAACACCAAAGCCACAGGCACTCAATATTAAGATGCAAAATGTGACCTTGTACCGAAGTCACATGTGCTATGTGATGTGAATAGTGTTGTTCACCGTGAAAGAGTACACACATTGTTCTCTCCTTTTTTTTCCTCCCACAGCTGCAAATTTTTCAAGCCTCCCTCCTCCGTCCCGAAGGCTATCTAAGATAAGGTGGTGAAAAAAACGCACACGAAGTGAAATTTTCTCTGAAATAATGCAATCAACCTGCAGTGGAAGAGTTCATTTGAATGAGCTGGAAGGACACAGTATCACAGTACAGGAAAGCGGCCAACCAACGTGAGGCCAGGAGGGATGAATGCGAGGCCAGGAGGGATGCTCAAGATGAGAGGTGGCAGCAGGAAGATCAGAGGAGGCAGGATGGAACGCTGCAGCTACTGTGGGATCAAACGGACATGCTCCAGCATCTGGTGGAGCTTCAGGAACGGCAGCAGGATCACAGAGTGCCACTGCAGCCCCTGTATAACCGCCCTCTTTCCCCCCCCCCCCCCATGTTCCATAGCCTCCTCACCCAGATGCCCAAGAATGTGGGGATGGGGGGAAGAGGCTCTGTGCACCCTCCCACTCCGCCCCAGTGGACAGCCCAAGCAAAAGGCTGTCATTCAACAAGTTTTGAAGTGGCCTTTTCCTTCCTTTCCTCCTCCCATATCCCACCCGGGCTACCGTGTCAGTTCTCTCCCTATTTTTATAATCAATCAATAAAGAACACATGGTTTTTAAATGATAGTGACTTTATTTCCTTTGAAAACAAGCTGTGATCGAAGGGGGGAGGGTGGGTGGCTTACAGGGAATGAGTCAATGAAGGGGGCAGGCTTTCATCAAGGACAAACAAACAGAACTCTCACACCGTAGCCTGGCCAGTCATGAAACTGGTTTTCAAAGCTTCTCTGATGTGCAGCGCATCCTGGTGTGCTCTTGTAACTGCCCTGGTGTCTGGCTGCGCATAATCAGCGGCCAGGTGATTTGCTTCAACCTCCCACCCTGCCATAAATGTCTCCCCCTTACTCTCTCTCAGAGATTGTGGAGCACACAGCAAGCAGCAATAACAATGGGAATATTGGTTTGGCTGAGGTCTAAGCGAGTCAGTAACGTGCGCCAGCAACCCTTTAAACATCCAAATGCACACTCTACCACCATTCTGCACTTGCTCAGCCTATAGTTGAACAGCTCCTGACTGCTGTCCAGGCTGCCTGTGTATGGCTTCATGAGCCAGGGCATTAAGGGGTAGGCTGGGTCCCCAAGGATAACTATAGGCATGTCAATATCCCCAACGGTTATTTTCTGGTCTGGGAAGTAAATCCCTTGCTGCAGCCGCTTAAACAGAGTAGTGTTCCTGAAGACGTGAGCGTCATGAACCTTTCCCGGCCATCCCACATTGATGTTGGTGAAACGTCTCTTGTAATCCCCCAGTGCTTGCAGCACCATTGAAAAGTACCCCTTGCAGTTTATGTACTGGCTGCCCTGGTGCTCCAGTGCCAAGATGGGGATATGGGTTCCATCTATCACCCCACCACAGTTAGGGAATCCCATTGCAGCAAAGCCATCTACTATGACCTGCACATGTCCCAGAGTCACTACCTTTGGTAGCAGCAGCTCAGTGATTGTGCTGGCTACTTGCATCACAGCAGCACCCACAGTAGATCTGGCCACTCCAAACTGATTCCCGACTGACCAGTAGCTGTCTGGCATTACAGACTTCCACAGGGTTATTGCCACTCACTTCTCAACTATGAGGGCTGCTCTCATTTTGGGGTCTTTGCGATTCAAGGCAGGGGTAAGCAAGTCCCAAAGTTCCATGAAAGTGGCCCTACGCATACAGAAGTTTCGCAGCCACTGGGACTCGTCCCACACCTGCAACACTATGCGGTCCCACCAGTCTGTCCTTGTTTCCTGGGCCCAGAATTGGTGTTCCACGGCATGAACCTGCCCCATTAACACTATGATCTCCAAAGTGCTGGGGCCCATGGTTTGAGAGAACTGTGTCCATGTCCTCATCACTCTCATCGCTGCGCTGCCGCCTCCTTGCCTGGTTTTGCAGGTTCTAGTGAAGCGTAAACCGCACAATCATGCGTGAGGTGTTTACAATGCTCATGGCTGCTGCGTTGAGCTGAGCGGGCTCCATGCTTGCCGTGGTATGGCGTCCGCACAGGTAACCCAGGAAAATAGGCACAAAACAGTTGTCTGCTGTTGCTTGCACAGAGGGAGGGGGAGGAGGCCTGACGACATGTAGCCAGAACCACCTGTGACAATGTTTTTTGCCTCATCAGGCATTGGGATCTCAACCCAGAATTCCAGTGGGTGGGGGAGACTGCGGGAACTATGGGATAGCTACCCGCAGTGCAATGCTCCGGAAGTCGATGCTAGCCTTGGTACTATGGACGCACACGGCTGAATTAATGTGCTTAGTGTGGCTGCATGCACTCGACTTTATACAATGTTTCCAAAAATCGATTTCTGTAAAATCGGAATAATCTCATAGTGTAGACATACCCTTTATCTGAAATAAGGTGCCTAGTCTAAGGTCTGGTCTACACTACAGACATATATTGGTATAATTACATTGCTCAGGGGTGCAAAAAACACACACACCTGATCAACATAGGTTGGTATAACTCCCTGTCTAGACAGCACTATGTCAGCAGGAGACATTCTCCCACCGACACAGCTACCATCTCTCGGGGAAGTGAGTTAACTAAGCCTACTGAAGAGCTTTCTCCCATCAGCTCTTAGAGCATCTTCATTCATGCACTGCAGCAGTGCTGTGCTCATGCAGTGTGTTAACTTTACACATGCCCTAAACAACATGAGTAGTATTTTCAGAAGTGCTTAGCATTGGCCAAAGTGCTCCTGTAGAAATCAATGGGAATTGAGCCCTTTTGAAATTCTCACCCTTCTTGTTTTGCTCTCTTTGTGTACTGGAAAAGGGGACTTTCTACTTCTGTGTCTTTTTCTTTTTCATCCCAACTCCCTCTTTGTTCCTCTCATCTTCCCCTTCTCACTTTGCTCAGTCCGACTGGGCAAGGGACTGGAGTGCAGCTCCTGCTCATCCTCCAAATGTGAGAGGGTGAGGATTCTTCATAGTAGGTATGTGATGAATTTGATGGTGGTGTTCTGCAAAATGCAAGAGAGATCACAGCCGTGGATTTGGGATTTCTCACAAACTGAGCATAAAAACCAAGTTGTGGTGAGATGTAAAATCCACTTTGAAAATACACTAAGCACAGCTTGGATTCACTAGCAAAGCTAGCATTTCAGAACTGTAGAGTGAACTCTTTAGCAGAGCCAATATTGTGGACTTTTTATAAATATTTCCAAAAAGCTATTCAAAGCTCTCCTGTCCCACTAAAAAAAAAAAAAAATAAGTGGTAACTCTTGAGCATTTAATGGACCAAACCATCCTTTTGCATAGTCTAAGTAAAACCTTCAGGACGTGACATTGGGGAGGAAATCTCTGTGAAGATTCCCCCCACACATGTTGTCCTGGCAGAAGGATGATGCTTGTAGAAAAGGATACAGGTCATGCCCTCAAACCTTGGGGATCTATACAAGCCTAGGGGACTCTGTGCAGAGACATTGGGTGGGATACCCAGGGGAGCTTAAGTGTATAACTGCTACTGGAGGTGCCCAAATCCAAAACTTTGATCCTCAAAACCCCCTCTTTAGCTGTTACCAGTCTCTGGGTGCCTATGTTTGTCAATGGGAATGTGTGTGGCTGTCTCAGTCTTGACGGCATTGAACAGCTTGGTGGCTAGCATGCCTCAGCCCCAGCAAGATACACAAAGTAGGCATTCCCCACCCTATCTCGCTGCAGAATCCAAGATGTGCTCTCACACTGCTGTAATACAAGTCTATTGGATCGGCCCTTGAACAAAATACAGCCAGAGGAGTTGGTAGTGCCCCCTTATACTCACTTACCCAGTGCTTAGCGTATCCACCCAGAATGAGAGAGAGACAGGTCAAAATACCTACTCTACCTAACGTGGAACAGGGATTTAAACCCAGGCCTTTCCCCTCCCAGATGAGTGCTCCCACTACTGTGCTATGGAGTTCATCTTTCTCTGCCCCAGTGAATACAAAGTGCAAGAGCTTCAGCAGGGGATGGCTGGAGAGAGAGACACACCATAATTGGTCTTTCCAAGATAGAATATTAATTATATCCGAGCAACTTCATATCTATTTCAAAACTGCCAGGAGAATTTGAATGCTCAATTACCATTAATTTCATTGGGTGTCTGAATTCCTTTGGATGCTTCATTCTCTGCATACTTCACTTCAATGTGTGAAGCAGAAATTCACATCTGTGAGGGGGTGTAATGCTAGAGGTCATAGGATTTACACAACAGGATTTACCTAGAGTAGTATTTGCAGTAGTATATGCTTTTTACAAAAAAAACCCCCAAAACTGATAGTGTAAATCATAACTTTTTTTTATTCAAAAAATAATTAGAATGGGATGAAAATGAGGTAAAAGGCACAATCTTACAATTGTTACCAATTCTGGCTAATAAAACTTACAATTGATAATCAATGAAAGTCATGCAGAAATATTTAAATCAGAAAGGAAGAGTTGTTAACCATTATATTAAGCCGGTTTAAACAAGACTTACACTGAAAGGAGATAAACTCTGCCAGGCATGGAATGCTTGTCCCATGTTGTGGGTATTGATATTCAGCATCCATATATGTAACTAGCTGCTGCATTGTTCTGGAATAAAATGTGCAGAACCACTACAGGTGGTCAACATTCCACTTAGTGGCCTCCACTATACGCCTCTCAAATTCACAGGTCAAAATAGACTGTTTCTGTCACTCAGGAAGTATGCACGTGGTTATCCTAGCTACACTCCAAGAAGTGTATTGTTGAGTTTACAAAATGATTATATTTGGCTTCTGGCTGACTGCTGACTTCTTGAATTATGCTTTCATAAGTGCATAACTTGGAATCCTAGCAGGCGCATTGACTGCTGCAATCCATTTGATAGTTCATTTTAGGCCAAACATCCAAAATATGTAAATTATAATGAATAGTTCTCATTTTGCCAGCATTCTTAAATTTCTCATGTATCAAATCTACTTCTGAATTTAATAAAGCTTACATGGCATCTTCGATCAACAAATAAGGACTGGCCATATTAGTATTGACACCACTGACAAAGAGGAGGCCAAAAGTTGTACACGTTTTAGCATGTTGAGTTGGGGACTCTCTTTCCAGTTGGGTGTGGTCAAAGGATTATTATGATAGTGTAAACTGGATGTTCTGTTGCCTTAAATGCACCTATGCTCATATGTACCCCTTCACTATATTTTTGACTGTATCACAGTGACTCTTCCATGTGATGCAATGCTAATAACTTCTAGGCCAGTCTACACTACCACTCATGTCGGTACAATTTATGTCACTCGGGGGTGTGAATAAGCCACCCATCTGAGTGACGTAAATTACACCGACCTAAGCTCTGGTGGGACAGTGCTATGTCTGTGGGGGAAATTCTCCCACCAACACAGTAGTAACTGATTTATTATGCCAACAGGAGAGTTCTCTTTCATCAGCATAGAGCGTCTTCACCGGATGTGCTACAGCAGAGCAGCTGCATCAGTGCAGCTGCACCATTGTAGCGCTTCTAGTGTGGAGTAGTCCTTTGTGGTGCATTCTTCCCAAGTGTCTGGCATCTTGAAGCTGGAGGCCATCCAAAACCTGCAAATATTTCTGCATATGAAGGTTCTGCTTTGGAATAGGCACATTTAAGGATGTGTAGAGCAGAATTTTCAGCTTATGTAGCAGCAGCAGAGCAGCCAAAGTGGATAAGAGAGGTGACTGGAGGGAAGGAAGAGTCTCCTCAGGGTGAAAGAGCATTTAAGGTTTCCTAAGAGTTCCCTAAAAACTTACTGTTTACTGTTGCTGTTATTGGGCATGATCTTGTATGGCAGCAACTCTGTAAACAGTAAAATGCAATAAATGCACCACTGTATCAGGAGAATAATGTGGAAGTCCCATCAATGCATAGCCTTTAAATCAACTATGTATGGAGTGGGAGGGTTCAAACAGTGAAGCAGAGAACATAAGCAATGTCTGCTTTTGTTGGCTAGAATAGTGTCATATACATCTAAATCAGATTTCCTAAGAAGCAAACTTTATTTTTACTTTTAGAATATTTATTCATTCTTTTTAAGTCACTGGATTAAAATGTCTTGGGAGGGAATTTGTGCATAATTTTCAAGGTTTAAATATTTTACTTGTAATTTCTGCCTCCCATATGGTCATGGCTTTCTGTGATTTTTGTTTTGCCAAGAGGACTGTGGCAGTTACCAACAATAATATGCCCATTTCAATAAGCATCTGTTTGTTCAGGCTAATATGCTGTGCCTTATATATGTTAGTGTAACTTTAGCGCCCTCGTGGCCAAGATGGAGTCTGCTCTGCAGGCAGCTCTGGCCAAGAGACAGCGCGCGCAGGAATGCAGCAGGAGAAATCCCTTCCACCCCAGGGGCACCTGTTCCAAACCCCCCAGAGTGAACACACACCCCCACAGGAAAAGTACAATGGATATAACAAAGGGAGATATTTATTTACAGAGGGCTGGGAGGAGAAAAACAACAAGGAGAAATATAGGGGGAGCAGTAAAACAGGGCTGCATTCAAACCAAGGCCCCACGGACCCAGTGGTAGCACAGTCTGACAGGGCAGACACTAAGCAATGTGTCTGCGCACAGAGTTCAGGAGGCCTGAGCAAAGTTCCAGTGCGGTGGTGAGTCTTTGGTGCTCCTGGTCGTCTTCGGCGCCAGTGAACTCTCCCCAGCAAACCCCTCCGGTGCCCTCTTCTGCGGCTCTCTGCAAAGCCACACAGAGCGGCCACCTCCCCACTTAACTATCTAACAGCCTCCCTCCTTATTCCCAGTGCAGAGTCACAAGCCCCAGTACTCACAGCCCCAGGCAGCTCCGGGCAGCCGTGATACTGGGTCCAGCTCCGGCCTGTCCTTCTCGGGTGATTCCCCCCGGCACAGGGCTCCTCCTGGCTCCTGTCCTGGGCTGTCCCCGATCGGGCCTGTCCTCCTCAGGCCTCCTGCAGGTTCTCTCTGCTTCCTTCTCCAGGGCCAGCCACGCTGCTTCTCCTCTCTCTCCCTCCAGCTCCAGCCCTGCCCCCTGGAGTTTCCCTCCTTTTTCTTACTCTCCCCCTCCCCCTTGGGAAAAAGATTTAAAGGGGCCATGCTCTCTAGACCCCAAAGGGGTTACATTAGTTTAATTAAAAAATAGCTTGTGTACTGTGAAGATGTTATGTGAATTTGTTAAAGCAGTCTTAAGGGTACTATCTAAGTCTAATGTACTTAATATAGGATCAAGGCTTAAGAGTTAAGGTTGAAACTGAATCCTTAACGCTCAGTGGCATTGTCTAGGTGTTGCAACTTATTTGCTCCCATGCTGAAAAAAGGCTCTTACTCAAGTAAAAACTGTGTTAAATATTAATAATTTCACCGTCTGCTTGATTGTTTTGTCTTCAGCATTTTTATTGTGATTTAGTCCGGAAAGAGATTTACTTGTAGCTCTTTCCTTGTATGAGGGGGAAAAAAACATAGATGTGTTTTATTGTGGAAATCCATCTGGTGAATTTAGCAACTAGAATTTATTCTGGCTTATTCTTGGGATAGATTGCTGGGTGCAGAGCACTTTTGAAGTGCTCAGTGTCATTACTTAGGTTGACATCAATAGAAATCTTGCCTTTTACTATAATAGCAGCAGACGTAGGCCCTAGTGCAAATGTTAACAATTACTCTGTCTTAACTAATCTAGTTCTGGGTGGGTAGCCTTTCTCTAGATTCAGCTGAATCTTGTATGTACATAGTAGGCACTTCAAAAACCATTATGGTTCATTCCTGAGTACACTCTTTAAACTTGCACAAAAGTATGGTGGTCTCATTTCTAGAAATGCCTGAGTCTGACTCTTCAGCGTAATACTTCCTTAAAGCATGACACCAGTATATTTAAGGAGTTTTAGGATGTTTTAGTGTTCAGAACACACTCATTGTTCTTCATACTTCCAGCAGAACCATGTGGGCTTAAAGAAGCCAAAAAAGTCATTCAGCCATTGTACAGTGGAAAGCTGTGGACACAAGTAACAGGTAATCGAAGTTCTTTGAATATAAAGAATATGTGGTCTCAGTGGGATATGGTTTTTAACTTTTTATAATTTTAATCAACCTCATCCTGAGTGCACTGCTGCACTGCCATACTTCACCCATGCAGTACCAGCTAGTGCCTTCTCTAGTGGGTACAGTAGTCCCTTAATTTCTGATGCAATCAACATTTGGGAAATATTTAGCTTGACAGTCTTTCACTTGAGAATGAGAATATTGATCATTCACTAATAAAAATTGTCCTTGTTACCAAAGAGCATTGCAACATCTAAACAAAGTAAAGAAGGCTGGTTTTCTGCAGCTTTTAGAGCTTGTAGCTTTTCCTGCAGAGAGCAGGCAGTTTAGATGCAGTTCCTGATGTTTAAAATTATTACAATTTAAATTTTAAAACTTAAAATAAGAAAACTCCCATTGCTTTCAGTGGGAGCAGTTAGGCCAATGCTGAACACTTTTTTAAAAATCCCACTCACTTGAATTGTTCCTACTATAAATTTGCAATAATCTCTGAAAAGCAAAATTACATGTTAAGGTGGAAAGATAATTCAGCAAGTATGTGGAAATCTATCAAGACTGTGCATAGCCTTTTATACTAGTTGGAGCACATATTATCTCCTGTCCAATGAGGTTTAAATGCAAGAGGTTTTATAAAATACTTAGCTACACAAGCAGTTTTTGCAGCTAATACATCTTTTTAAACTAGATATTTTTACATGTGTACAGAGGACCATCTTAGATTTCATATATGAAACTTTTTCAAAATATATCTATAGCAGGGAACTGGTGCAAAAGCACCTCATGGTACCCTGGCTCAGCCAGCTCCAATCAAGAGAAATAGATTGGGGCTGGTGAAACAGACCTGATGCCTGGCCTGGGGATTGGCTCCACCTGTGGGCCTGACAAGCCAGCAGTTATAAGGGTTGGGAGCCAGCAGAAAAGCCAGCCAGGGTAAGGTCAGTCTCCTAGCTGACTGTAGGAAAAGGGGGAACTAACCCTGCATGCCTTGTATATAGCTTAACGCTGGTCGTGGGAAAACTCTGTGTGTAAATAAAGCCATGGGTGCTGCATAACTGGAGGCCTCTCTGCACTTTATTGGGACAGCTAGTGGGTCCAGGAAGGGGGGCGGGGCATTGGACCCGGTTACAATATCTTCATAATTTTGTCAATAGACATGTACTATAATTTTTTCTTTTCAACCACCAGCAAATCAATCCATTGGTGCAAATCTGGGGAGGAGACAGTTTAACGACAACGGTAAATTTAGCTGCAGACATAGGTAGCATACATTTGTCAGCAATTTTTTGTAAATACTGGGGACTGAAAATAAGGTTATAATGGAAATGATGCAACCTTAACTATAGCAGTTTCTGTCTGGTACTTGCTATAAAGCTGAATACATATTCTTGTTATTTGATAGCAATTACAATTGATGTGGTAACAATCTCTTTCCCATTAGCTTTATTTTGTATAGCAACTGTGTTACTATAGATTCAGTGGTATGGGAGGAAGCACTTGAAATTGCTGTCTTGAATTAATGCCCTAGGATGCTGCAGTCTTTTTATTTTTTTCTTTCAGTGAGCCATTTACAGCATCAATAATTGGCTTGCATTTCCTATCTTAAAACCCATAGCAGGAATCAACAGTTTAATTATGTCCACTCAGATGCATCTCTCTCCAGCAATGTTAAATGATTGCCGATGGTTTTTTATTATTATTATTATTATTTATTTCATTTTTTATTTAACATGCAACCTAACACAGCCAAATTTGGCTGGTAGAGGATGGTGGATAAAGAAAAATCAAGCTAAATGATAGGGATGTCACTGGAGTACAACTCTCGTCAATGAACTATCAATATTTCTATTCTAAGCCTATGCTCTAAGATGTTGAGACAGAGTTGATAGGAGCTTTTCACAATTATTGCCTGCAAAGGAAAGCACTAGGAAAAAATCTGTCTATACAAGCCATCTATATATTTTATTCCTAGCTTTTGGCTACCAGTATCTCTATAAAATAGCTGGGAAACAGGGGAGCTAACGAGACATGGTTCTAGCTCTGTGAGCAAAGGGAAGTGTATGGGTATGCCCATCTGACCACTGCATGGCGTGCCTGGCAGGATCACTTTCATGGCAATGCTCAGAATGCTTTGTTAACTCACATAATTGGTCCATACCACGGTTGAACTCTTAAGCCAAGGAAACCCAAAATGTTTGGGCCCATATGTGCATGCCAGCTTGCTTTTCTCCTTGTTCCAGATTAGGAGTTTTCCAAGAGAGAAACGTTGGTTTAGGTGAGTAATTAAAAGTCAGCCTGGGGCTCTTTCTCTTCCTACAAATATATGTAAAGTCGGTTAAACTATTCCCAGGTGATCAGCAAGCGAAAGTTCTCTGTACTACCTGGGAAAACCATGGTTAAGAGAGAGAACATAATGAGGAATGATAGACACAGAGAAAGGAAAAGACTGACAGAATGGAGGGCAGGTGTGCCAGTAGTGCAGTGGCATCACATGTTAGGCTGGAACAGCTTTTTCCCTTTAGGATAGCAAAGGCTAGAAGCCCTGTAGATGCAGTATAACCACCCATGGCGGGAGGGGAGCAGAGCACTCCCTGTCTGTCTCTTCTGCCTGACTAAAGGAACAATGCTCATGGACAGGGAGGGAGCCATGTCTAACTGTTCTGACTGGGGAGAGTATGTGCAGCTGCAGCTTAGTGATGGAGAATGTACATTATCCCATCCTCAAAAGGAGACCAGGAGATGCTCAGGACAAATGCTTGAGGCAGGTAATTGCATGAAATCCCAAATGGAGAAGGAGAGGGAAAGAGACTCAGAGAAAAGAGGAATGAGGTAAAAGAAATGAAGAGAAGCTAAGGGTTCATCTATACTGCAATAAAAGATCCGTGACTGACCTGGGTCATCTGACTTGGGCTTGTGAGGTTTGAGCTGTGAGGCTAAAAATTGCATTGTATACATATCTAAGAGCCTGAGCCCAAACTTCTATGATACTACTTTTAGCCCTGCAAACCTGAGTCATTGGATCACAATGGTCCCTTCTGGTCTTAAAGCCTTTGAAACCCCAGGTCTGTGGCTTGGTGCTTTGGGTTTTTTATTACAATGTAGACATACCCTATTTGTTTCATGTGCAGATGCTTCTGTGATTGGGGGCTGAAAGAAACCCACGTTCAAGAACCAGAGGGATAGCCATGTTAGTCTGTATCCACAAAAACAACAAGGAGTCCATGGCGCCTTAAAGACTAACAGATTTATTTGGGCATAAGCTTTCATAGGTAAAAAACCCCAGTTCTTCAGATGCATGGAGTGAAAATTACAGACGCAGGCATAAATATACTGACACATGAAGAGAAGGGAGTTACCTTACAAGTGGAGAACCAGTGTTGACAAGGCCAATACAGTCAGAGTGGATGTGGTCCACTCCAAATAATTGATGAGGAGGTGTCTGAATGGATAACCAAAGTGATTCAGAAACAATGGTTCCCTCCCACAGCTTGGGGATTTCCCACTTGAGAGCCTAAACAAAGATTTTCTCCTCTTCCAAAAACTAACTATAGACAAATGAAATTAAAGCCTTGATTACAACTGCTGTTTGAATATGTTAACATTCATTTCCTTGATCAATGGATACTGAAGGCAATGATGTTGCTATAAAAAAAATTATGCTTAACTTTGCTATGACCTCTTCAGAAGCTTGAAATACACATTTTTCCTTAGTCTGTACAATCTGGTTAACACTGACATTTTTTCCCTGTTCTCTGAATGGAGTCAACATTAATTAGCATGGCTGCGTTTCTCACCACCTAATTACAGAATATCTTGTCAGAATTGTGATTTTGATCTTCTGAAATCTTAGGAAGATGCAATGCAAAACTCCTGCAGCCTTTTTTTCATCCCAGTGAGGCCCTTTAATATGGGTAAAGAGCAAACAGGGCTGGAGACGATGCAATGAGGAGAGGACTTGAGAAAATATATATGGTAGTTCGGAAGTGTCCTACTATAAAACCTTTTTGAAGGCAAGGAAAAATGTGAGCTAATGTGATCATGATATACAATAAAAAGAAAATACATAGCCTTTGTGACAGGTTGGGTCACAGAGACCCCTCTTGGGACTGACACCTGATGTGCTGAGACTACCTCTGAGCCCGTTTTCCCTGGCAGCTTGGGACTTCAGTACCCTGTCTTGTTGAGCCAGACATGCTAGCCTGCTACAAACACAGACCCAGGTCTGAACCACGTCCCCCAAATGCTGCAGGCTTAACTGAAAACCGCTTAAGAAATACTCCTGTCTCCAGCACCCAGATACCCAGTTCCCAATGGGGTCCAAACCCCAACTAAATCCATTTTACTCTGTATAAAGCTTATACAGGGAAAACTCAAATTGTTTGCCCTCTTTAACACTGATAGAGAGAGATGCACAGCTGTTCGCTCCCCCAGGTATTAATTACTTGCTCTGGGTTAATAAGCAAAAAGTGATTTTATTAAATATAAAAAGTAGGATTTAAGTGGTTCCAAGTAATAACAGACAGAACAAAGTAAATTACCAAGCAAAATAAAACAAAAACATGCAAGTCTAAGCCTAATAGAGTAGGAAACTAAATGCAAGTAAAGCTCACCCTCAGAGATGTTCCAATAAGCTTCTTTCACAGACTAGATTTCTTCCTAGTCTGGGTCCAGCAATCACACTCACCCCCATAGAAACTGGAACAAAGCACAGTAACTTTCAGGCATCTCTTTGGGGTGGAGAGGCTATCTTCTGAGCTAGCTGACAACAAAATGGAGGCGTTTCCAGGGCCTTTTATATTCTTTCTCTTGTGAGCAGAAAGCCCCAAGATGGAGTCTGTAGCCACCTGGGCAAGTCACATGTCTATGAACGATTCAGCTTTTTGCAGGCTGATGCCATTTTTTATATGTTAGTTTGAATTTTCCCAGGAAAGCTCATATGTGGATTGGCGTCTCCCAAAGTCCATTGCGAGTTAAGTACTCCCAATTACTTGAATAACCCCTTCATACTATGTTGACCAAATCTGCCTTATGTGCTTCATACAGCAAACACTTTAAATACAATCATAGAGCCAACGCTCATAACTTCAGATATAAAAATGATACATGTATACAAATAGGATGAAGTACCAGAGGGGTAGCCATGTTAGTCTGGATCTGTAAAAGCAACAAAGAGTCCTGTGGCACCTTATAGACTAACAGACCTATTGGAGCATGAGTTTTCGTGAGTGAATGCTCACTCCGTTGGATGCATGTAGTGGAAATTTCCAGAGGCAGGTATATATATGCAAGCAAGAATCAGGGAGGATGAGGCCCTCTTCTAGTAGTTGAATATACTCAGTAGATCATAACCTTTGCAAAGATATGTTACATAGTATATCTAGCATAAAACGTATTCCAGTTATGTCATATTTACACTCAGAAGCATATTTCTATAAAGCATTATGGGGTGCAACATCACAGCCTTATCTCAGGAATATGTTGTTTCAGGGGTATGGGAATCTCCTATTACCCTTTATTCTCTTGCTTCTACCAAATTCTGTGTGCTCACTGGTTGAGCCAAATGTGGCACATCAGATGAGTGGTGTATACTTCCCAAGGAAAAACAAATTTGTGTAATGAGCGGTGGGTAGGTGGGTGTTCGTCCCACCACACATCTTGCCTTTTTGTTTTTTTCAGAGAAAATGACTGGCAAGAAACAGGAGGAGAATGAAATTCCACATGCCTTCAGAATTGGTTTTGGATAGTTCATTCTCATGTCCATTGCTGGATTTATTTTTTGTTGTATATGTTTCATTGGTTGGCTTTAGCAATATATGCCATATTTAGTGGTTTTTCTGTGTGGTATTTGTAACCCCTCTAATACTTGTAATGTACGTTTGGCCCGTCCTTTGGAAGAAAGCTTGAAGGATATTTCCTCTTGCATGCTGTGGAGCTACCCTTTTCCCATCCTTGTTGGGGTGGGGGTGGGGAGACAAGGTTTTGTTTCTGTATAGATGCTGTTGATATTTTTATACATTTATACAAGTGGTAAGACGATCCAAAGGTATGTTAGATGTGTAAAGGATAGAAACCCACATGTTTCAGAACATATTCCTAAACACTGAATGCCTGGAGTTAGAAAGAAGCTTCCGTGCCATGAGCAGAATTATTATCGGGGTTTGAAGCATTCCTCTGAAATGACAGAGGGTGTGGGTCTGATCTAGTATTGCAGTTCCTGTAGAATGCCAAGGCTTTCTCTTCTGTGTTCCTGCTTGTGGCAATGCATAGAGGTAAAAGATCAGATGAGGAACACAGAAGTCACTTTTGATCACAATCTGTTGGGTGTTAAACATAGTATAAAAATCTGTGCAGGCAAGTCTGTGCACTGTTGTTTATCCTCTAACCAGGTGGCAAGAGCAAAACATGCCTTCACAGCCATGAGGTTCTATTGCTGTAATCCCCTCTCTCTGTGGCAGCTCTACTGCTTGCAGGTTGCTCAGAAAGCAGTGAGATGTTTGAGGAATCATAATCCTATTTTGTCCATCCTAGCTTCTCTGTGTGGGTGGCCTGCACAGGGTAGACTGATATTTTTAAGTTTGTGCTGCTTTGTCCTGACTAGTATCTGCCTACTGATAGGTTACAATGGGGGGAGAGCCTTACATCTTGCATTGGCAACTAAACTTGCTTTGTGATGGAATGACCTAGTCTATCTTTTGGTCAATCCAATATCTATCTCCACATCCATCTCTCTGTACTTTAAAACATCTCTTAATTTAATCATGGTATTTCCTGCACCCATTCTTGTGCCTCTGCTTATTATCCTTTCCCTGTTCCTTTACCACCACCATTGATATGTGTTTAAAAACCCATATCAAAAAGTCAGATATTTGGCACCAGTCCTGTAATGTGATTTTATGCACATGAATATTGAATGCAATGAGATTATGCATGTGTATACAATTTACCCATTTGTAAGGTTTTTTTTCAAGATCAGAGTCTTAATTTATACAGCACCAAATGCTTTGGTGGACTGGTTCTGTAAAAATGATTATTCTTTTAATTTATACTGCATATATGTTGAAGGAAAAGAAGTGTGTTATTGATGTCAATGTAGCACTCATGATAGTGTTTAGTTAACTGATGCAAGGAGAACCAGAAAAAAAAGCTGCTGTAAGCGTAGAGAAGTGGTGTCTATTTTGTATTTTTTTCCATCTTATAAATATTTCTGAGCACAGGACCTTTAACACTTGCTTAAGTACTGTAATGGAATAGACATATTTGGACATCATGAAGACTATGCAAAAGTTATACAAAGTCACTGTACAGAGTTTATGGTAGACTTCAATGTCTCCCAAGGTCAGTCTTTTATGGAGGCTTCCCATACAGTTGCCTTAGATAATTTGGAGAAGAAAGGGAATTAGTGACTTAAAGTATAATTAAAATTCTTTAACTCACAAAATAAGGAAATTCACATGTAAACAGCAACATTGCTTCTCTAAAATGCAGCAGTTGGCTCAATTAAAGCTGAACCCTGCGATGATGATAGTCCATTGCTGTCTTACAAATTTAATTCAGGCCATTACCTTCATACTGATGCTGTGGCATATGGGTAGCTTTTTATTATTTTAATATAACTGACTTCTACTATTTAGGTCTTTATGGTCTAAATTTTTTTTATTGCCAGTAATTAGTTTTTTAAAAAAAAGATATTTATCTTTCTTTTTAATCACTTTAATAGCTGGAAAAAATCTGCTTCATAAGATTTATAGTTCTATTTCCAGTGTGTTCTCTAAATCACATTTTAATTGAATTTTATGTTTATGTGGCTGATTCCTAGAATGCTTTTAAACTCTCATTCTCACAGGTTCCTTACCACTGTTACGCATATTCTAATCAGTTGCCTTTTTAAAATAGTTTTTGCCTCTTTTTTATGTTCTGCTTATTTTTTTAAAATCCAATAAATAGAATAGTTCATACAGAATAAGGAAAATAAAAAGGTTATTGGATAACACACGTAAAAAATATCCATTGGTTAATTTCATATTTAGTTTCTCCTTTGTTACTATGTAAACACTTCAGTTATTTACCGGTTGTTATAGTGAATGTTGCATAAGTGGCAAAAGCAGAAAATAACTGAAGAAAAAATATACTTCATATGTGTTCAATAAATTAACACAAGAGCTGTAGTCATTTATTTTATTAATTCTTTTATAAACAGATCACAATCAATTGTATAGCCTAACATAAGTAATATAATGCCAGGGGAAAAAAAACACAGGAAATAAAAATAACACAAAAGATCAGAAAAGACTAAAGAATAGTACTTGGATATATTTTCTTCCAGAACATTTTCTTAATTTCTTGCATTAAATTAAGAAGCTTATACTTTTTATTCAGAGTAACTCCCATATGACCTCCTATTTTCCATCACCTAGGAATGAATTCCTTGTAAAATATTTTAGATCTCCCATGCATGTATAAACCAGTCCCTTAGTGTTTGTGGTAATAGGAGGCACAGATATATGCTTAGTATGTGTGACACATGGCTAGCAACGCTTTCTCCTGGATTGGATCTGGACAGAAGTCATAAATCGAGCATTTCTGTACAATGCAGCTGAATGGGGCCAGACTATCTTATTTTATTTACTGAAACTATGAAAGCTCCTCCTGCTGGCATCATTGCTGAAATGAACACACCCTCCCCACTGTTGACCCCTCTGCAGTGAAGAGCAGTTTTCTCTTATGTCCTATGTGAGACAGCCTTTTGGAAGGGCTTGGTTCTCTCCGTGGGATATTTTCCTGACTAAAAATTGCAGTTTGGACTACATGGACTTCATCATTCTAAAAAGCTGCCAGGCACTGAATTCTGAGATATTTGCAGATATTAGGACATTACTGTGAAGTCTCAGATAGCACTGAGTAAATGTTGACTTAGCAATCACAGTACTACTTTTAAAATCTAAGCTTATTGAGAAGAAGCTGTAATATCCCCATGTGATTAGACCAAAACCAGGCAATGAGGAGGTTCACAACGTCCTGTGTGATATTTTGTAACTTAAGTACTTTCTTTGATTGCTACATTTTAAATAATAATAATTAAAAAGTAATTCACAGAGAATGCTTTAGAGCAGATATGGAGAAAACTGAAAAACTTGCTCTGTGATCAGTTAACTTTATATTGCTAAAAGAGGGATCAAGCCTTTTAACTTGATATTTAATTTCTGGTAGATTGGTCCAGAATCCTTCAAAATTAAAATGATATTGCCCACATAATGGCTTGCCCTTTCTTTTCACCACAGTTGGACGTTTTTATTTCCAAATCCTTTTTTTTGTTTGTTTGTATGTTTTTTTGCAAGCTATAATGGTTTGAGAGCCAACACAAAAAGTAAATGCAAGAGTGAACACCTTAATAGAAGTATAAAAGATATTTTGGTCACTATTGTGGACAATAACTTGAGTGTAATTTTACAGCAGACTAAATCTTGATATAGAGCAGGGATCAGCAACCTTTGGCACGCGGCTTGCCAGGGTAAACACCCTGGTGGGTCGGGCCATTATGTTTACCTGCCGTGTCTGCAGCTCTGGCCGATCGTGGCTCCCACTGGCTGTGGTTCGCTGCTCCAGGCCAATGGGGGTGGCGGGAAGCAATGGCCAGCTCATCCCTCAGCCCACGCCAAAGGTTGCCGATCCCTGATATAGAAGATGTTTAAAAAACAACCTGGTAATTCCATTCCACGCTGTGGAATTCATAGTTCGTATCCAAACATGTAGGCAGATATAGGATAATCTGCCCTCTATATTAGGTGGTCTCCTGATTGGTTTAAACTTTGAAGCATAAGGTTTAATATCCCTTTCTAAATTGTTATTAGTTTAATTAACAAAACACTGGCTATTCTTGTATCCATGGGTAAATGTCCAATTCCTTTTTCAATGTTGCTAAATTCTTGCCTTAGTGACTTCTTGTGGCAGTGAGTTCCACAGTTTAATTGTGCATTATATGAAAAAGGTACTTGCTTTCCTCAACCAACTGAACTATTGATCAGTGTTCAGTGTCTGACACAAGTTATTTTTCTTCATCAGAATAGAGATTTGGCAAACAACTTCAGGTCTGTGATAAAAAGTGTAGTTTGCCCATTGGAGAGAGGTTCAGTTACGTTAATGTAAATCCTTCAGTTTGGAATGGAATTATTCTGGAATTACAATTGCATAACTATGATCAGAGTGCCAGCCACTGTCCTCTTTGAGAATGAAGGAAATTAAAAAGGTATTTAAATCTGATAGGACTGAAGAGAGACTTGCTTTCCAAGTGTTCGTTAGAGAATTTTGACCACATGAGTTTCATATAATATGTATAACTCCATAGGAGATCTCCTATCTCCCAGGGAGTCTTGTATTTCAATGAAATTAATTATTTCCTCCGAGGAAACCGAAGTGTCTTTTGAATGGTTCTGCAATCTGGGGTTTTATTGAGTTGCATGAGAGATCCGTATTCAGTTGTTTTCACAAATTTAAGGTGGTATGTTGTAATGAAAGAGTATCATTAATTAATATTGGTTGTGTATGCACCCAATGTAATCCTAGTAGAGATGAGCATGCATCTGTGCCTGTTTCAGTGGTGTCTGATACCAAGTGTAAATAAGACTGTGTCAGGTGTCTTCCACCTAAATAATGAACAAACAGGCAGAGAGCTGAACATGGTTCTCAGTGATCAGCAAATAAAGCATGATTCATGTTGGATAGAACTCTCACCATCTTACAAAGACAGTGACTAAGGCTAAAATGTGCAACAACCTGCTCGGAAAACTGGCCTGAACAATATGGGGCACCAATGCCTAAATGTTACGCACTTGAGTTTTGGCATTCTGTTATTCAGCAGTGGAGTATTGCACTCAAGTATGGGCTCACTCATGTCACATGATGATGTATAACTTAATTCCACCATGCATGGTATTTCAGTCACACTTAAATCTACTCCTTTACCAAGGTTACTAGTTCTCTACAATATTGTTCCACCCAGTGTTTGCAGAGAGGAAAGCATAGCAAATCTCATGACGAAATTGCATGATATGCCATATGCACCATTAATTAAATACTTGTTTAATCCATCACATGGTTGTCTGCCCTCACGTTGCCCATTGTGGCAAAGTTTACTGCGTGAGGGACTTATGGTAGAACATGTGTGACAAGCTTCATGGTCCTCAGAGAAAGTTAGAAATAATCATCTTGTCTAAGTCCCCGCTCATCATCAACCTGGGTTTGATTTACCGTGAAGGAAATGGAGCCCTCTGAACCAGTTTGGACATGGAATTTATACTGAGATGGAATTTCAGTGACATTTTAGAGACAGTCCGTTTGGTCAATATGTGCAGCCATAAACCATGGCACACATTGTTATGGACAGCAAAGTGACTTCACTTCCTGGAGGTCTTTGTGCCTTGAACATCTTTGATAAGAACGCTTGACCAAATTGCATACACCTAATAATAATAATTAATGTAATTAATAACTAAGTAGTTTAAAATAACCTCATCCTATGCCTGTTGATGAAGCTGAGTTTGTAATCACTTATATATTCTCTCCCCCACCCCCCTCCATACTAGTGCCATTGATGCAAACTTGAACTGAGCATATTTCTGTTTAGGGCAATGAATATCAGAAGGTTATTGAAGAATCTAAATGGTAGGCAGGCTCATATGGTGTCTTGAAGATCATTTACTACTCTCTCCAAGGTATTTCCTGTAATGATTTGCTAGATATACGCCTCTTAAGTAGTCTCAACAGGACTCCTAGAATAATTATGATGGAAATTATTATTTATATGCATCACAGTAGTGCCTAGGGACTGACTACTGATGATGCTGTGCCTTCATTTCTAGAACATTTTAAGCTCTTTTTTCAATTTTCTGCTGAATATTTATTACATTAAAGGAGGAAATATGACAAATATCTGTTCCTAAAACTAAAGAAATAGGAGTGTGATCTGAAGTGCTTGCAAGATAATGTTACATGGTTAAAAATTCAGCAAGAGATATTAAGTGACAGTTGCTCCAGAAAATGGAGATGCGGATAGTGCATAGTATAACTCTCCAAATGTATATGAGATTCCTCTCTGCAAAAGGCTGACTTATTTGTACCTTTGTCTGCACTGGGAGTTGTAGATCTACCTAGAAGGACAGTTAACGTAATAGTCTCATGCTATCTAAAATCCATGAAATTGTTGGCACTTGCAGCATGAAATCATTTAAGGTTGTGCAGTACTGAGGCTAGCAATATCTGAGATGTAAATGCTCCCCACATTGGTTGCTTCATTTAATACCTACCATAGTGACTACAACATTGCCGAATGGGAGAGGCCCTCTCTGATTTTTAACATGTAAAAAATATTGTAATTGTCCTCCCCTGCCCCCTTTTAAAGATGTATGGACTTTCTAATCTAGTTCTGCTTGAAAGGCCATCTTTACCATAAATCTGGCGTGGTCCTCTTGTTTCTAAACATGCTTTTTACTATATTACTCGCTCCTTGTTACTGTTGCAAGATAAGATAAATTTTGCCCTCATGAATGCATGGGATTTCCTGTGACTTAAGTGAGAGCCAAGGATTCCACCATGGGGAGAAACTTGGTTGTAAGCTTTAACTCCTCGAATGCTTTTTCTCATCTCAGATTCTCATGTTGCAAAATTTTCTGATTCCTAAATAGTCACATACAAAATCCTGCTTTATAGGCTAGAGAAATGCAAATACTTTATAATCAATTCACAGCCTTTTTCACTTAGAGCTAAACAGTCCTTTTTCCTTTTGCAATATTATTTTCTCATCAATCAGCATAATTGTTTTCTACTGGCAACTGGCTTCAGTGTCTTTGATCCCTTATGTGCGTGAGAGAGAGGCAGAGGTTGACTGAAGAATATGTTTGAGAGAACACGCTCTACTTATTGTTTGTACTTTGGTAGAGCGCTCAGATCCCACATAGGTAGTTCTTTCTCCTCTCTCTCCCCACATCTGAAATGTGAAGTTACCCAGGTCACCTGAAGGTGGTACTTAAAAATGTAGGATCTTAGCAGCTAGCCATTGTCAAACATCAGACCGGAGGATTTTTGAAGAACAAATTGATCTTGCTTTCTAGTGTGTGATTTCTCTCTCACTCATGTCGTCTGCTTCTATGCAAGTGTGTGCAAATGTAGTATCTGGGATCTTAAACTTGTGTTGGAGAGCAGGACTGAGCCATGACTGTCTTTATATCTGTCCTATGTGGTATGCAGCAGTTTGGATTAGAACTCTAATGATTAGCTAGGCACGGCTATTTTTGTAGATATCATCTTTATGTCAATCCATCCAGATTCATGGGGGAGGGGGAGAGGGGAAGGGTGGCCTCATCATCTCTTGCCTGTCATGTTTTGCCAGAACCACAATATGTCTTGCCAGTAAAGTTTGGTATTGTAACTATTAAAGGCATCCTTGTTAAATCTGTTAAGAGCAGTCTCTTAAGGGTTCTCTTAAATTTGTGTATCAGATGTATTTGCTCCTGGCCCACCAACTGAGATCTGATAGGCATCAGTCATATGCTGTGTTTTGATTTCAATTGTGAAAAGTAGTACAAGAGCTAAAAAAATCCAAAGGGCAGGATATTCTGGACATTCCAAGAAGATCACAAAATTCTAGGCCCTCAGAATTGTGAATCAGCAGTAGCTGACTCTGCCAGATTTATTTCTGATTCTGTAGGAAAGTGAGAGAAGTTCAAAGAAATGTCTTAACCAAATTTTAAAACCAATGTGGCTGATGCAGACAGTAAAGATCTGTGGGAATAGAGCTAGCTCTTGTGGAACTTGGTCAGCCTGAAGAACCTTCATGATGTGTATTAATTGACTCTGACATGCCCTTGGAGTGCCCCTCTTCACTCCTTCCTTCCCCATCCACCTCCGACATCCCAGACATAGGCCCATAACCCTCATGGTTTATAAAAACTAGGGAGGGGCTCAAACAGCATGAATTTATGATTTACGGCCCTCCAAATTCACGGCCATGAAAAACAGGTCATAGACCATGAAATCAGACCTCCCTAGTGAAATCTAGCTATTGGAGGGGAGAGGCAGGACTGGGGGCACCTCAGCCCAGGCTCCTACTGTGCATTGGGCTCCAGGTGCTAGTCTGCCAGGCTAGGGAGGAACAGGACTTCCTCTTTCCCTGCATGGTTGCTCTTGGCGGGAGATCAGACCCACCTCTGGGTATCTCCCCCAGCTACAGGAAGCTCTGTGATTGTGCTGCCTTCACAGCCCAGCTCTGAAGGCAGCACAGAAGTAAGGGTGGCAATCCTGCAACAACTTTGCAACCCCCTTTTGTGGCTGAACACTCACAGTTACAACACTGTGAAATTTCAGATGTAAACACCTGAAAATGTGAACTTGACCAATTAAAAAACCCTCTGGCCATGAAATTGACCAAAATGGACTGCGAATTTGGGTCCTATTTATGGGACATAATGATGTACTGTTAGAATTTTGCACTGAGAGCCAGAGCCTCAGTAGGTTTAAATTCATTTTCTTCCATTGATTTCAGCAGAGCTACATATAATAGCACCTGCTGAGGATCTGGTGCAAAGTTACCGCATAATAGAGCAGCTCCTGTCTGACTTCTCCCCCACCTTCATTGAATCATAGACTTTAAGGTCAGAAGGGACCATTATGATCATCTAGTCTGACCTCTTCCACAATGCAGGCCACAGAATCTCACCCATCCACTCCTGTATCAAGCCATTGAAATCCTCAAGTCATGGTTTAAAGACTTCAAAAGGTGCAGAGAACCTTTCAGCAAATGACCCGTGCCCCACACTGCAGAGGAAGGCAACCCCCGCTCCCCCGGGCTTCTGCCAGTCTGCCCTGGAGGAAAATTCCTTCCCAACCCCAAATATGGTGATCAGTTAAACCCTGAGCATGTGGGCAACACTCACCAGCCAGACACCCAGGAAAGAATTCTCTGTAGTAACTCAGATCCCACCCCATCTAACATCCCATCACGAGCCATTGGGCATATTTATTGCTAGTAGTCAAAGACGAATTAATTGCCAAAATGAGGCTATCCCATCATACCATCCCCTCCATAAATTTATCAAGCTTAGTCTTGAAACCAGATATGTCTTTTGCCCCAACTACTCCCCTTGGAAGGCTGTTCCAGAACTTCACTCCTCTGATGGTTAGAAACCTTTGTCTAATTTAAAGTCTAAACTTCCTGATAGCCAGTTTATATCCATTTGTTCTTGTGTCCACATTGGTACTGAGCTTAAATAATTCCTCTCCCTCCCTGGTATTTATTCCTCTGATTATAGAGAGCAATCATATCTCCCCTCAGCCTTCTTTTGGTTAGGCTAAACAAGCCAAGCTCTTTGAGTCTCCTTTCATATGACAGGTTTTCCATTCCTCGGATCATCCTAGTAGCCCTTCTCTGAACCTGTTCCAGTTTGAATTCATCCTTCTTAAATATGGGAGACCAGAACTGCACACAGTATTCCAGATGAGGTCTCACCAGTGCCTTGTATAACAGTAACACCTCCTTATCTCTACTGGAAATACTTCGCCTGATGCATCCCAGGACCGCATTAGCTTTTTTAAAATGGCCATATTACATTGGTGGCTCATGGTTGATCATAGGATGACTAATATTCCGAGGTCCTTCTCCTCTTCTGTTACTTCCAACTGATGCATCCCCAGATTATAATTATAGTTCTTGTTATTAATCCCTAAATGCATGATCTTGCACTTTTCACTATTAAATTTCATCCTATTACTATTACTCCAGTTTACAAGGTCATCCAGATCTTCCTGTATGATATCCCGGTCCTTCTCTGTATTAGCAATACCTCCCCAGCTTTGTGTCATCTGCAAACTTCATTAGCACATTCTCCCTTTTTGTGCCAAGGTTAATAATAAAAAAATTAAATAAGATTGGTCCCAAAACCGATCCCTGAGGAACTCCACTAGTAACCTCCTTCCAGTCTGACAGTTCACCTTTCAGTACGACCTGTTGTAGTTTCCCCTTTAACCAGTTCCTTATCCACCTTTCAATTTTCATATTGAGCCCCATCTTTTCCAATTTAGCTAATAATTCCCCATATGGAACCATATCAAATGCCTTATTGAAATCGAGGTAAATTAGATCCACTTCATTTCGTTTGTCTAATAAATATCTGTTACCTTCTCAAAGAAGGAGATCAGGCTGGCTTGGCACGATCTACCTTTTGTAAAACCATGTTTTATTTTGTCCCAATTACCATTGACCTCGATGTCCTTGACTACTTTTTTCTTCAATTTTTTTTCCAAGACCTTGCATACTACAGATGTCAAACTGACAGGCCTGTAGTTGCCCGGATCACTTTTTTTCCCCTTTCTTAAAAATAGGAACTATGTTAGCAATTCTTCAGTCATACGGTATAACCCCTGAGTTTACAGATTCATTAAAAATTCTTGCTAGTGGGCTTGCAATTTCATGTGCCAGTTCCTTTAATATTCTTGGATGACGATTATCTGGGCCCCCCCGATTTAGTCCCATTAAGCTGTTCGAGTCTGGCTTCTACCTCACATGTGGTAATATCTACCTCCATACCCCCATTCCTATTTGTCATCCTACCATTATCCTTAAGCTCCTCATTAAAGACTGAGGCAAAGTATTTGTTTAGATATTGGGCCATGCTTAGATTATCCTTAACCGCCACTCCATCCTCAGTGTTTAGCAGTCTCACTTCTTCTTTCTTTGTTTTCTTCTTATTTATACGGCTATAGAACCTTTTACTATTGGTTTTAATTCCCTTTGCAAGGTCCAACTCTACATGGCTTTTGGCCTTTCTCACTTTATCCCTACATGTTCTGATCTCAATAAGGTAGCTTTCCTTTCTGCTCCCTCCCTTCTTCCACTCCATGTAGGCTTTCTGCTTTTTCTTAATCACCTCTCTGAGATGCTTGTTCATCCAGCTTGGTCTACAAGTCCTGCCTATGAATTTTTTCCCCTTTCATGGGATGCAGGCTTCTGATAGTTTCTGCAACTTTGACTTGAAGTAATTCCAGGCTTCCTCCACCTTTAGATCCACAAGTTCTTCAGTCCAATCCTTTTCATATAAAGATACAAAAGCCCCTCCCACCACCTCTTCCACAAGGCCCCGCCCCTGCCCTGCCTCTTCCCACCCTTTCCCTGCCCCATTCCAACCCCTTCAATGCAATCCACTTCCTTAACTTCTCCTTAATTTCCTTAATTTTTTTAAGTTAGCCCTTTTGAAATAAAAAACCCTAGTCATAGATCTGTTTTTTGTTTATCCTTCCATTTAGTTTAAACTGAATTAGCTCATGATCGCTCAAACCAAGGTTGTCCCCTACAACCATTTCTTCTATGAGGTCCTCACTACTCACCAAAACCAAATCTAAAATGGCATCCCCTCTTGTTGGTTCAGCAACTACTTGGTGAAGGAATCCATCAGCCATCACATCCAGAAAAATCTGAGCCCTATTTGTTATTACTAGCACTTGTCCTCCAATCTCTATCTGTTAGTCTCCCATGATCACACAATTCCCATTAGTATTTACTTCATTAAAAACATAAAAAAGGTCTCTATCCATATCCAAATCAGATCCCGGCGGTCTATAGAGCACTATCTCAGGGGAGGCTCTAGTAGCTTTCTTCCCCAATGTGATTTTTGCCCAGACAGACTCACTCTTATCCATTCCATCCCTTCTTATTTCTTTACAGTCTACCTCATCATTGATATACAATGCTACTCCACCTCCTTTGCCTTTATTTCTGTCTTTCCCAAACAGCACATACCCTTCAATACCTGTACTCCAGCCATGACTACTATTCCACCATGTTTCTGTTATCCCTATAATATCTGGTTTCACTTCCTGCACCAATAACTCTAGTTCCTCCATTTTGTTACCTAGGCTCCTCGCATTGGTGTACAAATGTCTTAATTCTTGCTGTTTGGCTTCACTCACATTCTTTACCTGATTAGGCCCAGATGTCCTACTGCCAGTATCACCTATTAGAATTGTATCTACAGTACCCTTCCTCCTTATATCCATTCTCCTGCCCATGACAGTATCCTTTCTTGCTTCGTTTTCTTCCCTCTCAATGTTAAAATCCGGCGTGGAGATTACCTGGACATCTCCCAACCATCTCCCCCCCAGTTCCTAGTTTAAAGCTCTCTTAATCGGTTGTGCCAGCCTCCATCCTAGAAATCTGTTTCCCTCCCTACTCAGGTGAAGTCCATCCTGAGAGAACAGTCCTCTGTCCATGAATGCCTCCCAGTGGCCATACATCCCAATGCCCTCCTTATAGCACCACTGCCTGAGCCATCTGTTGATCGCCATAATGTTGTCACACGTTTGTTGCCCTTCTCTAGGAACAGGCAGAATCCCACTGAAGATCACCTGAGCCTCGGTTTTCTTAAGCGTCTTCCCCAGCCTCTCCTGATTTGTTCCAGCGAGAATCTAGCTGTATCATTCATTCCCACATGAAGGACAATCAGCGGATTCTTTCCTGCTCCCATTAGGATCCTCTTCAGCCTCAGGTCCACATCCCGTATCTTAGCACTCGGCAGACAGCACACCCTTCTGTTCCTTGGATCAGTTCTGGTTACAGTCCTGTCTCTTCTTGTCAGTAAGGAGTCCTAATCATGTAGACCTGCCTTTTCCTGGTGAGGGTGTGATTCTCTGGTCCCTCTGGCTGCAAGTCCTCTTGATTCCTATTCACCCTTGCAGTCCTCTGCAACCCATCCCGTATCCTCCTGGGGCTCATGTTTGGTGTCTTCTCCATTGACTCTTTCCCTCTCTTTATAGGGCTAGCTCCTCTTCTCTTCTTCCTTGCCCTCTCACCTTCAGTGACCACCTCTGTGTCCCTTCTTCATTTTCTAACTACGCAAACCTGTTCCTGAGCTCTATTGCTCCTTCACTAGCCCGTCTTTTCCTCTGCCTGGTTTGCTTAGTCACATGCTTCCACCATCCACTTTCCTCACCCAGCAGTCTCCCCTCAGAGTTCTTTGGTCCTGCTTCTGTCTGCAAGTCTGAGCTTTGGCCTCATCATGTCTTTGCTCCATCATCCACTCGAACCCCCTTCTAAACTCAACCAGAGTTTCCATCTGCATCTCCAGTCCTCGGATTTTTTCTTCCATCAGCTCTATCAGGCGGCACTTCATGCAGATGAAACTTTTTCAGGTACCCCCTCCAGGATCAGGTACATGCCGCAGCTTCCACATCCAGTCATCTTCATTGTGTCTTCCACTGCTTGGGTCATTACAACTGCTGCCTGTGTCCGTCATAGGCTTCCCACCTAAATCCTATAAATCTGGGAAACACAAACCAACCCAAAACACCACCACCCACAGCAAAACAAACCCCCAACAAGCACCAAGACACTGCTAGAACACTGCACACTCCCTTCAGTAGCCTGTGTGTTCTTCTGCCTGCCTTTCTTAGTCAAACTCCCCTGTTTACAGGTCTGTTTGCTGGCTCCTATGCCGCTGCAGCTGTCATGCTGCCCTTCTTTCTCTTAATGGCGGTCATCTCCCACATTCCCTCTGAAAGTTTGCAGGTACCTACACTGAGGAATGATGCTACCACATAGCTGCCTTTCTCTTCTGAATTACTTTACAGCCCATCCTACAATTTTAAAGTGAATTGGCTCCCTTTGCACTAGAGGAAACCCAAATACTGGACTATTCTCCTTCAACCTGATCATCTGTGGTGGTCATTCAGTGTTCACGTGGGGCTTAGAAGACCAGTCACTATACTTCAAGAGAGGAAAAAGGAGAAGTTACTTGGCCATTCATTTCTTGCATTCCTCTTCCCAAGGTCTTGAGATGCCATAGGATGGGTGGGAAGGAGCTTAGGTGACTGATTTTGCAGCAGTAGTGCCTACACTATTGCCAGGATGATTGAGAGTTGAATGCTCACTCTCCCTTAAGCCAAACCCTCTGTACACTTTTATCTGGTAAGTGCTCAAACTACGGAAGGGAGTCTAGGCACGTCTCTTAACCAGGCTGCCTGGTGTCTCCTGGCCTTTGTTTCCAGTCCTCTTCCTAGAATGCAGTCAGATCTCATTTGCTCTTACCATTGTCAGCTAACCAGCTTCTAAATGATAATATTAGAAATATGTATGCTGCAGTCTTGTGCACCTGCATGCAAATTGCTTTAAGAATATTTAGCAAGTCAAATGTGACCCTGATTTTTCAGACTGGTCGTCCATTTGTGCATGTAAAAAACAAAACTCACAATTTTGTGCTCAGAATGAATGGCTTGGGAAAAGAATTAAAAACACCCCCCACCCCCAAAATGGAGACCTTTCTATGTGAAAATCAGTCTAAATGTTTAAAGTTTTAAACATTCTTTTTCTTTTTAAATCATAATGGGAAAAAGTCTATTGACAAGAAAATACGACAGCATGAAAAGTAAAACTGAAGTCTTAAGTGTTAGTCTACTGAAGCGTATCTATATCCAGAGAGAAATTGAGAAGCTTTAAAATCTCATTGAATTATAGAGATGAGAATATCTTGTGTTTTTTTGATACCCATCTTCACTAAAAATCAGTAGTTCCAATTGAAATCCAAAATGGAAATACTCTGCAAAAGTTACTAGTATGGGATGGAAACATCATTTTAAGTTTAGTATTAAACCTTTCATGTATTAATTTGCTTTCTGTAGCCTCATTTCAATGTAAACCTGACATTTTAAAATTCAGGTGGTTACTTTGGAGAGAGAGAGAGAGGAAAGGAAAGTACTTACTAGAGAGATGCTTGGAGGATGAGAAATAAACTATTTGTTGCCCAAGGGTATGGAAAATGTAATTGGGGACTTCAGAAAAAGCCAACATTCTTCTTTGCTGCCTTTCTGAAACTACAAAGTGAAAAAACAGATTCTGGACTTTGAATTGGTGTTGGTTAAAAAATGTTAAATTGCAAGTAAGAATTAATGTTTCCCATGCTATAGCAGCAAAAGAGACTTTTTTCTTTTCTTTTCAGGACATGGTTTTGAGAATAGCGTAGGGGAAAAAAGTATAAATGAATTTCAACTTCAGTCTTCCACAAAAAATATGACAATTAGGTTTATCTAATTCTGATTTATAGATGGAATTCTTAAGCTCTTAGAAGTCTAGAGTTGGAACTAAAAATAATAAAGTAATGCATATGTGTAAAGTATAGGAATTGGAATACTTACATTTCAGGTATGGTGAAAATTCACATTTCCTTTGGGGAACTTAAACTGATTAATTACCCTAAAAGGAAGCAGACACTGCAACTTCTAGATAGCTTCATTTAAAAAGAGCTGCACATTTTAGAACAGGGATCTCAAACTCAAATCACCACAAGGGTCACATGAGGGCTAGTACATTGGGCCGCATCACTGACACCTTTTCATACAAAGATACAAAAGCCCTCCCCACCCCTTCCACAAGGCCCCGCCCCTGCCCCACCTCTTCCCACCCTTTCCCTGCCGCATTTCAACCCCTTCCCCCCAAATCCCTGGCCCCGCCTCTTTTCTCCCTCCTCCCCTGAGCGTGCCACATCCCCGCTCCTCCCCCCTCCCTCCTGGAAAGTCGTAAGCGGCGCCAAACAGCTGTTTGGCAGAGGGAAGCACTGGGAGGTAGGTGGAGGAGTGGGGATGTGGTGCGCTCAGGGGGCAGAGGCAGGGGGCGGAGGGTGAGGGGAGCTATCTGCGGGGGGGGTGTTTGAGACCCCTGTTATAGAACTAGTACTCATGTGGTCAAAATATGACTGATCTTGTGTATCATCCTAATACTAGACTTGATTTTTCCTTCTGATTCAAATTACTGTACTCAAACAGCTTAAATAGACTAAATCGGGGGGTGGGGGTGGAGGGAGGCAGATAATCTTCATCCAAAAATATTAAAGGAACTGGCACATGAAATTGCAAGCCCATTAGCAAGAATTTTTAATGAATCTGTAAACTCAGGGGTTGTACCGTATGACTGGAGAATTGCTAACAGCGTTCCTATTTTTAAGAAAGGGGGGAAAAATGTATCCAGGTAACTACAGGCCTGTTAGTTTGACATCTGTAGTATGCAAGGTCTTGGAAAAAATTTTTGAAGGAGAAAGTAGTTAAGGACATCGAGGTCAATGGTAATTGGGACAAAATACAACATGGTTTTACAAAAGGTAGATCATGCCAAACCAGCCTGATCTCCTTCTTTGAGAAGTTTCAGAGTAGCAGCCGTGTTGGTCTGTATCCGCAAAAAAAACAGGAGTACTTGTGGCACCTTAAAGACTAACAAATTTATTTTAGCATGAGCTTTCGTGAGCTAAAGCTCACTTCTTCGGATGCATAGAATGGAACACACAGACAGGAGATATTTATACATACAGAGAACATGAAAAGGTGGAAGTATGCATACCAACAGGCAGAGTATAAATATCTCCTGTCTGTGTGTTCCATTCTATGCATCCGAAGAAGTGAGCTTTAGCTCACGAAAGCTCATGCTAAAATAAATTTGTTAGTCTTTAAGGTGCCACAAGTACTCCTGTTTTCTTTGAGAAGGTAACAGATTTTTTTTAGACAAAGGAAACACAGTGGATCTAACTTACCTCGATTTCAGTAAGGCATTTGATACGGTTCCACATGAGGAATTATTAGCTAAATTGGAAAAGATGGGGCTCAATATGAAAATTGAAAGGTGGATAAGGAACTGGTTAAAGGGCAGACTACAATGGGTCATACTGAAAGGTGAACTGTCAGGCTGGAGGGAGGTTACTAGTGGAGTTCCTCTGGGACTGGTTTTGGGACCAATCTTGTTTAATCTTTTTACTGACCTTGGCACAAAAAGTGAGAATGTGCTAATAAAGTTTGCAGATGACACAAAGCTGGGGAGGTATTGCTAATACAGAGAAGGACCAGGATATCATACAGGAAGATCTGGATGACCTTGTAAACTGGAGTAATAGTAATAGGATGAAATTTAATAGTGAAAAGTGCAAGGTCATGCATTTAGGGATTAATAACAAGAATTTTGGTTATAAATTGGAGAGGCGTCAGTTGGAAGTAACAGAGGAGGAGAAAGACCTCAGAGTATTGGTTGATCACAGGATGACTATGAGCTGCCAATGTGATATGGCCATTTAAAAAAGCTAATGCGGTCTTGGGATGCATCAGGCGAGGTATTTTCAGTAGAGATAAGGTGGTGTTAGTACCATTATACAAGGCACTGGTGAGACCTCATCTGGAATACTGTGTGCAGTTCTGGTCTCCCATGTTTAAGAAGGATTAATTCAAACTGGAACAGGTTCAGAGAAGGGCTACTAGGATGATCCGAGGAATGGAAAACCTGTCTTATGAAAGGAGACTCAAAGAGCTCAGCTTGTTTAGCCTAACCAAAAGAAGGCTGAGGGGAGATATGATTGCTCTTTATAAATATATCAGAGGGATAAATATCAGGGAGGGAGAGGAATTATTTAAGATCAGTATCAATGTGAGCACAAGAACAAATGGATATAAACTGTCTATCAGGAAGTTTAGTCTTGAAATTAGATGAAGGTTTCTAACCATCAGAGGAATGAAGTTCTGGAACAGCCTTCCAAGGGGAGTAGTTGGGGCAAAAGACATATCTGGCTTCAATACTACAGACAATTCTTTCCTGGGTGCTGGCTGGTGAGTCTTGCTCACAGTTTAGCTGATTGCCATATTTGGGGTCGAGAAGGAATTTTCCTCCAGGGCAGATTGGCAGAGGCCCTGGAGATTTTTCACCTTCCTCTGCAGCATGGGACACGGGTCACTTGCTGGACGATTCTCTGCACCTTGAGGTCTTTAAACCACGATTTGAGGACTTCAATAACTCAGACATAGGTTAGGGGTTTGTTACAGGAGAGATTCTGTGATAGGTGAGATTCTGTGGCCTGCGTTGTGGAGGAGGTCAAACTAGATTATCATAATGGTCCCTTCTGACCTTAAAGTCTATGATTCTATGATTCTAATCCAAATGACTTGCAACACACCATTTAGGAAATGTTCCTTTTATTGCAGAATTGTCACCCTCTACCCCCCATTATTTGCATCAAAAACCAGTTTCGAGTTCTAAATGTGAAATTTCCTGAGAGGTCAGCAGAAGAGAGAAACAAGATTTAAAAACATAAATAGACTAATGTCTACAGTTCCCAGATACAGTAGATGGAAGTATTTAAAAATATACACAACACTGTATTCAAAGCTTACTCACATTCTCTTTTGAATTCTTCATATGACTTAACTACAATCTACATTTGATGTCACATACTGTATTTCATATTATCCTAATATAGAGCAGCTAAATATACAGTCTATTTTAATGGCAAGTTTAAGTTAGCATGTTTATCTTGAATTCTGAGGAGTTAGCTTGTTGTGTAATGCTACAAGAATGTAGCCTTTATGGAAGAACATCCTTAGGGTTTTTGTGACTTGCATTCCTTTAGGAATTGAGCAAGATATGACTGTTAGTATCTTTCCCACAGTATTCATCCCTCTTGTTAAAGGTCATTTCCCTGAGTGTGTAAACAGCACAAAATTTTATTTACAGCACAATGAAATTTAAAATGTCCCAAGGATTACAGTACTACTATTACCATTTACTCCCAGTTTGGCAAATGGACCAAACATTGTTCAAAATATGCAGTAAATCAGTATAATTTAAAAACAGTGTCTGTGGTCAAAATTAAGCTGGTCAGCTTCTCTAGTGCTCTAAGAACATGCTCAGTTCACTGTACACCTCAAACAGTGCTATCATCATTACTATGCTAGCTGCCGTGGCTTTTGAGTGAATGCTGTAGATGTTAGGTCTCAAGCCTTTAACTTTTCTGGGGTGGAATCCCACAATTCTCCTGTTCTTAAACCAAGTTCCAGGCTATGGCACCCCTGAGCATCAACTCTGCTTTCCCAGCAAGTCTCACTGAATGTGGTATCTGTGGGTTTCCCGCCCTCCCATTTTGGGACCTTGCAACCAGCGGTGAATACAATGACCCAAAACAGCCTCCTTAAAACAAAGCATTGTTATTCTGAATGGTAGGAACAAAACATAACAAGAAAGAAGGATTTTAAATACAAGAAAAGGTTTCCCTCAAGTCTCAGACCTAGGACTCTGTCTTACCTCAGACCCCTATATTCTGTGGGTCCGAGTGTCCGTCTGTTCCATAATAGTTTCTTTCCTCTGTCCTCAAGGGACAGAGCCAAGTTTTTAAATCCAGCCAAAGTCTTTTTCTTTCAACTCATGTGCTGGGACCTGCCTATCCTTCCCCCTACTGACGTTTTAATCTCCATTCAAAATTAGTATGAAAGACAGCCATCAGCACTTATGGCCCTGCTTTGGGTCTGTTTTTACATAGCTCATTTCCCTTTTGAAGGTTTTTCCCTGCATTATGTTATATAAAGAATCCTCATCACATTGCTACTCCTGTATAAGGGCTTGTCTACACTACAGCTGAAGTTGATGTAACTTATGTCACTTGGTATGAAAAACCACCCCCTGAGCAACACAAATTACATCGACATAAGCGTTGTCCACATCAGCTCTAAGTTGGAGGGAGACCCTCTCCTTCCATAGCTTCAGCCTCTCATTGAGGTGGAGTAATGCCGACTGGAGAGTGCTCTCTCATCAGCATGGCATGTCTTCACCAGACGCACTATGGTGGCGCAGCTGCACCGATGTCACACGGTAGCGTAGACTAACCCTTAGACTATGAAGCTTGTGGTCCAAACTTTTTTCCAAGACTTTGAGGTGAGGTAGAGGAGAAGATGTGTTTTTGTTTGTGTTACTAGCTGATGGAGTTGAAAGTTGCTTTGTAGTCTGACTCTGGCTGGATTCTGAGCTTTTGTATGTTTTTTTTATTATAAATAGAAATTGAAAAAAATATACTATCCAATGGGAAGTGTAAATTTTAATCAAATGCGAATAAATGAAAATCTAACCTGGCTTTTAATCTTGGAGCAGGGGAGAGAAACCTTAAAACCTCTTGGAGGAACTGGCCTTCAATGATTAATATTTCCATGTGGTCAGCCTGTGCTTTGCTATAATAAGGTACCTTTACAGCCCCCAGATCCTGGGCATTGTCTACTCTAGCCTGGACCCTCAGCTTAAGTTAGAGCAGCATTGATTCGGCATTGACTTTTGGAGAGCAGTGGGCAGAGAGTTTCAGACAGCTGCGGAATGGGGATCACTGTGGAATGGGGATGCCCCATGGCATGTCCCCTGCACCAGCGCCCATGAAGGGGCAATGCAGCAGCTGCTGTGGCATTGGTCAACCATTCTAGGATTCCTTTGTAGTGGGAGGAATTCTCAAGAGGTTGGCAAGGCCAGCTTTATCATGGCTTTTGCTGCCACAATGGGCTCGTAAGTCTGGAAGTCTATTAGTCTGTTGTATTTACTGAGCACCATTATTCCCCTAGCCTTGGTGTGCAGCGTGTGGATCCAAATTTTCTTGACATCCACCTACTTTTATGCAGTAATTTCAAGTTCTGGATTTGGGATGTAAATAACATGTAAAAATAGTAACCATGTAACTGATTACATGATTACAATTCTATCAGTTACAGGGTTAAATGTTTACCCCAGAGAGACCCTGGGCACGTGGGGCTGGCAGCTGGGGTGCTGGGCAGAGTTCAGCTGTTAACAGAAACCGATAAGCATCAAGATTATCGGTTAATGGGTTAAACTCTTACATCCTTATTCTGGATCTTCTTCAAATCCAAAGAATTCAGAGCAGCTGGGATAGAAGTCAAGCATTAATTATAATAAACTTGTGCTTTTCAGCATGCTCCTCTTCTGGGGACTGCAACTCTGCTCTTGAGAACACCGCGGTGCTTGTGTTGCAAGTGTTTCCTAGTGAGGTGGAGTGTTTTTCTCCATACTAGAACTAGATGGTTCTATATTTAAGGAATACTAAAGA